>NC_044308.2:100614203-100926594 GCF_007474595.2 Lynx canadensis
ACTAGACAGTTTCCTTGCTTGTGACAAGTGGTGTGTGTGTGTGTGTGTGTGTGTGTGTGTGTGTGTTCAGAGACAAAGAGTAGGAGAAAGAAAAAAACTTGGGATGTTTGTTACTAATAAGAAAAAAAAAAGCCGATTTAAAGCTTATTGTTTTGCCATTAATTATGTCATGTAAACAATTATTTCCAACCACATAATTTTTTCCAAGCTGCATTCTGTGAATTACTTGATCGATACTGAGTTTTCCTGCTTTAGAGACGTTTTACAAGGGGAAGGGGAAAAAAAAAATCACTTAATTCATTAATTCACTAGATTCAATGGGGCTTGCCAAGAAACCTCCAAAATAAAGGCAAGCATAGATGGAGAAACACTTTTTAGAAAAAAATAGTTAGAGAAATCTACAAATTCTAATCTACCTGTATTATTATACTCACCAGAATAGCTGATCCCACTGCCTGCAGTAAATGGAACAATAGAAGTATTTTTAACTTTACCACATATTTTAAATTTTACTCAAGATCAGATACATAATGAAACATGTCAATCTTGGCTATTATATAAATATTTTAAGCTACTGCAAACATATCCAAACGCTGAGTAAGGGAATATAAGGAGTAGACTGTTTCAAATTAAAAGTTGATGTGGTTACCAATATGGAGACAGCTCAAAGATGCTTACAGAAAGGAAATTAAAATTGTTTTTTTTTAATTTCAAGAAAAGAACAAACATTAAAATATTAACAAAACTGCTCTTTTGATAGAAGGACATTTTTTGTAGATTCAACTTTCACTAATAATTAAAAACTACAGAAATGACTAATTCACAGAACATATTATCACAATTTGTACAATTATAGTTAAATCATATTAGTGTCATGCCAGTGAACATACATATTAAGCAAAATAAAAATTGAGATGGTTCAGAAATTCATAGCAGTTTTAACTTCTAAAATAATCAAATATTTAAAATTATCAGAAATTTTATAAATTCTAATACTCATGAATTACCACGTCAAACTTAAGAACTACTCTAAACTTCATCAAGAACTTACTTAGTTTACAAAACATATTAAATGTATTAATTGGTCTTACCATCTTTTCCATCTATGGATTTTGACACTTCAATATCAAAATTTTCCTGCATCTGCTGACCTCTAAAACAGCTGAGATGTTCTTGCTCAATTAAATTACTTTCTTCTTCTTCTAGAGGCTGCCAAGTGCCATCAATAAACCACTGTCCACGCATTACTGGTATTTTATCAGCCTCTGAAAAGAGAAATCACAGAAAGAGACATAGTAACTATAATTTTATATTTTGTTACTACCGTGGCAAAAACTGACTTTCTTGACCCAGAAGAATCATTTAAAGTTTTAAATTTTAGATTTCAAGCCACAGTATATATATTTTTTTACAGTACATAATTTTATTTAATTGGGTATTATGCACAAAAGTTATTTGGGCATTAGAAAGGTAGATGAGCAGTTATCTTTGTAACTGTGGCCCTGAGTAATCCAAATGAGTAGGCAAAGGGGTTAAGACAAGTTCATGTAAGACTCTGGTGACAGTTCTAATGTCTTAGAAAACACTGATGTATACTCCCAGAAGCAGTTGAGAAACAGTGTGTGGGGTAGTAGTGTGTTGCACTTTTTAGGGCTTCCTTGAAGGTTATGGACTCCCAGTTAGCATAGAGGAATAGCTGAAACATTTAATTATAATAAATTCCTCACCCATTTTAGAAAAAAACTGAGTAGAAAATTTTCTTGAACTCCACATTTTTTTTGATTAAATACTGTTCCTAAAAGTCTAGAACTTTTAGTAGCTATTTATTCATTTTTTAAGAATAAACCACAATTGTCAGCTATGCTATCTTGAATCCTCTAAAATTTGTAAAAAAATAAAGCAAAAATAAAATGGAAATGAAAAACCTTAAAAATAAATAGCAAAATAAAATGAACTTAATTATGTAGAGATATGGTTTAATCATACATAGAAAAATTATTTCAAGTGGATTTAAAACACAGTAATTTTTATATACATATTGGGATATACCCTATGGACAAAAAGAACTGCAAATATATCTTAAGCTTTTTGTAGTAACTGCACTGTTAACAATTGTTAATAATTGGAATAATACTGGTATTGTTGATTTGAAACTCTAGGTTAAAATGAATATATTAATTTTATTAAATATCATTAGGAAATGACAAAAAAGATACAAATATCAAAGAAATAAAAATTGTAATTTTAAATTTCAAGTAGGGGGCGGGGCACCTGGGTGGCTTAGTCAACTCTTGGTTTCAGCTCAGGTCATCATCTCACAGTTCGTGGGTTCAAGCCCTGCTGGGCTCCACACGGACAGTGCAGACCCTGCCTGGCATTCTTTCTCTTTCCCTCTCTGCTCCTCTGTGTTCTCATTCTCTCTCTCTCTCTTTCCTCCCCCCTCAAAATAAACAAACTTAAAAAAAAGTTTTTGATTTCAGTTAGAAATATCAGCATGAACTAAAATGAAGTATTTTCTCTTTTAAAAATGCCTGTGGCACCTGCGTGACTCAGTTGGTTAAACAATCAACTCTTGATTTTGGCTCAGGTCATGATCTTGCTGCTCGTGGGCCCAAGCCCTATTCAGGCTCCATACTGGCAACGTGGAGCCTGCTTGGGATTCTCTCTCTCCTCTCTCTCTGCCCTCCCCCCTTCCCCACACACATGCACACAAGTGTGTGCACTCTCTCTCTTTCAGAATAAACCTAAAAAAACATTCTAAGCTTTGTCCACTGAAAAGGCCTAGAAACACACCAACAGTTGAGCATTCCTGAAACAACGACCATGATCTCTGAATCCCATTTCCCACCAAAAGAAACCAAGATCCTTCAAGAAATGGCTAATTCTGGGTGTGAGACAGAAAATTTACCAGATGATCATGAAATATGTTATTGTATCAGACTTGTACTGTGATGTATTAAAAATGTAATATGGGTTTCTACTTCTTACATTATCCTATATTCTGCTATAGCAATTCTGTATGTAGGTGTTTACTGTGTTATTTGGTACACAGATACTCAAAAATATTATAACTTCATTGTGAATTACAGCTTTTAAAACTATAAAGTATATTCTGTTATGTTTAATGACTTTTAATCTGGATCCTACTTTGTGGAGATTGAAACCCTTGCTTTCTTATTTTTTTCTATTTGCCTGTGACAGTTTTGCACATCCCTTCATTTTTAACTCTTTGAATCACTAGGTTTTAGATATGTCTCTTATAGACACCACAGAATGGGTTTTGCTTTAGGAAGCCATTTGAAAATGTGTTTCTTCTAATAGATGAGTTAAGCCCATTTATACTTATTGATATGACTGATACATTTGAATTGTGTGTTCTTTTATAATTAACATTTTATTATTCATACTTATTCTTTTTTCCCTATAGTTGTTATTGTTTTATTTTTATTTTATTTAATTTGTTTAAATTATTTTTAATATATAAAATTTATTGTCAAATTGGTTTCCATACAACACCCAGTGCTCATCCCAGAAGGTGCCCTCCTCAATACCCATCACCCACCCTCCCTTCCCTCCCACCTCCCATCAACCCTCAGTTTGTTCTCAGTTTTTAAGCGTCTCTTATGCTTTGGCTCTCTCCCACTCTAGCCTCTTTTTTTTTTTTTTCCTTCCCCTCCCCCATGGGTTCCTGTTAAGTTTCTCAGGATCCACATAACAGTGAAACCATATGGTATCTGTCTTTCTCTGTATGGCTTATTTCACTTAGCATCACACTCTCCAGTTCCATCCACATTGCTACAAAGGGCCATATTTCATTCTTTCTCATTGCCATGTAGTACTCCATTGTGTATATAAACCACAATTTCTTTATCCATTCATCAGTGGATGGACATTTAGGCTCTTTCCATAATTTGGCTATTGTTGAGAGTGCTGCTCTAAACATTGGGGTACAAGTGCCCCTATGCATCAGTACTCCTGTATCCCTTGGGTAAATTCCTAACAGTGCTACTGCTGGGTCATAGGGTAGGTCTATTTTTAATTTTTTGAGGAACCTCCACACTGTTTTCCAGAGCGGCTGCATCAGTTTGCATTCCCACCAACAGGGCAAGAGGGTTCCCGTTTCTCCACATCCTCTCCAGCATCTATAGTCTCCTGATTTGTTCATTTTGGCCACTCTGACTGGCGTGAGGTGATATCTGAGTGTGGTTTTGATTTGTATTTCCCTGATGAGGAGTGACGTTGAGCATCTTTTCATGTGCCTGTTGGCCATCCACATGTCTTCTTTAGAGAAGTGTCTATTCATGTTTTCTGCCCATTTCTTCACTGGGTTATTTGTTTTTCAGGTGTGGAGTTTGGTGAGCTCTTTATAGGTTCTGGATACTAGCCCTTTGTCCGATATGTCATTTGCAAATATCTTTTCCCATTCCGTTGGTTGCCTTTTAGTTTTGTTGATTGTTTCCTTTGCTGTGCAGAAGCATTTTATCTTCCTGATGTCCCAATAGTTCATTTTTGCTTTTAATTCCCTTGCCTTTGGGGATGTGTCAAGTAAGAAATTGCTACGGCTGAGGTCAGAGAGGTCTCTTCCTGCTTTGTCCTCTACGGTTTTGATGGTTTCCTGTCTCACATGCAGGTCCTTTATCCATTTTGAGTTTATTTTTGTGAATGGTGTGAGAAAGTGGTCTAATTTCAACCTTCTGCATGTTGCTGTCCAGTTCTCCCAGCACCATTTGTTAAAGAGACTTTTTTCCATTGGATATTCTTTCCTGCTTTGTCAAAGATTAGTTGGCCATACATTTGAGGGTCTAGTTCTGGGGTTTCTATTCTATTCCATTGGTCTATGTGTCTGTTTTTGTGCCAATACCATGCTGTTTTGATGATTACAGCTTTGTAGTAGAGGCTAAAGTCTGGGATTGTGATGCCTCCTGCTTTGGTCTTCTTCTTCAAAATTACTTTGGCTATTCAGGGCCTTTTGTGGTTCTGTATGAATTTTAGGATTGCTTGTTCTAGCTTCGAGAAGAATGCTGGTGCAATTTTGATTGGGATTTCACTGAATGTGTAGATAGCTTTGGGTAGTATTGACATTTTGACAATATTTATTCTTCCAACCCATAAGCACAGAATGTTTTTCCATTTCTTTATGTCTTCTTCAATTTCCTTCATAAGCTTTCTACAGTTTTCAGCATACAGATCTTTTACATCTTTGGTTAGATTTATCCCTAGGTATTTTATGCTTCTTGGTGCAATTGTGAATGGGATCAATTTCTTTATTTGTCTTTCTGTTGCTTCATTATTAGTGTATAAGAATGCAACTGATTTCTGTACATTGATTTTGTATCCTGCAACTTTGCTGAATTCATGTATCAGTTCTAGCAGACTTTTGGTGGAGTCTATCAGATTTTGCATATATAATATCATGTTATCTGCAAAAAGGGAAAGCTTAACTTCATCTTGCCAATTTTGATGCCTTTGATTTCCTTTTGTTGTCTGATTGCTGATGCTAGCACTTCCAACACTATGTTAAACAATAGCGGTGAGAGTGGACATCCCTGTTGTGTTCCCGATCTCAGGGAAAAAGCTCTCAGTTTTTCCCCATTGAGGATGATGTTACCTGTGGGCTTTTCATAAATGGCTTTTATTATGGTTAAGTATGTTCCCTCTATCCTGACTTTCTCGAGGGTTTTTATTAAGAAAGGTTGCTGAATTTTGTCAAATGCTTTTTCTGCATCGATTGACAGGATCATATGGTTCTTATCTTTTCTTTTGTTAATGTGATGTATCACATTGATTGATTTGCGAATGTTGAACCAGCCCTGCATCCCAGGAATGAATCCCACTTGATCATGGTGAATAATTCTTTTTATATGCTGTTGAATTCGATTTGCTAGTATCTTATTGAGAATTTTTGCATTCATATTCATCAGGGATATTGGCCTGTAGTTCTCTTTTTTTTACTGGGTCTCTGTCTGGTTTAGGAATCAAAGTAATACTGGCTTCAAAGAATGAGTCTGGAAGTTTTCTTTCCCTTTCTATTTTTTGGAATAGCTTGAGAAGGATAGGTATTATCTCTGCTTTAAACGTCTGGTAGAACTCCCCTGGGAAGCCATCTGGTCTGGACTCTTATTTGTTGGGAGATTTTTGATAACTGATTCAATTTCCTCACTGGTTATGGGTCTGTTCAAACTTTCTATTTCCTCCTGATTGAGTTTTGGAAGTGTGTGGGTGTTCAGGAATTTGTCCATTTCTTCCAGGTTGTCCAGTTTGTTGGCATATAATTTTTCATAGTATTCCCTGATAATTGCTTGTATTTCTGAGGGATTGGTTGTAATAATTCCATTTTCATTCATGCTTTTATCTATTTGGGTCATCTCCCTTTTCTTTTTGAGAAGCCTGGCTAGAGGTTTATCAATTTTGTTTAATTTTTCAAAAAACCAACTCTTGGTTTTGTTGATATGCTCTACAGTTTTTTTAGATTCTATATTGTTTATTTCTGCTCTGATCTTTATGATTTCTCTTCTTCTGCTGGGTTTAGGCTGTCTTTGCCATTCTGCTTCTATTTCTTTTAGGTGTGCTGTTAGATTTTGTATTTGGGATTTTTCTTGTTTCTTGAGATAGGCCTGGATTGCAATGTATTTTCCTCTCAGGACTGCCTTCGTTGCATCTCAAAGCATTTGGATTGTTGTATTTTCATTTTCGTTTGTTTCCATATATTGTTTAATTTCTTCTCTAATTGCCTGGTGGACCCATTCACTCTTTAGTAGGATGTTCTGTAACCTCCATGCTTTTGGAGGTTTTCCAGACTTTTTCCTGTGGTTGATTTCAAGCTTCATAGCATTGTGGCCTGAAAGTATGCATGGTATGATCTCAATTCTTGTATACTTATGAAGGGCTGTTTTGTGACCCAGTATGTGATCTTGGAGAATGTTCCATGTGTATTTGAGAAGAAAGTATATTCTGTTGCTTTGGGATGCAGAGTTCTAAATCTATCTGTCAAGTCCATATGATCCAATGTATCATTCAGGGCCCTTGTTTCTTTATTGACTGTGTGTCCAGATGATTTACCCATTGCTTTAAGTGGAGTATTAAAGTCCCCTGCAATTACCACATTCTTATCAATAAGGTTGCTTATGTTTGTGAGTAATTGTTTTATATATTTGGGGGCTCCTGTATTTGGCACATAGACATTTATAATTGTTAGCTCTTCCTGATGGATAGACCCTGTAATTTTTTTTTAATTTTTTTTCAACGTTTATTATTTTTGGGACAGAGAGAGACAGAGCATGAACGGGCGAGGGGCAGAGAGAGAGGGAGACACAGAATCGGAAACAGGCTCCAGGCTCTGAGCCATCAGCCCAGAGCCCGACGCGGGGCTCGAACTCACGGACCGCGAGATCGTGACCTGGCTGAAGTCGGACGCTTAACCGACTGCGCCACCCAGGCGCCCCGACCCTGTAATTTTTATATAATGTCCTTCTTCATCTCTTGTTACAGCCTTTAATTTAAAGTCAAGTTTGTGTGATATAAGTATGGCTACTCCAGCTTTCTTTTGACTTCCAGTAGCATGATAGATAGTTCTCCATCCCCTCACTTTCAACCTGAAGGTGTCCTCAGGTCTAAAGTGAGTCTCTTGTAGACTGCAAATAGATGGGTCTTGTTTTTTTATCCATTCTGATACCCTATGTCTTTTGGTTGGAGCATTTAGTCCATTTACATTCAGTGTTATTATAGAAAGATGTTGGTTAGAGTCATTGTGATGTCTGTACGTTTCATGCTTGTAGTGATTTCTCTGGTACTTTGTCTCACAGGATTCCCCTTAGGATCTCTTGTAGGGCTGGTTTAGTGGTGACGAATTTCTTCAGTTTTTGTTTGTTTGGGAAGACCTTTATCTCTCCTTCTATTCTAAATGACAGACTTGCTGGACCAAGGATTCTTGGCTGCATATTTTTTCTGTTCATCACATTGAAGATCTCCTGCCATTCCTTTCTGGCCTGCCAAGTTTCTTTTTTTTTTTTTTTTTTCAATATATGAAATTTATTGTCAAATTGGTTTCCATAGAACACCCAGTGCTCAACCCAAAAGGTGCCCTCCTCAATACCCATCACCCACCCTCCCCTCCCTCCCACCCCCCCATCAACCCTCAGTTTGTTCTCAGTTTTTAACAGTCTCTTATGCTTTGGCTCTCTCCCTCTCTAACCTCTTTTTTTTTTTTTTTCTTCCTTCCCCTCCCCTGTGCGTTTCTGTTAGGTTTCTCAGGATCCACATAAGAATGAAAACATATGGTATCTGTCTTTCTCTGTATGGCTTATTTCACTTAGCATCACACTCTCCAGTTCCATCCACGTTGCTACAAAGGGCCATATTTCGTTCTTTCTCATTGCCATGTAGTACTCCATTGTGTATATAAACCACAATTTCTTTACCCATTCATCAGTTGATGGCCTGCCAAGTTTCAGTAGAGAGATCCGTCATGAGTCTTATCAGTCTCCCTTTATATGTTAGAGCACGTTTATCCCTTGCTGCTTTCAGAATTTTTTCTCTTTCCTTGTATTTTGCCAGTTTCACTATGATATGTCGTGCAGAAGATCGATTCAAGTTACGTCTGAAGGGAGTTCTCTGTGCCTCTCGGGTTTCAGTGCCTTTTTCCTTCCCCAGATCAGGGAAGTTCTCAGCTATTATTTCTTCAAGTACACCTTCAGCACCTTTCCCTCTCTCTTCCTCCTCTGGAATACCAATTATGCATAGATTATTTCTCTTTACTGCATCACTTAGTTCTCTAATTTTCCCCTCATACTCCTGGATTTTGTCTCTCTTTTTCTCAGCTTCTTTTTCCATAATTTTATCTTCTAATTCACCTATTCTGTCCTCTGCCTCTTCAATCCAAGCTGTGGTTGCCTCCATTTTATTTTGCAGCTCATTAATAGCATTTTTTAGCTCCTCCTGGCTGTTCCTTAGTCCCTTGATCTCTGTAGCAATAGATTCTCTGCTCTCCTCTATACTGTTTTCAAGCCCAGTGATTAATTTTATGACTATTATTCTAAATTCACTTTCTGTTATATTGTTTAAATTATTTTTGATCACTTCGTTAGCTGTTGTTATTTCCTGGACGTTTTTCTGAGGTGAATTCTTCCGTTTCGTCATTTTGGATAGTCCCTGGAGTGGTGCGGGACTGCGGGGCACTTCCCCTGTGCTGTCTTGAATAACTTGCGTTGGTGGGAGGGGCTGCAGTCAGACCTGATGTCTGCCCCCAGCCCACTGCTGGGGCCTCAGTCAGACTGGTGTGTGCCTTCTCTTCCCCTCTCCTAGGGGCAGGACTCACTGTGGGGTGGGGTGGCCCGTCTGGGCTACTTGCACACTGCCAGGCTTGTGCTGCTGGGGATCTGGCGTATTAGCTGGGGTGGATCGGCAAGGTGCACAGGGGCAGGAGGGGCAGGCTCAGTTCGCTTTTCCTTCGGAGATCCGCTTCGGGAGGGGCCCTGCGGCACCGGGAGGGAGTCAGACCCGCCGGAGGGATGGATCCGCAGAAGCACAGCGTTAGGTGTTTGTGCGGTGCAAGCAAGTTCCCTGGCAGGAACTGGCTCCCTTTGGGATTTTGGCTGGGGGATGGGCGAGGGCGATGGCGCTGGCGAGCGCCTTTGTTCCCCGCCAAGCTGAGTTCTGTCGTCTGGGGCTCAGCAACTCTCCCTCCCGTTGTCCTCCAGCCTTCCCGTTCCCCGAGCAGAGCTGTTAACTTATAACCTTCCAGATGTTAAGCCCCGCTTGCTGTCAGAACACACTCCATCCGGCCCCTCCGCTTTTGCAAGCCAGACTCGGGGGTTCTGCTTGGCCGGTGGGCCGCCCCTCCGCCCCGGCCCCCTCCCGCCAGTCCGTGGAGCACGCACTGCCTCTCCCCCCTTCCTACCCTCTTCCGTGGGCCTCTCGTCTATGCTTGGCTCTGGAGACTACGTTTTGCTAGTCTTCTGGTGGTTTTCTGGGTTATTTAGGCAGGTGTGGGTGGAATCTAAGTGATCAGCAGGACGCGGTGAGCCCAGCGTCCTCCTACGCTGCCATCTTCCTCTGGGCTCTGTTTTTTTTTGTTTTTTTGTTTTTTTTTTTTAAGGTTTCTTTCGGTATTTAGGAAGATTTACACTTTTTGTTCTAATTGTTACCTTCATACACTGCATGTGTGTTTATGTGTATGTGTGTATTTTAGGGTACCTTAAATCTGTTTTCTTATTTAACCTTTACCATCTGGTTTGTCCATTTTAAGTGGTATCTTAGAATCGCCACTTAATATTTATACAATAGGGAATGATCTTATTCTATCTTCTCTTTCTCTCTTCACTCATTTTTAGTTTTATTCTTTCTACTTTGTCAGAATATATAACACTCACACCCATGTCCCCACCACTGTTTTAGTTCTGGATCTACACTTAAATATATTAAATTCTAAGAACTTCCTAACCTTTTTCATGTTCAAAACTGTTTATCACTCTGATACTTGAAGGACAGGATAACTAGCTTGAACTTTGTTTCCTGGAGTTTTCAAAACTCAAGGAAATTCTTTCATGTTCAAAACTGTTTATCTGTCACTATCACGTTTGTAAATTCTTTCATGTTCAAAACTGTTTATCTGTCACTATCACGTTTGTAAATTCTTTCATGTTCAAAACTGTTTATCTATCAGTCTGATACTTGAAGGACAGGATTACTAGCTTGAACTTTGTTTCCTTGAGTTTAATGTTTTTGTATTTTTGAGAGAGAGAGAGAGAGAGAGAGAGAGAGAGACCGACCGAGACCGAGACCCCGAGCAGGGTAGGGGCAGAGAGAAAGGGAGACAGAGAATCTGAAACAGGCAGGCTCTGAGCTATGAGCACAGAGACTGACACAGGGCTTGAACTCCAGAAGAGCAAGATCATGACCTGAGCCGAGGTCAGACACTTCACTGACTGAGCCACCCAGGTGCCCCTCCTTGAGTTTTTAAAAATGGGATCCTACCGGTAGTTTTCCTTGGTATATTGTTCTTGAGAAGTCTGATGTGAGCCTAATTTTTTATTATTATTATTAGTAAAGTCATCTTCTGCTCACTCTTTACCCCAGAGGGCAAAAAAAAAAAAAATTGTCTTTGAAGTCTAATATTTTCCCTAGTTTTTAAAATCTAAAATCTAATAAAATCTAATCTGACTCAGAGTTCATTGTTCTGAATCAATCTGTCCAAGGTGGGCCCTTTTAGTGTGTAGATTTCAGTTTTTCTCTTACTTCTGAAAAGTTGCCTTGAATTATGGCTTAATCGTTAGTTCTGTTCCATTGATTTCTCTTCTGCAGGGACTCTAATTATAAATATGTTGGGTCTCCCTTTGTCTATATTGCATTTCATACACTTTCTCAAGCTTTTTACTTCTTTCTGCATCTCATTTTCATTATTTTTCTTGTTTTCTTTCCTTTTATCAATGCCTCTTCCATCAATACCCCTATTAGTATGTCCTCAAGTTTGTTTATTTTTTATTTACTTGGGGTATTTTAATAGTTTCCCAAAACTTCCAGGGAAGATAGTGAAGTAAGAGGATCCTAAGCTCACCTCATCTCATGCATACAGAGAGATAACATCCACATCAGTATAAGTAAACCAGAAAACAACCTGAAGACTGGCAGAGCAGACTCTACAGCTAATTGTAGGGAAGAGGCCACATCAAAGATGTGGTTGGCAACCAAAATAACTGGGAGACTGTCTGTAGGAGGAAGTGACGCCACAGGCACAAAACCAGAAAGGAGAAGATGCCTCATTAGGCATCTGAGGTATGGGAGACCTGTATTGGGAAGAAGAAAACCCTCATAACATATGGCTTTGAAAACCACAGGGTCTTAGCATTCGAGTTCTTACAATCAGTGAGGCTTAAAAACTGGAATTCTAAATATCAGTGGGCTTTGCTCCGGGACAGCATGAGAGAAACTGAGTCCCTGCCCTAAAAGAGAGAGTATAAGAAAGAACCCAACTTAGATATAGACTAGAAGCAGCAGTTTGAAAAACACCTGGGGAAGATTCATTTACGAATCTCAGAATGTATGCTGGAATGGCAGGGATTTTTAGGAGACTTCTCTAAGAACAAAAAAGCTAGAGAGCACAATTTCCTCCTCCCTCCCCACAGCCTAGATACAGGAAACACTGGGGGAACCACTAGAAACACTCCCCAACTAGCCTGTTAACAGAGTGCTCTCCTGTGGACTTGCCCTCCCCTCCCCCGCTCCAACAGGCCCTAAGCAGAAGTCAAAGCAGTGCCACAAGTGTGGCAGTGTGCAAATGTGCAAACAGCCCCAGCAGGGGCAGCACCACTCCAAAGTAACTCCTGCCCTACACAGAGTGGAAGACAACCACGCACACCAGTCCCACTGCAACCCCAGCAGTGGGTAGAGGTCAGACATGGTCTGACTGTAGATTCCACCCACCAACGAAAGCTTCTCAGAGGACAACACAGAGATAGCACCCTGCAGTTTAGTGATACTGCATCTCTGACAAACACCTAGTCTGACTCAAGGTAGCCCCGGACTGGCCCATTAACAACACAGGGACTGAACCCTATCTGCAATAGGCAAAGAGAGCCATTTCAGAAGACTGGACTGAAGGCACATGTGGCTCAACCACAACAGTAGGGCACACACAACATACTCAGGAGACACCCCTGGAGTGAACAGGGGACACTGCAGGGCATTATAGGACTCATCTTCATAAGGTCACTATTTTCAAAAGCAGGAGACATAGCTGGCTTACCTAACACACAAGAACAGAGTTAGTCAAAATGAGGAGACAAAAGACTATGTTCCAAATAAAAGAACAGGACAAAAAACAGCAAAAGAGCTAAATGAATTAGAGGTAAGTAATAAGCCTGCTAGAGAATTTAAGGTAATCGTCATAAAGATACTCACTGGACTTCTGAAAAGGGTGGAGGACTCCAGTGAGAACCTCAACAAAGAGAAAAACATAAAAAAGAACTAGTGAAAGATGAACTCAATTACTGAAATCCAGAATACACTGGAGAGAATAAACAATACACTAGAGGAAGCAGATGGATCAGTGACTTGGAGGACAGGGTAATGAAAAACAATCAAGACACATAGTAATTAAATGGCAAAAAGTAGTGATAGAGAATTTTATAAGCAGTAAGAGAAAACAGTAACATACAAGGGAAATCTTATAAGGCTATCAGCTGATTTTTTTTTTTTTTTTTTTTTTTTTTTTGGCAAAAACATTGCAGGCCAGAAGGGAATGGCACAATATATTCAAAGTATGGAAAGAAAAAACCCTACAGCTAAGAATACTCTATCCAGCAAGGGTAACATTCAGAAGAGAAGGAGAGATAAAGAATGTTCCAGACAAACAAGAGTTAAAGGAATTCATCACCACTAAACCAGCCTTATAAGAAATGTTAAAGGGGACTCTTTGGAAAGGAAAGACCATAAGTAAGAGTAAGAATAGTAGGAAGCATAAAAGCAGTAAAATTAAATATATCTGTAAAAATCAGTCAAGGGATTCACAAAATAAAAGGATGCAAAGTATGACACCATATACCTAAAACATGGGAGGAGTAAAAATTTAGTGCTTTTAGAATGGGTACAAATTTTAGGGGCAATCTACTTAATATAGATTGCTATATGCATAAGATGTTATACATAAATCTAATGGTAACTACCAATCAAAAACCAGTTATAGATAGACAAAATATGAAGAGAAAGAATCTAAGTATATTACTAAAGAAAGTCAGCAAATTGTGAGAGAAAAGAACAAGAAAGGAACAGAGAACTATAAAAACAACCATAAAACCAGTAACAAAATGGCAATTCAGGGGCACCTGGGTGGCTGGCTCAGTCGATTGAACATTCGACTTCGGCTCAGGTTATGATCTCAAGGTTCATGAATTTAAGCCCCACATCGGGCTCTGTGCTGTCAGCTGGGAGACTGGAGCCTGCTTCAGATTCTGTCTCACTTTCTCTCTGCCCCTTCCCTGCTCCTGCTCTGTCTCTCTCAAAAACAAACATTAAAAATATTAAAACAAAATGGCAATATGTATATACCACCAACAATTACTTTGAATGTAAATGTACTAAATGCTCCAATAAGACACTGGGTGATGGAATGGATAAAAAAGCAATACTCATCTATATGCTGCCTACAAGAACCTCTTTTCAGACCTAAAGACACATGCAGACTGAAAGTGAACTGATAGAAATGCATTTATCATGCAAATACAAGTGAAAAAAAAAAACTGGGTAGCAATACTTACAATCAGACAAAACAGACTTTAAAACAAAGACTGACAAGAGTCGAAGAAGGACACTAAATAATCATAAAAGGAACAATCCAACAATGTGTAACAACTGTAAATATTTATGTACTCAGCATGGGAGGACCCAAATAGATAAAGCAGCTAATAACAAACATAATGGAAGTAACTGATAGTAATACAATAATAGTGGGAGATTTTAACACCCCACTTACATCAATGGATAGATCATCCAAACAGAAAAGCAACAAGGAAATAGTGGCTTTGGATGACACATTGGATCAGGTGGATCTAACAAGTTATATGCATAACATTCCATGAAAAAACAGCAGAATACACATTCTTTTCCAGTGCATGGCGAACATTCTCCAGAATAGATCACGTGTTAGGACACAAAACAAGTTTCAAAAAATTCAGAAAGACTGAAATCATACATCTTTTCTGACTACAACATCAAAAAAACTAGAAATCACAAGAAGAGATCTGGAAAGAACACAAACACATACGTGCAGGTTAAATAACAGGATACTAAAACAATGGATGGGTCAACCAAGAAACCAAAGAGAAAATCAAAAAAACATATGGAGGGAAATGATAATGAAAACACAATGGTCCAAAACCTCTGGGATACAGCAAAAGCTGTACTAAGAGGGAAGTTCATAGCAATACAAATCTACCTCAAGAAGAAAAATCTCAAATAAGCAACTTAACCTTTCATCTAAAGGAGCTAGAAAAAGGACAACAAACAAAACCCAAAACCAGTAGAAGGAAGGAAATAATAAGAATTAAAGTAGAAATAAAATAGAAACTAAAACAAAACAAAAACAAAAAAAAACCCCAAAAACAACACAAATAAAACCCCCCCAAAAACAAAAACAACAAAAACAGATCAATGAAACCAGGAGCTGGTTGTTTAAAAGAGAAATAAAATTGATAAACTTTTAGCCAGACTTAACATAAAAAAAAAAAAGACTCAAATAAACAAAATCAGAAATGAAAGAGAAATAACAACCAAAACCAAAGAGAAGTAACAACCAAAACCATAGAAATACAAAAGATTATAAGAGAATATTATGAAAAATATGCCAACAAATTGGGCAACCAATCTGGCTTAGTTTCTTTCTTTTTTTTTTTAAATATATGAAATTTATTGTCAAATTGGTTTCCATACAACACCCAGTGCTCATCCCAAAAGATGCCCTCCTCAATACCCATCACCCACCTTCCCCTCCCTCCCACCCCCCCATCAACTCTCAGTTTGTTCTCAGTTTTTAAGAGTTTCTTATGCTTTGGCTCTCTCCCACTCTAGCCTCTTTTTTTTTTTCCTCTTCCCTTTCCATCCCCCATGGGTTTCTGTTAAATTTCTAAGGATCCACGTAAGAATGAAAACATATGGTATCTGTCTTTCTCTGTATGGCTTATTTCACTTAGCATCACACTCTCCAGTTCCATCCATGTTGCTACAAAGGGCCATATTTCATTCTTTCCCATTGTCACGTAGTACTCCATTGTGTATATAAACCACAATTTCTTTATCCATTCATCAGTGGATGGACATTTAGGCTCTTTCCATAATTTGGCTATTGTTGAGAGTGCTGCTATAAACATTGGCGTACAAGTGCCCCTATGCATCAGTACTCCTGTATCCCTTGGGTAAATTCCTAACAGTGCTACTGCTGGGTCATAGGGTAGGTCTATTTTTAATTTTTTGAGGAACCTCCACACTGTTTTCCAGAGCGGCTGCATCAGTTTGCATTCCCACCAACAGGGCAAGAGGGTTCCCGTTTCTCCACATCCTCTCCAGCATCTATAGTCTCCTGATTTGTTCATTTTGGCCACTCTGACTGGCGTGAGGTGATATCTGAGTGTGGTTTTGATTTGTATTTCCCTGATGAGGAGCGACGTTGAGCATCTTTTCATGTGCCTGTTGGCCATCCGCATGTCTTCTTTAGAGAAGTGTCTATTCATGTTTTCTGCCCATTTCTTCACTGGGTTATTTGTTTTTCGGGTGTGGAGTTTGGTGAGCTCTTTATAGATTCTGGATACTAGCCCTTTGTCCGATATGTCATTTGCAAATATCTTTTCCCATTCCGTTGGTTGCCTTTTAGTTTTGTTGACTGTCTCCTTTGCTGTGCAGAAGCTTTTTATCTTCCTGATGTCCCAATAGTTCATTTTTGCTTTTAATTCCCTTGCTTTTGGGGATGTGTCAAGTAAGAAATTGCTACGGCTGAGGTCAGAGAGGTCTTTTCCTGCTTTCTCCTCTAGGGTTTTGATGGTTTCCTGTCTCACATGCAGGTCCTTTATCCATTTTGAGTTTATTTTTGTGAATGGTGTGAGAAAGTGGTCTAGTTTCAACCTTCTGCATGTTGCTGTCCAGTTCTCCCAGCACCATTTGTTAAAGAGACTGTCTTTTTTCCATTGGATATTCTTTCCTGCTTTGTCAAAGATTAGTTGGCCATACTTTTGTGGGTCTAGTTCTGGGGTTTCTATTCTATTCCATTGGTCTATGCGTCTGTTTTTGTTCTGGCTTAGTTTCTAGAAGCATAAGCCCTCCCAAAACAGAATCAGGAACAGACTGACTACCAAACAGTGAAATTGAATCAGTATTCAAAAAAACTCCCAATAAACAAAAGTCCAGGACCAGACACCTTCACAGGTGAATTCTAACAAACACTTAAAGAAGAATTAATATATGTTTTTCTCAAATTATTCCAAAAAATAGAAGAGGAAGGAAAGCTTCAAATTTATTGTGAGGCCAGATTACCCTGATACCAAAACCAGATAAAATGTCTTTTGTAAAGACACTACAAAAAAAGAGAACTACAGGCCAATATCTCTGATGAACATAGATGCAAAAATATTCAACAAAAAATTAGTAAACTATATTAAGAAATATATTAAAAAATCATTCACCACGATCAAGTGTATTTACTCCCAAGATGCAAGATCGGTTCAATATTTATGAATCAGTCAATATGATACATCACATCAATAAGAGAAAAGATAAAAACCATACGATTATTTCAATTGATGCAGAAAAAGAACTTGACAAACACAAGATCCATTCATAATAAAAACCCTCAACAAACTAGGTTTAGGGAAACATACGTCAACATAATAAAGGCTATATATGAAAAATCCACAGCTAACATCATACTTGACGGTGAAAACTGAGGGCTTTATCCCTAAGATCAGGAACAAGACAAGAATGTCCCCTTTCCCCACTGTCATTCAACGTAGCACTGGAAGTCCTAGCCACAGCAGATAAGAAAAAGAAGTAAAAGGCATCCAAACTGGTGATGAAGAAGCAAAACATTCACTATTTGCATGTGACTTAACACTACATATACATAACCCTAAGGACTCCACCAAAAAACTATCAGAACTGATAAATGAATTTAGTAAGGTGACAGGATACAAAATCCACATATAGAAATCCAATGCATTTCTATATACTAATAATGTAGTGGCAGAAAGAGAAAGTAATAAAACAATCTCATTTAGAATTGCTCCAAAAATAATAAAAACCTAGGAATAAACTTAACCATGGAGGTGAAAGACCTGTACTCTGAAAACTATAAAACACTGATGAAAGAAATTAAATATGACACAAAGAAATGAAAAGAGATTCCATGGTCATGGAATGGGAGGACAAATATTGTTAAAATATCCCTACGACCTAAAGCAATCTACAGATTTAATGATATCTCTATCAAAATACCAACAGCATTTTTTACAGAACTAGAACAAATCATCCTCAAATTTTTATGGAACCACAATAACCAAATAGCCAAAGCAATGTTGGAAAGGAAGAACAAAACTGGTGTTAACACAATCCCAGATTTCAAGATATAATAAAAGCTGTAGTAATCAAAACAGTACGATACTGGCAAAAAATTAACACATACATAGGTGAATAGAACAGAATAGAAAGACCAGAAATAAACCCATGATTATATTGTCAATTAATCTATGGCAAAAGAGGCAAGAATATGCAATGGGAGAAAGTCTCTTCAACAAATGGTGTTGGAAAAACTGGACAGCTACACGCAAAAGAATAAAAGTGGACCACTCTTTTACACTATACACAAAAATAAAACCCAGAATGGATTAAAGATCTAAATATGAGACCCAAAACCATAAAAATCCTAGCAGAGAGCACAGGTAGTAAAGTAATTTCTCCGACATTGGTTTTTCTATGTACATCTCCTAAGGCAAGGGAAAGGAAAGTAAAAACAAACTATTGGGACTATACCAAAATAAAAGGCTTCCACACAGCAAAGGAAACAATCAACAAAACAAAAGACAACCTACTGAATGGGAGAAGATATTTGCAAATGGTATATCTGATAAGGGGTTAGTATCCAAAATCTATAAAGAACTTAGAACTCAACACCAAAAAACCAAATAATCTAATTAAAAAATGAGCAGAGGACATGAACAGACATTTCTCCTAAGACATACAGATGACCAACAGACATATGAAAAGATGCTTGACATCACTAACCAGTAGGGAAATGCAATCAAAACCACCTGCCAGAATGGCTAAAATAAAAGATGCAAGAAACAACAAATGCTGGCGAAGATGCAGAGAAAAATGAACCCCCATGTACTGTTGGTGGGAATGAAAACTGGTATAACTACTGTGGAGAACAGGATGGAGGTTCCTCAAAAAATTAAAAATAGAATTACCATATGATCCCATAATTCCACTACTGGGGACTTAGCCAAAGAATAAGAAAACACAACCTTGAAAAGATACATGCAGCCCTATATTTATTGTAGCATTTTTTTTTTTTTACAATAGTCAAGTTATGGAAGCAATCCAAGTGCACTGGTGATAGATAAATGGATAAAGACCTCACACACACACACTGGAATATTACTCAGCCATAAAAAGGAATGAAATCTTGCCATTTGCAACAATATGGATAGATATGTGAGCATAACGCTAAGTGAAATAAGAGAAAAACAAATACCATATGATTTCACTCACATGTGGAATGTTAAGAAACAAAACAATGGAACACAGGAAAAAAGAGACAAACCGAAAAACAAGACTCTTAAATACAGAGAACAAACGGATAGATACCAAAGGGGAAGTGGGTGGGGGTATGGGTGAAAGAGGTGAATAGGATTAAGGGTATACTTACTGTGATGAGCTCTGAGTATTGTACAGAACTGTTGAATCATTATACACCAGAAACTAATATAACATTACAGGGTACATTAAGGTGGTGGTGGGTGGGTGAGTATCGAACTTGTGTGCCTTGTTTCTCTTTAATCTCTATAGCACCCTTATTTTCTCCTTACATCCTCCTTTCCTCTCACTGTGATGGCTCCAAGGGGCACCATCCTTTATCTCTCCCAGAGCAATGTTTCTCTGATGCTGCTTGTGGCCTCTCTCTTTCACACACCTTCGCTATAGCTACTGCTATGAATTCCTAAGTCCCAGGCCTGTGTTTGTATCTCCTCAGCTGTGTGGGGGATATTTTCTTTCTGAAGGTCATTTTGCTTGCACGTCATTATAAACCTCTGATTCCTTTCTTCTCTCTTCACTATCTCTTAAGCCTCTCCTTGCCCTACTCTCCAGACTCAGAGGTTTGTAGCAGTGACAGAACTATTGTAACTTGTTGTTTCTTTCCATACAAGTAATTTAAAATTCGTGGTATTATCTATGTTATACTAATGCTGAAGGTGTGAGTTATACATGGGTTATGCGTATGTGTGTGTGTGTATGTGTGTGTGTTCCTTTTCAATCTTATGGCTTTTGGGGAGGATGTGTGGATTTACATATGGACAGCTGTCATGATCTTCCAGACCCAAAAGCTCATCTCATTTAATCCTTATAGTAATCTTAAAAGAACTGTAATTACCCCAGTTTTACAAATGAGTAAGCTGAGTCTTATTGAAACTAAAAACTTGCCCAAAGGCACATAGCTAAATATGAGAACCAAGATTCCCACCAGACTTTGACTCCAAAATTCATCTAAGCTCTTTCTACTATACAACACAACCTTCTCAAATAAGAAAAATCCCTTTTCAGCCCTCTTCCCAAGAATTACAGTCTATTTAGTTGTGTTGGTAATTTGAAAATAAGTAATTTGGGAGATTTTATATTGACAGCCTATTATGAGACCTACAAACCAGAGCCAACCATGCCTCCCCATAAAAATAACAGAAGTAAAAAAGCAGAGTGAAAAACAGTAAAACAAGTTTATAGCAAACATCTGCCATCCTAACTCTTTTCCTCTCTGTAGCCTAATAAATCTAAACCTGTATTCTATTGATAGATGTTTTGGGGGTTTTACCCAAGCTCTAAAAACTACCAGTATACTATCAAATACTGTATCATCTCTCTGATTCAGGCCGCTGTCTTGAACTTCAGACCCAAATATTCAAGTGCCAACTAAACATCTCCTAGTAGACGGATCAACATAAAGTGATGGAACACACTAGGTTCCTCATGGAAAACAAAGGGAACACAAACTTGTTCCTCAACATGTATTCCCTATTATAGCAAATGGTGTGCTGACAGTTTTCAGCTGGTCACCCAAGCCAGAACTCTGGGAGTCATCCAAGATGACTCTTCCTCAAGTGCTTTTTATGAATGGACATTAATCACCATTTATTGTATCTCCTAAATCACCCTCAAATTCATCCCATATTCATCGGGCCCACAGTCTAAGTCCATACTCTTATCATTTCTACTCATTTTAGGAACTTCCTATCTAAATGTAGTATCCCTAGCTTCAACTCTCATCACCACTACCAAAAGACTGCTCACAAGCACGTGTATAGGTTATACACACACACATACATTCACAAATTCTGCTAACTTACTCTCTTCTTTTTAGAAACTCAATCCATCTTTTCCAGAGTTGCCAGAGAACTTTTCTAAAATACCACAAATCATATTATTCCAATGCTTAAATTCTTTAATGGCTCCTCACTGCCTACCAAATGAATTCTGAGCTTCTTAGAAGGATTTATAAACTCATGATCTTTCCTTGTCTATCTCCTCACATACCTGATGCTACATCAAGTATTTACTTATCTAAATAATATCTGAATGTCTACCATAAAACAGGCTCTGGGATGTGCTCCAGTGATACGTAAGATAATGCTGTTGGTCCCTGTGCTTTCCACATCAACAAGGACAGTTCCTTGAATGTGTGATGCTGAGTTCTACTTCTGTATCCTACACATGCTGTTCCTTCTACCTGGGATGCTCTTCCCCATTTTCTTCATTTAGCTAACTTTCATCCTTATCTCCATCAGGAAGCCTTTGGTTACCTCCTCTTCTCTAATTAACTCTGTGCACATTTATCAGTGTTCATGTTATTGTATTGTAACTGCTTAGCCTTCCTCATTTCCACGGGATCCTTGAATGTAGATACTGTGTCCTTAGGTGCTTCCAAAATCCAAAAGATAAGAGCACCTATGATAAAGTAAGATTTCAGTAAAGGCATGCTGAATGTTGCTGAACAAGACATATTTCATTCAGCTTACCCCACTATCTAGCAAGTTTGGTAGACCGAGCACTTTTGTTCGTGCTCCAAATTGGTCGTTAGTTTGAGCAGTACTTGCCTATTTATTTAGTTGGTTTATGCTGTCGTCTGTCAGCCATTAACATTCTATTTTCTTTTCTATTTTTTGCGAGAGAGGGACAGAGAGAGAAACTTAAGCAGGCTCCATACCCAGCACAGAGTCTGACGCACAGCTCGATCTCATGATCGTGAGATCATAACCGGAGCAGAAATCAAGAGTTGGACATTTATGTTTAACCAACTGAGCCACCCAGGTGCCCAAACATACTATTTTCTAATAATTATATCATTCAGAGGAAAGAGTTTGACTATTTTCCAAGAATAAAAGAACTGGGATTTTTTGGGGGTGAACATTTTGTTGAAGAATTATATACATATACAAAGGTGTGCTAATCATATGCATTATACCTCAATGGCTTTATACAAGTTAACAACACTCACATCAAGAAAGAAAAGATTATCAGCATTTCAGAAGCCTCCTCTTGTATCTCCTTTCCAGGTGCTACACTTCACCTCTCACTAAGGGTAAACAGAATTCTAACCTCTAGCATCACAAATGAGTTTTACTTTTTAGTAGTTTATATAACAGAATCATGTAGTATGTGCTCTGCTATTTAGTTTCTTTGGTTCAACATTATATTAGTGAGAGTCATCCATTATAGACTGGATTATGTGTACGGTTAAAGTACTTGCCAGACATTAGCAAGTGAGTATTTAGATAGCTGTGAGCTATGCTCTTAGGCTAGCTTCTTCTACTATTAAAATTATTCCAAATAGCATGGAGACATCAGCCAAAAAAAAAAATCCCTAATTATATATGGTAAAAGAAAGTAAATCATCAAATCAGTATTGGATCTCCTTAGGGACCAAGCTCTAATGTAGGGAAACAACCCTAAATGGGCCTTTAGTCATACAAATGAAGAACTCTCTTTTTTGGACTGTAGAGGATAGTCCCTGCCTCTCTGATATGGACATACTTTTCATCCTGCCTGAGGTTCAAAATACCACATACCAGGCTGCCCTCATGCCTGGATATCTTCCTAACCCCACTTGTGCTCTGACATCCCACAATAAGCCATGATCCCTGTGGCTGCCCTCCTCACCCCAGCTGGCCCCCAATATCCCATGCTAGCCTGCTTCTCACGTGGACATCTCTTCGCTCAACTTGGGCTGTGACATCCCAAGCCTGGCTGTCCGTATTGCACCAAAGCAGGAAAAGAAAGAAGGGCTAGTGTACTGGTTCTCATTCTGGGACAATTTCCCCCCAAGGAGACATTTGGCAATGTTTGAAAACATTTTTGATAGAAACAACTGGGGGGGTGGGATGATGTTGCTGGCATCTAGGCCAAAGATGTTGCCAAACCTCCTACAATGCACAGAACAGTTCCCTTGACCTCACACCACCCTGCCCAACAACGATAAATTATCTGGCCCCAAATGTCAACAGTGCTGAGGTTGACAAACTCTGGGATAGCAGCACCTTTTAAAACCTAAAATATGGGTATCTTCTTACTGAGCAATTCCAGAAATATATTTTATAGAAGAAACTCTTGCAATAATGTCTGAAGATACAGTTAAAGATATTTACCTCAATGTTGCAACAGTAAACAAAAGAATAAAAACAAAATGACCTAAATTTCTACCACTAGAGGATCAGACATACAAATGTTGCTTGACATATAGTAGGTATTAAAAATATTCATTAAATAAATCAAAATATGAATGAATGGATAATATACCCATAGTGAAATAATGTTCAGAAGTAGGTCTATATTTAATGACATGGAATAATGTCTAGAATAAGAATTAAAAAATGAAATCATAGTACTACACGTATGTATATTTTTGTATGTGCATATATTTGTATAAATAGTGTAATCCTGTTTTTTTTAAATATATACATTAGTATATATACTGCAAATAAGTGGAGAAAAATATACTAAGCTGTTACTAACAAATATCTCTGGGAGGCAGGAATATAAAGGAAATTTTTATTTCTACATTATAAATGTCTATTAATTGTTTGGCATTTTTACAATATACAGTAAAACCTTGGTTTGTGAGCATAATTCATTCTGGAAACATGCTTGTAATCCAAAGCACTATATATCAAAGTGAAATTTCCTCATAAGAAATAATGGAAACCCAGATGATTTATTCCACAACCCAAAAATATTCATATAAAAATGATTACAATATTGTAATATAGCACAAAATAATAAAGAAAATACACAATATAAAGAAAAATAAACAAATTAACCTACACTTACCTTTGAAAACCTTCATGGCTGGTGTGTGGGAGACAAGAGAGAGGACGGTTATTATGTAGGACGACTTTCACTATCACTAACGGAATCACTGCTATCTACTGGCTCAACGGAATCTTTCTTTTCATGCAACTTTAACAAGGAACCTATCCAATGACCTAGAATGAAGCAAAGCATTCCTAAGCTTACTCTTGTATGGAAAAGCAAAGGACTGCCCATAGGTGCTTTGAAGTGACAAAAAAATACACTAGTGCCAGTTGTGGGCACCTTCCAAGGTTCTGAAAAATCACTGATTTCTGCCAAACACCATGGCCTGAGACTGAGAGCATCTGAGTATGGGAGACGATCACCCACAGTGGGGGGTGGGGGGGGGAGAGAGAGGGAGAGAGGGAGAGAGGGAGAGAGAGAGAGAGAGAGAGAGAGAAGAACCATTGGCTCAGCTGTGATCATGTGATGTTCAGCATCCCATACCACTCGTATTGCAAGACATCACTCATTTATCAAGTTAAAATTTATTAGAAATGTTTGCTTATCTTGTGGAACACTTGCAGAACAAGTTACTCTCAATCTAAGGTTTTACTCTAAATGTTTTAGTTTTATATTCAGTGTGATGGTTAATCCTATGTATCAACTTAACTGGGCCACAGGGTACCCCAGATATTTGGTCAAACATTCTGGGTGTTTCTGTAGGAGTGTTTTTGAATGAGGTTAACATGTAAATCAACAGACTGAGTAAGGCAGATTGCCCTCCATAATGTGGGTGGGCCCCATCTGATCAGATGAAGGCCTGAATAAACAAAAGAGTTACCTTCCCTCAAATAAGAGGGAATTCTGCCTGATGGACTTTAAACTGGAACATTAAGCTCTTCCTAGTTGATGGCCTTTGAACAGGGACACTGGCTCTGCAAACTTGCCAGCCTCTCTAATTTTGTGAGCCAATTCCTTGTAATCTCTTTGTTTTTGGAGAACCCTAATACCTTCAGGAAAAAGAAACTGCTAGATGACCACCATATTTCTACTCTCCTCGTATTCCTTATAACAGAATACCAATTTATTCAGGGTAGCAATATACTCAGTTAAAGGACTATTTCTAGTCTACTTGTGCATCTAGGTTCAGTCATGTGACTGAATTTGGGTAACAGGATATATTGCAAATTATTGGTGGTACAGCTCTTTGACTTTTACCTCTTTTTTTTCTGCCACCTATATGTCTTCAGCTCTTGGAGATCTCTTGGATCAAGTCATTTACTATAATATTGTGATTCAGAATGTTAAACAGAAAACCACAGGCCCAAGATGGAGTCACTCATACCAGACCAAGTCACCAAACTGGCTTAATACCTAACTTAATGCAGTTCCAATCTCCCCCAGAAATGCAGTGTTGTCAGTCAGAAATTTCCTCTTCAGAAAAAATGATGGAATCTGTCTCTTGGGCCCTCTCCATCCCCCAAAGGAAGATGAGATAATCCCACCTACCAAATGAGATCCTTGCCCTTTCCTCTAGGGGAAGGGGACCAAGCCTGAAATAACTCTTTTCTTTGGCTAGTAATGTCTTGCCCCACACTCCTTCCTTATAAAAACCTTCCATTTTGTACAACTCCTGGGATGTTGCTGCCTGATTCACGAATCACTTAATAAAACCAATTATATCTTCAAATTTACCCAGCTGACTTCTGTTTTTTGTTAATAATAAGAAATACATATTTGGTCTTTGTCCTTGTTTCTGGCACAGAGCTCCTAAAACCCTTGGAATTTCATGAGGAAGATAAAGGTATCTTTTCTTATGTTCATGAGGTGGCTTTTGGAATGTCCCTAGATCACCTAAAGATGGGCTGGTCACCGGAGTTGGAATTTTCAGGGCCACCCCCTCACCTCCTGGGAGAGGGGCTGGAGGTTGAATCAATCACTAAAGGCCAGTGATTTAATCAGTCATACCTACGTAAGAGAGTCTACATAAAAAGCCAAAAGGAGGGGTGTCTGGGTGGCTCAAAAGGTTGACTCTTGATTTTGGCTCAGGTCATGATCTCTCAGTTCGTGGGTTCAAGCCCTGCGTCAAGCTCTGCTCTGACAGACAGCCTGGAGCCTGCTTGGGAATCTCTCCTTCTCTTTCTGCTCCTCCCCCAGCTTGCACATGTGCTTTCAATCTCTTTCTCTCAAAATAAATAAACTTTAAAAAATAAACCAAAAAGGATAGGGTTTGGAGAGCTTCTGGATTGGTGAACATGTGGACTTGTGGTAAGAATGGTGCACTGAGAGCATAGAAACTCTGCATCCCTTCCCACATAACTTGCCCTATGAATCTTTTCCATTTGGTTGTTCAAAAAGTTATACACTTTTGCTATAAACTAATAACTATAAACAGTATAAACAAAACAAATAACTGTAATAAACTAACTACTGGATAGTAAGTAGAACATTTCTCTCAGTTCTGTGAGTCCTCTAGCAAATTAATCAAACCCAAGCTGGGGGTCATGGAAACCTCTGATTAATAGCTAGTCAGTGAGTACAGGTAACAATCTGGGCTTGTGGCTGGCTTCTGAAGGGGAGCTGGGAGAGGAGACAGTCTTGTATGACTTAGCTCTTAACCTGTGGGTTTTGATACTATCTCTGGGGAGACAGTGTCAGAACTGAGTTTAACTATAGAACAACCACAGGTAGCATCCCTGCAGAATTGCTTGGAATCTCCCCCTTCTCCCCCCACCAGACCACCACGAATGCACACACACACTTGGAACTGGCTCCGGGAGCCTAGGACAGAAAGCTGAATAACAACAGAAGGAGCCTCTGTCCCTGATTACAGTGCAACTACCACACAGCCCTGAACTGTAGACATTCACACTTCTTTTAGGTGGAAAGCAATAAACCTTTTTGTGTTTAAGCCACTTTTACTTTGGCTTTTTAAAAATCACACACAGCAGGGCACTTGAGTGGCTCAGTTAAGAGTCTGACTCTTGGGGGCGCCTGGGTGGCGCAGTCGGTTAAGCGTCGGACTTCAGCCAGGTCACGATCTCGCGGTCCGTGAGTTCGAGCCCCCTGTCGGGCTCTGGGCTGATGGCTCAGAGCCTGGAGCCTGTTTCCGATTCTGTGTCTCCCTCTCTCTCTGCCCCTCCCCCGTTCATGCTCTGTCTCTCTCTGTCCCAAAAATAAATAAACGTTGAAAAAAAAAATTTAAAAAAATTAAAAAAAAAAAAAGAGTCTGACTCTTGATCTCGGCTCAGGTCATGATCTCAAGGTCTGTGAGCTGGAACTACTCGTTTGGCTCTGCACTGACAGCACAGAGCCAGATTGGGATTCTTGCTTTCTGCCCCTCTCCCACTCATGCTCATGGCACTCATTCTCTCAAAAATACATGAATAAATGTTTAAAAAAAAAAGTAAATAACAATCTCATGGTGACATGGACTTGCACAGATATATATTTAAAATGTCACCTTACTTTGTAGTTATAGAATGGTGAGATCTGGATACGTCTGTTAAACAGACTATGTGGTTAGGGACCAGAGAAAAACTTTTCACAGGATAATGCATGTAAAGAATATGTTATAACTAAATTAGCAAAGTATTACCTTTTCATTTATAACAACACTCACTGAAAGCCATTTTAAACTTAATATAATTAAGACTAATACTTGCAATTACTACCTGCCTATCAGAAAATAGGAAGTAATTATCCAAATTATAACTTTTAGGCAAAAAAGAAAGGCCTTTACTAGAATCATGTTCACTGCAGCATTATTTACAATAGCCAAGATATGGAAGATATGGAAGCAACCTAAGTGACCATCAAAGGATACATGACTAAGGAAGATGTTGAGATCGATATCCTCCCCCCCCCCCCCATACACAATGGAATACTATTCAGCATAAAAAAGAATGAAATCTTGCCATTTGGGTCAACATGGATGGACCTTGAGGGCATTATGCTAAGTGAAATAAGTCATACAGAGAAAGACCAATACTGCATGACCTTACTTATAAGTGGAATTAAAACAAAAACAAAGCAAGCTCATAGACGCAGAGAACAGACTGATGGTTGCCAGAGGTGGGGAGTGGGTGAAATGGATGAAGGGAGTCAAAAGGTACAAACTTCTAGTTATAAAATAAATAAGTTATGAGGATGTACTGTACAGCATGGTGACGGTAGTTAATAATATTATTGTACCAAACACCTTGTTTTATTGTGCTTCACAGATACTGCATTTTCTTCACAGTTTGAAGATCTGCAGCAACCCTATGCCGAGCAAGTCTATCGGTGCTATTCTTCTAACTCCATTTGTTCACTTTGCGTCTCTGTGTCAAACTTTGGTAATACTGCACTATTTCAAACTTTCTTATTATTTCTCATTATTATTATTTCTCATCATTACCCTATTTGTTATGGTGATCTGTGGTCAGTGATCTTTGATGTTACCACTGTAATTGTTTTAGGACACCATGAGCTGCACCCATATAAGAAGGCAAACTTAATTGATAAATGTGTGTCTGACTGCTCCACAGATGGCCCATTACCCATCTCTCTCCCTCTCCTCAGGTCTTCCTATTCCCGGAGATACAATAATATTGAAATTAGGACAATTAAGAGCCCCACAATGGCTTCTAAATGCTCAAGTGAAAGGAAGAGTTGCACATCTCCCACTTTACATCAAAAGCTAGAAATGATTAAGCTTTAGTGAGGAAGGCCTGTTGAAAGCTGAGATGGGCCAAAAGCTAGGCCTCTTGTGCCACGCAGTTAGCCAAGTTGTAAATGCAAAGGAAAAGTTCCTGAAGGAAATTAAAAGAGCTACTCCAGTGAACATATGAATGGTGAGAAAGAAAAACAGCCTTATTGCTGCTATGAGCAAAGTTTTAGTGGTCTGGATAGAAGATCAAACTACCCGCAACATTCCCTTAAACCAAAGCCTAATCCAGAGCAAGGTCCTTACTCTCTTCAATTCTACGAAGGATGACAGAGGTGAGGAAGCTGCAGAAAAGTCTGAAGCGAGCAGAGGTTGGTTCATGAGGTTTAGGGAAAGAAGCTGTCTCTATAACATAAAAATATAAAGTGAAGCAGCAAGTGCCGATGTAGAAGCTGCAGCAAGTTACCCAGAAGATGTAGCCAAGATAATTAGTGAAGGTGGTTATACTAAACAGATTTTCAATGTAAAGTAACAGCCTTCTGCTGGAAGAAGACGTCATCTAGGACATTCTCTTGCTAGAGGCTAATGCAGTTGGTGACTCTGAGTTGAAGTAAATGCTCATTTACCATTCTGAAAATCCTAGGGCCCTTAAGAATAATGCTAACCCTTCTCTGCCTGTACTCCATAAGTGGAACAACAAAGCTTGGATGACAGCACATCTGTTTATAACACGGTTCACAGGATATTTTAAGCCCACTGTTGAGACCTACTGCTCAGAAAAAAAAAAAAAAAAAAGATTCCTTTCAAAATATTACTGCTCGTTGAAAAGGCACCTGGTCACTCAAGAGCTCTGATGCAGATGTATAACAAAATTAACATTGTTTTCATGGCTGCTAACACAACATCCATTCTGATCAGTCTACGGATCAAAAAAATATATAAATTTTTAAATCTTATTATTTAAGAAATATGTTTAACAAGGCTACAGCTGCTATGGTTAGTGATTCTTCTGATGGATGTGGGCAAAGTCAGTAGAAAATCTGCTGGAAAGAAGTCACCATTCTAGGTGCCACTAAGAACATCGTGATTCATGGGAAAAGGTAAAAATATGAACACGAACAGGAGTTTCGAAGCAGTTGATTTCAACCCTCAAGGAGGACTTTGAGGGTTCAAGACTTCAGTGGAGGAAAGCACTGCACATGTGGTAGAAACAGCCAGACACGCAGAATTAGAACTGGAGCCCGGAGATGGGACTGAACTGCTGCAATCTCAGGATAAAACCTGAATGGACAAGGAGCTGCTTCTTATAGATGAGCAAAGAAAGTGGTTTCAAAATGGAATCTACTCAGGGTGAAGATGCCTGTGAAGACTGTGGAAATGACAACAAAGGATCTAGAATATAACACAAGCTTAGTTGATAGGGCAGCAGGACTGTTTGAGAGGACAGACTCCAATTTTGAAAGAAGTTCTACAGTGGTTAAGATGCTATCAGATAGCACTGCATGCTGCACGGAAACTGTCTGTGAAAGGAAGAGTGATGGACACAGAAAACTTCATTGTTGTTTTAGGTTAAGAAACCGCCACAGACACCCCAACCTTCAACAACCACCATCCTGATTAGTCAGCAGCCATCAGTATTGAGACAAGACCCCCCCCCCCATTAGCAAAAAGATCACGATTCACTAAAGCTCAGATGATGGTGACCATTTTTTAGCCATATTTAAAATTAAGTTATGTACATTTTTTTTAAGACATAATGCTATTGCACACTTGACAGAATACAGTATTAGTGTAAAGACAACTTTTATACGCACTGGGAAATGAAAAAATTCATTTGACTTGCTTTACTATGATATTTGCTTTATTGTGGTTGAGGAACTGAACTGACCTGTACTTGAAAGTTACTAACAGAGTAGGTCTTAAAAGTCCTCATCATAAGAAAAAATAATTTTTTGGTAAGTACGTATGGTGATAGATGTTAATTTTAGTTACACTTACTGTAGTGATCATTTTATAATATATACAAATACTGAATCACTATGTTATACACCTGAAACTAATGTAATGTTATATGTCAATTACACCTTAATAAAAATGAGAAAGAAAAAAAGAAAAATGGGAAGGTTTTTGTTGATTAGAAAACAATTGCCAAGGTCCACTTTCCACTCTGAACACTTTCTTCATTTCAGCAAAAGCCTCAATGTGGGTGGGGGATCTCTTACCTGTGGGTGGGGGAAACCTGGTAATAAAGATATTTATGTATAAAAAGCCACACTTCCACCAGGAGGCAGAGAGAACAACTGTTAAGACTTCTAAAGGACTGTTTTCAAGAACTATTTCAACCCATATTACACTCTGCATTTTATGTATACAAAGCAAGTCTTCACCTTTCCCTCCAGCTTAGCATGCCCCTGTAGCTTTATGCACCGGGGTCCAAGGCAGGCCTATAATTCACTGCTCTAGGAACGTACACAGCCAACCTGACTACACAGGACTTAGAGTGGAACAAAGTCATGGAGTAAGGGAAAATAAGGATGGTGGAGTATTGGTATTCAGGGGGAAGAAGAAATCAGCAAGGATTAGATATAAGAAAAATAGAAGACATAAGGAGGAGATAGGAGAGACCAGGAGGATGGAAAAGAAAGAGTGAAAATGAGGAAAAATCATTCTTAAGGTTTATTGTGAACTTAACTATTTGGGAACTCTGAATATACTCCTCATAGAATTAATGCTGTAAATAGTAGATAAGTTTCCAGGATCAGTCCCACAGAGGCCTACCTAAACCATTTGTGCCTAATATATTGATGAACTACTTCCACCAAATTATCTTTCATGATGGAAGAGGAAGGGGTTTCTCTCCCTAGTTCTGGTGTGCTCACCTTATTGGGTTCTTGCAGGGTGTACATTTTACTTTTCAGCAGCACCCCTGTGTTAACAGCAGTAGCGCCTTCCCATGGGCAGCACCCCCACCCCAAGCAGTTTCAGAGCAGAAGGTCACCTGCTAGGCACCCCCAAGTCCCCAGGCACCTCCCTGTGGAAGGCCTCTCCCAGCTGTCCAGCGGGTAGATTTCCAGCCGTCCTACTGGGGTGGCACCTCAGTGACCACGGTCTCATTCTCCAACAAGGTCAGAATCTCAGGCCTGAGAGGAAATGGCCTCTTCCTGGGGTGCTCTAGCTCAGTCATAGGGGTGCTGGCTGCTGTGTGCATCTTCGAATTCTGTATTCTTCACAGAGTTCTCTTTGCCCTGTTCATTCCTCCAATAATTATGTTACAATTTCTCTGGTGAAATTACTGTGTGTTTTTGCTCCTTATTGGACTCTTAACTGATATAACAAGATTTTCACAGAAAAAAAAACCAACCCCAAATATGTACAATCTATCAACATCTATCAATAAATACATAGCATGAAATATACTCAGATTCATTAGTAAGCAGAGAAAGATGGAATCTGAAACAGTGCCATTCCTAGGTATATACTCTAGAGAAATTCTGGCACATCTGCACAGGAGATGTATATAAAACTGTTTATTACAGCACTGTTCATAATAGTGAAAAATTGCAAACAACGGCTTGCCCAAAGAGGAAAACAAACTGTGGTATATTCATACAATATAACACTAGTATTCGAGGTAAAAATGAATAGCTGGAGTTACATGATTCAGCATGGATAAATCTCAAAAACCTAACCTGAACCAGAAGGCAAATTGCAGAAGGAAACAAACAGAAATGGCATTTACATAAAGCCAAAACAAGCGCGCGCGTGTGCGCGCGCGCACACACACACACACACACACACACACACACACACAAGCCTATGGATATAATAATCTAAAAAGTGTATGGAAATGAATAACAGATTAAGGAGGGTGGTTACTTCTGGACTGAAGAAAGGGGAATAGAAAGGGTCACAGAAGAGATATTGATTATAATCTACAATGTTTAATTTGTTAAGCTTAAATGACAGGGAGTACTGATTGCTGGTTATGTTATCTAGCTCTTTTCATATACTTGAGATATTCAAAATAAAACCAATAACTAATAATAAATTGGGGGCACTTGGCTGGCTCAGATGGTAGAGTATGTGACTTTTAGTCTCAGGGTTATAAATTCAAGCCCTGTGGTAGGTATAGAGATTACTTAAAAATAAAGTCTTAAAAAAAAAAAAAGGTGGGGGAGGTGGTTGTGAAAAAAGTAATAATAAACTGACAGTTCTCAGAGGGTGGGTGATAAAATAAAAAATGTATTATGTACGCAAAGGAAGTTTTATTGGTAAATAGAATGAAAGGTAGTATATTAGGATCTTGATATCAAAATATTACCTTCCATTTGAATACCTGAATACTTGTTCATTCACTGCACAAGAAACTATAATCTGGAAGAATAATGTAGGACAAAAATAATTACACACTCATTACCCTAATCATCATTTAGCTTGGCCACAATGTTATAATTGCAAAACTGGGTTCAGAGTTAGCAATCACACAAAATTCCATCTTATGAAAGAAATACTTATACCTCAAAACATAGCCAGGCCCACATCTGAAAGTAACAATTACACTAGGAATACTAAATTACGTTTAGGCAAGAGCTACTGTCAATAATATCTACTACTCACCAAGTTTAAAACAATTTCTTAGAGGTGAGAAACTCAGGGCAATTTAATATACCCTAAATACTGCTTGCTTCTTTTGATTCAGGGAACACGGCCCTTTGGGTTTTAGAACCTTATATATTTCTTAGTTCTTCTATAAAGTTTAATAAGCAATTTACTGTTCTTGTATTGGTTTGTTGGGGCTGCCATAACAAAATACCACATTCTGGGTGGTTTAAACCAGAGAAATTTATTTTCTCACAATTCTGGAGGCTAGAAGTTCAAGATTAAGGTGTTTTCATCTTTCGTTTCTCCTGAGGCCTCTCTCACTACAAACCCACGTGGTCTTTTCTTTGTGCACATGCATCCCTCCTGACTTGTTCTGTGTCCAACTTTCCTCTTCTGATGACACCAGTCAAACTGGGTTAGTGCCTACTCTAATAGCTTTATTTTAACTTAATCATCTCAGTAAAGGCCCTATCTCCACACACAGTCACATTCTGAGGTAGTGATTAGGGCTTTACCACATGTTTGTGGGGAGGACAAAATTCAGCCCACAGCAGTTCTCAAAAATTTTTATGACATGATCCTTTCAGGTTTTCCCATTGCATTTTCATCCTTTTCTCAAATTTTAATTCAAAGGCAGCAGATTTAAGTGCTGTTCGCAATCTCATTTCAAATGGAGAAAAAGCTTTAAATCATTGGCTCTTTTGTCTTTAACCTTCCACGTTTAATATTTGGGTGGGTCTAGGCAATGCAGAATTTTACATGCTTAGGAAAAAAGTTCTCTAGGTCCTTGGCTAGTTAAAAAAATGTTTGATATAATATGTGTGGATATGAGAAAAAAAAAACTGTGCCAAAAATGGAGTCTATAACATGAAAACAGACTTTTGAATTGTTAATGTTAATTTTAGCTTAGTGGAGATAATCAGTTCAATACCATGGCCATATTCCATCAGATTATTAAATCAAAAGAATATGAATTAACAAATTTGACCTTTCAGAATCAGCAAAGTATCATTCTCTTTCTATGCTGTACATGTTTCTCACAGTTTTAACATTGGTTCTCTCAAACTTGGCCAACTATCAGAATCACTTTAGGAATTAAGTTAAAAAACGGATTTTCCAGATTTCTTTCTACATACTTAATAGATCATAACCTTCTGGAGATGGGATCCAGAAATATGTATTTTTTAAAACTTTATTTATTTTGAGAGAGAGAGAGAGAATGAGAATCCAAAGCAGGCTCCTGGATGTCAGCATGGAGCTCAGCATGGGGCTTGATCCCACGAACCATGAGATCATGACCTGAGCCGAAACTAAGAGTTGGATGCTTAACCAACTGAGCCACCCAGGCACCCCAGAAACATATATTTTTTAAAAGTTCTCCAGGTTGTTATTGTAAAGCAAAATACTCAGAAGTGAACACTAGTTCCCAACCAGCTTAAATTAGTAATCACCAAAAATATTTTGAGCACATTCTCATACATACTTACTTCTAAATTATGCATATGTATTACTGTTCTACATATATTACATACATTAGAAAACATTCAAAAATAGAAAACTTGAAGGGATGAAATAGAAAGTAAATACAAATTCAAACATTTTCATTTAACATCCCCAATAGAGTGTTTGCATGTACATTTTACAGACCGTGGCTTAAATTGAGCAGATCTTTGCATCTTTAATTGCAATACTGTTTTCTTCTGATCCCCAGACCTATGTATCCAACTGCCCACTGGATGCTTTCTATCTGGGTGTGCAATAGGCACCTTAAATGCAATATATAGACATAAACTACTATTCACCCTCCTTCTGCCACCCCAAGGTGAACTTGGGTAGGAAATCTTTTCTTCCTCCATAATCCACCCAAGTTAAAAACATTAGGGATAAGTTGGATTACCCTCCCTCTTACTCATATGGCATTGATAGTGTATATTCTACTTCCTTAACATCTTCCTCCAACCCTCTAATAACCATTCAAAAAGTGTTGCCTTAGACCCTGCTTCTCTCTTGAATATTACAATAACTCCTTTACTACTCTTCCTGATTATGACATCACATTTCCAGATTTCCATTTATCTTCTATACTGCTGCCAAAGTCATAACCTCAAAATGCAAATCTGATCAAGGTATTGCCCCATTTTATGCCTTCCAGTGTTGTATTCTCACATGATAAATCTAAATTTCCAGTATGAAAAAAGACTGATCTAGTCTTTAGCTACCTATATCCAGTTCCTTTCTTCTACCCTTTTCTCCCTTATTCCCAATGCTCTTGCCCGAGAGAACCTCGAGTCCTCTGAATGTATGAGTCCTTCTTCAAGAATCCAGGCCAATAACCATTCCCTCTGCCAATAACACCCTTTAAGATCCAAGTAAAGTATCTACTTCTCTGGAAAGCTTTTTGCAAACTTGAGGTAGAGATGATCCCTCTTTTCTGTTACCTAACAGACACTAGATGAATATTTATAGAATGAAAGTAATAAAATGTGATCTGCTGAGTTAAAAAAGTATTGAAAGAAAATAATTCACATTATAAGAGAGAAGGACAAAGTTTAGGAAGATGGCAAACAAATGTCAGTTGGTCAAAATAGTTTCTCTTTAGGTGGGTTCAGTGGCTATAAATGAGATGTGATCATTTCTGAATGTAAGCTCTAAATTGGGTCAAAAATCAAAAGAAAAGCTAAAATCTTTTGTAAAAAAGAGGAACAAGGGAGAAAAGAAAGATTCATGTAGTCAAAATTCAGAATGCTAACAAGCATAAAAACAAAAATGTGAACATATGCAAAAAGAACCTGAAGAAAACATTTAAAAAATTCCTAAGCCTAAAGTCACAAGAAACTTGAGGAATATATTTAAAAATTATCAAATAGAAGGAATAAGGAGCAGTAAAAATGGACAAGTGATTTTTACATAGGTTACAAAATAATCTAAGATATTAAGTATTACTGGCATATAATCTTCACATCTGCTCGGATGGTACAATCTGTGAGGTCACAGATGGTATACAGGTGTAAGGGAACTGGTTAAGACTCAGAAGGCTTGGCCTAATTCTAGTTCCATTTTTAATTTCTCTCTGTATCCATCGGTAACATGAGGATATTCTATCTCATTGCAAGGTTATAATAGGGATTAATAAAACAATGTATGTGAAAGCACTCTGTAAATTATAAAATACCATTCCTAATTATGGTGTTACTCTAATTCACCTAACACCTTTTAAAGTTTCTAAAACCACACGCAGTGGTTAAATCTGGCTAGATCAAGACTAGCTTTCTAGAATCCTCAAGCCATTTGGCTTAACTAAGCTCCCTTTTCCCCTGCCATCTCTTCCAAAATGAAAACCTCACACTATGACAACTGGTGAAATCCAAAAACTAAATATAAGCTTAAAACCTACAGATGAGATCACTGCAGACATACTGTGACTGGCAGGTTAATCCAGTGCTCTGATTTATTTCCCACTGATACCAGTGAAGGGGGTGGGGGGGGGGTTCCTTTGATGTGAAAACAGATCCTCAAGAGTCTGTTTTTACATGGAGCTGTAAGAAATAGAAAAAAAAAAAGATGGAAACTAGGAAACATGAGAAATTAAATGTAGCAGTTGGTTTGGTAGGCTGAATGTAATATGCCAGCAGAAAGAGGCAGTCTAACAAGTCTAACAAACACTTCTACCCTATAGCCAAAAAAACAGCTGCAAAAGACATCTTGATTCTCATTCCGTATGGCAAAGAGCCGATTGACCCATGTTAGCTCACTAAAGGTGTTACTGTTGTCCATTCCAACACTCCTGGGCAGAAAGACACATACAATATGAGAGTAATAGGTTGTGCCTAACAAAAAGAGACATAAAAAAGACCACCAAGAATGTAAAGAGTAAATCAGTTTGCTAAATTGGAAGAACAGACTTCTATTTCTAGTCATGATGGAGTAATGCACACTGGGTTTGCTGCCCCACCTTAAACAACTAGAAAATCAGATAAAATATATGGAACAATGGGGCGCCTGGGTGGCTCAGTCGGTTAAGTGGCTGGACTTCTGGTTTCAATTCAGGTCATCATCTCACGGTTTGTGAGTTCAAGCCTGTAATCAGCCTCCGTGCTGACAGCGTAGAGCTTACTTTGGGATTCTGTCTCCCTCTCTCTCTGCCCCCTCCCCTGCTTGCTTTCTACCTCTCTCTCTCAAGAATAGTTAAAAAAAAAATCTTTAATAAAAAATAGGTATGAACGATGATTTTCAGATATTGCACAACAGGCAGAAGACCGTGATCATGGGGGAACTCCTGCAGATGCCCAAGCTCAGTGGCTGGAGCTTCTGTTCTGCAACACTGGGAGAGATAACCCAAACAGAGCCTGGCAGTCTTGCTCAGATGCCAAATGGCTCAGAGTGCAGAGAGGCCAAGGTAGATAGAATCTGTGGGGTAAAATATTGGTAAATAGAGGGCTATACAGAAAGACAATGCTGAAGATCTCTAGAGGAGTTTCTTTGAGACTTTGGTCAAAAACTTATCCATGCACACATGGGAGAAAACGATCTGAGGCCAAGGAAAAAGACCACTGGAAAGGAGTAAGTGTACCAATCTTTAGAGCTCATATAATGCTGGGAAAAGTTCAAGTTCCAGTGATCAAGAGTAAAAAAGACCTGATTCCCTAGGGCCTGAGTAATGTCCTCAGAAAGGTATTGCCTTAGTAGTCAGGATAAATGGTCCCAAAACTAAAGGCAGCTCTGACCACCTTAATAAAGGTCAAAAGAAAGCCTTGATAGGATCAAACAAATTTGAACTTAACTGTGTACTAGAGAAAAGCCCAACAATATTAAAGAAATCCTACAAAATCCAGCACACAACAGGAAATTCACAGTATCTGGTATCCAAAAACAAAAAACAAAAAACAAGTGTTAAAGCAGCACAAAAATCTAACCCATAACCGAAGAAAAAGTCAGCCAATGGCAACAGATCCAGAAACAACACAGATGGTAAAATTAGCAGACTAACAATATTAAAACCATTACACTCTGTAGATTCAAGAAGGTGGAGGAAAACATGAACGTGATGAGGAAGGGCATGGAAGATATAAAAAATACTTAAACTGAATTTCTGTAGATGAAAAATAACAACATCAGAAATAATAAATATGCCAAATGAGAGCAACTGTGGATTACAAATTGCAGAAGACAGTGAACTTCTTGAAGTTTATAACAAAGCAAAAGACCATTCAAAAACATAACAATAGAAACCATCCAAAATTAAATACAGAGGAAAAAGAAATTGCTAAAATAGAAAATGCACAAAGCTATAAGACAGTATCAGGCAGGCTAACATACATGTAGTAGGAATCCCAGAAAAGGGGTAGGGTAAACAGAAAAAAAATTTTTTTTCAGGGAAATAATAGCCAAATATTTCCCAAATTTGATGAAAACTATAAACCCACAGTTCCTAGAACCTCAAACAATCCTCTGCAGAAGAAATATGAAGAAAGCCACACCAAGACACATAATCAAATTGGGGATGGAAAGAAAAGCTGCCAGAAAAAAAGATGACATTGAGAAGAAAAAGTAACAGGATTTTCTCATCAGAAAATATACAGATGAGGGTCACCTGGGTGGTTCAGTCAGTTAAGCATCTGATTTCGGCTCAGGCCATGATCTCACAGTTTGTGAATTGAAGCCCTACAGGGGCTCTGTGCTGACAGCTGGAGCCTGCTTGGGATTCTTCCTTTCTCTCTGCTCCTCCTCCCCCCAACCCCCGCTTATGCTTGCTCTGTCTCTCAAAATAAACTGACAAAAAGAGAAAATATACAAATGAAAGACAATGAAGTGACATGTTTAAGTTCTGAAGGGGGAAAAATGTTAACCTAGGATTTTATATCCAGCAAAAATATCTGTCAAAAATGAGGAAGAAATAAAGACTTTTAAAGAGAAAAGCCAAGAAAATTTCTCATCAGCAAATATGCACTAAGAGAAAAGGTAAAGGAAGGTCTTCAAGCAGAATTTCCATAAAGGAATGAAGAACAATAGAAATGACAAATATCTGGTAAATATAAGACTTTTTTTTTCATTTAAATAAATCTCTTAAAAATTGACCTCTTAAAGCAAAAACGATTTTGGGGTTTATAACATATGTAGGAGTAAAATGTGTAACAATAGCCAAAATGGTTGTGAGGGTAAATGGAAGTACACTAATAAGGTTCTTTCACTCTACATGAAGTGACAAAATAATTTCTGAAGTCAGACTGTGACAAGTTAAAGATGCACTCTGAAAATCCTAGAGTAACCACTACAAAAATAAAAACACAAGAGTATAACTGAATCTCAGTCTTTGCTTAGAATGTAGAAAGCTAGAAGAGCATTGCTCTTACCCTTCAAACAAAAGACATACATTTAATTTCTAAAACTGTAATTTTTCTCAAATTTTTCAGAGACCCGAGGTCACAGGGCAACTAATACAATATCTAAGACAGGAAGAAACTAGTTATGAGTACTTGCTTGTTAGGGGTAGATACCAGATGTCATAAAAGTGAGTAAAAAGATTTCAGCTAAAATTTTTTTTAACAAATTGCTAATGGTAAAGTGGGCTACAGTGAGAGCATAGGATCCCTGGGGCCTCAGACACAGAGTAACTGCATCCCCTTGCACATTCTTCTTCAAAAACTTTACAAAAAGCTCCTAAGAATGACTGGGACAAGGATGAGAAACCTGAAAAAGGTGCATGGTGCAGGCCTGGAGGAGGGAACGGCAGCAGCTATGGGAAAAATATGAAGCTTTGCCTGGGTCTTTCCTATCTCACCTATGGAACAAATGATGTAAGTGATTGTTAGAAGGGCAGAAAACACTGTTGCTTTTAGGGCACAGATGAAGACCCACAGCAGCTGGAAAAAGGCACTAGAAAAAAACCCTTGGTGTAGGGGCAGGGCACTGTCCTGGGTCTTGACCACGAGGTTTCCTATAGCTGGGGTAGAGGCAGAATCACTAAGAAGGACCCATCCTCAAGATTCAGATACTGTGCCTAAGAATGAGGCTGAATCAGAACAAAGAATGCCCCTTCTCCACTCTCCTACCATCATCACCAATATAGCAAGCATTTAATCTACTGCTGGGGGAGGAAAACAGCATGGAGAAAAACTCTGCGGCAAACCAGCCCTCACCCTAAATAGAAGTTAATGCCAGGGGACTTTGAAGCCTGTGGTGCATTGATGATAACAGCTATAGTGACAAAACCCAAACCCAGCTTAACTCTCAACCAGATTGATCAATCTCTCATACTAAAGGCCCAGCAAAAGATAAGGTGTAACTATTTCTAGGCTAATTACACTACTGTCCAATACAAGATGTCCAGCTTTCAATAAAAAGTTGAGACATACAAAAAAGCAAGAAAGAAAACATACCATCAATAGATAAAACAACAGAATTAGATCAGAGATGTCCCAGATGTTGGAGTTATTAGAGAATTTAAAATAACTGTGATTAATATGCTAAAGGCTCTGGTGGAAAAGGTGGGCAACATGTATAATCAGATGGATATCAGCACAGAGATGGAAACTACAAGAAAGAATAAAAAACTGGTAGAAATTAAAAACACAGGAAGAGAGATAAAGAATACTTTTGATGGGTTCATCAGTAGACTCAACACAGCTGAGGAAAGAATCAGTGAACTTGAAGTCAACAGAAGTTATCCAAACTGAAACAAACACACACAAAAGCGGTAGACAAAAAACAGAATAGAGCATCCAAGAGCTGTGGGACAATACCAAATGATCTAATACATGTGTAATTATAATCCAAAAATATCACAGAACACCAACCAGGAAAAATATGAAAAAGGTATCCCTAAAAGAGAATCATAACAAATAATGCAAAAGAAGGCAGGAAAAGAAAAAAAGGAACAAAGAATAATGGTACGAATAGAAAAACACTAGCAAGATGGTCAATTTAAACTCAAATGTAGCATTAATCATATTAAATAAAAATGGCCTAAAACACCAAATAAAAGTCAGCATTTGTCAGAACAGAGTTTAAAAAGCAATATCTGGGGCGCCTGGGTGGCGCAGTCGGTTGAGCGTCCGACTTCAGCCAGGTCACGATCTCGCGGTCTGTGAGTTCGAGCCCCGCGTCAGGCTCTGGGCTGATGGCTCAGAGCCTGGAGCCTGTTTCAGATTCTGTGTCTCCCTCTGTCTCTGACCCTCCCCCGTTCATGCTCTGTCTCTCTCTGTCCCACAGATAAATAAACGTTGAAAAAAAAAATTTTTAAAAAAAAAAAGCAATATCTAAGACGTCTAAAACACATGCAGGTTTAAAAGTAAAAGAATAAGGGGGCACCTGGGTGGCTCAATCGGTTAAACGTCTGACTTCGGTTCAGGTCATGATCTCACAGCTCATGAGTTTGAGCCCCGCATCAGGCTCTGTGCTGACAGCTCAGAGCCTGGAGCCTGCTTCAGATTCTGTGCCTTCGTCGCTCTCTGCCCTTCCCTGATTTGCGCTCTCTCTCTCTCTCAAAAATAAATAAACATTAAACAAAAAAAAAGTAAACAAAAACAAAAGTAAAAGAATAAGGCATATTATACAAATACTAAATCAAAAGAGAGTGTCTAAATTAGTTTCAAAGTGGACACCAATATAAGAAATAAACAAGAGATAAAGGGGGACATTTCAAAATGATCAAGGCTTTATTTCATCAAAAGGACACAACAATCCTCAATGTGTATGCATCTAATAATAGAGCTTCAAAATATAAGAAACCAAAATCAACAGAACTAAAAGAATAAATCCACAATTATAGTTGAGGACTTCTTCCTCCTCAATAATTGACAGAATGAGTTTACAGAAAATCAATAGAAATATGGAAGTTTTAAACTGGAAAGGCAGAGCAGAAATAGGTAAAAGAAAAACAAAGATGAAATAAAGATACCAATTTGTGGGTCAAAGGCTGGTTCCTCGTGAACCACCTAAAATACAGCCTTGGAGTGGCTGAACTGGTTATTCTCAGATTGAAAATGAAGACAACCTAAGATGAGGCATTTGAGAGCCATTTAGACTGGAGGAATTAATGAATTGACAAAGTTATCAATGTGAGGTCTATAAACCCTCTGCAATCAGAATTACTTGAGGTATATATTAAACAGAAAGATTCACAGATCTCTTGACTCTAATCTCCAAGGATGAGATCTAAAAATCTACATTTTTAAAAAAATTATTTTTTTGAGAAAGAGAACGTGAGCAGGTGAGGAGCAGAGAGAGACAGGGACAGAGTATCTGAAGCAGGCTCTGAGCTGTCAGCACAGAGCCCAATGTGAGGCTCAAACTCACAAACCGAGAGACCCTGACCTGAGCTGAATTCAGAGGCTCAACTGACTGAGCCACCTAGGCGCCCCTAAAAATCTACATTTTTAATAATCTTCCCAGTGACTGTTAGGCTCGATGAAAGTACTGCAAAGTACTGGTCTAAGATTGGATGCCATTCCACAGGCAAGGGAACCCAGTAAAGGTGATTGAAAGGCTGAAGTGTATTTCACTGTCCTCACCACACTGAAAGGTCTTAATTTTATTCAACGTCAGAGTCTACAAGAGGACTTCAGGTCCCTGTAATGTGGTACTTCATTGTGATTCCCAGAACTCTGGAGGGAAAATGGTGGTGGTGGGTAAGATTAAGGAGGTTTAAAATGAACACAGAGATCTATCTACAGAAAAGGGTGAGGGAGGGGGAAGAGGGAGGGGCTATGTGTGTACATATGTGTTAAGGGTGTATATGGTCATCACATTTAAGGCTGAAATAATTTTGGTTGAGCCATATATTCCCACTCTTCTTTTTCCCAAATAAAATAGGTCAACCACACACTTTTTAATTTCCAGAAGCTAGGTTTCTTGTTTAATAGCCAATATATCAGCATGGCTTAAATATAATAGCTAACACTTATTGAACCAGGTACTATGCTAAGTACTCTACATATGTGAATTTTAACAGAATCTTTATAACCACCTCACGAAGCAGGAATTATTATCCCATTTACACAGGAGAAACTGGGCCATGGAGAGATTATAACTTGCCTCAAGTCATATGGCTATGATAAATCAAGGATTCAAACTGAGGGGAACTGGCAACAAAGATCTGTTTTCTGAGCCTACTCAGCTTTTATTGCCAGTGCTGGTGAGAGATGGCTCCTTCAAATCCCTGGACTAAAGGTAGATTCATATTTGAAGCTAGATCTTGCTCTTGGTGCCAGAACCGAGCTGCCATTCCTACCACTACTGGTTCAACTGCAGGTCAATTAAGAGGAATCGATTCCTTCAAAATTTTCATGTTGAAGTCTCCACTGTAAAAGGAATTATGGGCCACTTCTTTCTTGCCAGCATGGCAAAAGACCAAGAACACTACTGGCTCTGCCTCAACTGAAAACTGAGCAGTCTTTTAGAAAGCCATCAACTTCTCTATTGTATTAAAAATCCTGGTAGCTGGTGGAGATGTTCTAAATGGGCTTTGGGGGTGAAGTCAGTACCTCCCACAGCTGGTGACAGGATCCGCATACCAAAAAAAGTAGATGCTCAGAAACTTAGAATACTTTCATGTGAAGGAATTCCTCCTTTCCCACAGTCAGTAGATTTGTAAGAGAACCGTGCACACCTCTGATGCACAAACCAGGAAAGCTCAAGACAGCAGCACAGCTCTTTCTGGGGCCTGAAAGACTAGGCAAAAATCCGTCAGGGTTTCTCATAGGAGCAAGCGACAGTTCACAAGGGGTTCTAGGACTGTGCCTAATTGAGAGTCGATTACCAAGAGTCAAGGCTAAAGAAAAGGTTATGTCAGGAAAGAGACTACAAATTGAATAGGAGAGCTGAAAGCCAAGAATGTCAAGTGGGTTGTAAATTTGAAAGGACAGAAGAGGCAGGAAAATGGAGAAGTAATAACACGAACTGTTATATAGAACTTACTATCTATCATGAGATGTTTCAAGATCTTTGAATATTTTAACACATTTACTACAATAATCCTAGGAGGTAGGTCCTATTATCCACATTTTACAGAAGGAACTGGGGCACAGAGAATTTAAGTTGCCCACAGACAGACAGTATATGGCAGAGCTGGGATTCTGACCCAGACAGGTGACTCCAGTGGTCATTTACATTCATGAACAAGATACAATGCTGCCTCTCTAGAAAAACTAGTAAGAATTGAAATGGAAGTGACAGAGATAAAACTGATGAGCTGAGGTAGGGTAAAAGCTATTTTGAAAACAAAGGTTGTAAACCAGATCCACCCTTAATGTGTGACCTACCCTACATTTTGATGGGTTCTAGGTCTGTCCATGAAAGACAGAATCCTGTTGGGCAATCAGAATTCCAAACAATTCAATCCAGTATTCCAGGATTAGGAACATCTGTTATATGTGAAGTACAGTAACACCCTTCTCACCCACCAAAAAAAGTGGAATGCGTGGGGCGCCTGGGTGGCGCAGTCGGTTAAGTGTCCGACTTCAGCCAGGTCACGATCTCGCGGTCCGTGAGTTCGAGCCCCGCGTCAGGCTCTGGGCTGATAGCTCAGAGCCTGGAGCCTGCTTCCGATTCTGTGTCTCCCTCTCTCTCTGCCCCTCCCCCGTTCATGCTCTGTCTCTCTCTGTCCCAAAAATAAATAAACATTGAAAAAAAAAAAATTAAAAAAAAAAAAAGTGGAATGCGTGATGTAGTTTATACAAAATGACAGGCAAAATAGCAAACAGGTTAAAAATAAAAATATACTATATCCAAAAAAGATATTCTAAAATATAAGGTCCCAATTTTTTCTAGTGAAAGACAAAGAACAGAACCATGGGTAGTAGTGCTAACCTCATATAAAAAGAGTAAGAGTGGTTAGCAATACAATGAAAATGTCAAGCAAAGGCAAGCATCTGTTCATAAACCTTACAGACATACACACCTGCCTAATTTAGTACTAACCATATACGAAAGGTTCATTTCAGCAGGACAGCCAGCATGGTAGAGTGAGTGCCATTAAAAGTGCTTCAACAGCCATATTGTGCTTTCTTCAGTTTGAGTGGTCCTCAACAATCTCTTCCTAGTAGACTCTCTTTTCTTTCTGATTTTTTTAATTTATTTTTTCAATTTACATCCCAGTTAGTTAGCATATAGCACAACAATGATTTCAGGAGTAGATTTCTTAATGCCCCTTATCCATTTAGCCCTTCCCCCCTCCCACAACCCCTTCAGTAACCCTCTGTTTGTTCTCCATATTTAAGAAGGACTCTCTCTTTTCAATGACTGTCTTTTGATTCACAGCAAGATTGTTTTTTCTTTTTTTTTTTTTTTTTTGAGGGGGAGAGAGAGAGTGCACACATGACGGTGCATGCGGGGGAGGGGCAGAAGGACAGGGAGACTCTTAAGCAGTCTCCATGTGTGGAGATCTTGCCACTGTGAGATCATGAGCTGAACTGAAATCAAGAGTAGGGGCTGTTTAGATGACTGAGCCACCCAGGAGCCCCAAGACTTTGTTCTCTAAAGCATAAACAAACTTGGGGGTACTTAATGTTAAAACATACCAGAGCCTTAGTGAAGGTCTAGATGGATGAAATAGGAGGACAGGAGATACCCTATCTAGAAGCGTATCTAGAAGCAATTCTATAGAATGAGAAGAAAATAATGGATGCAGTCAATAAAATACTAACTGAAAGTTGATCATTTGTAATAAAGAGTAATATGAAGGCTTAGAAGTAATTCCAATTCTGCTCCCTGTGCATCACCTAAAGTTACTGAACAGCACCTTCCATAGCATATGATATAGAAGATGTATGTTTGGCACAGTTAATCTAGTTCTTTGTCCCATATCATGTGTCTCAAGTGCTATCCTACATCAGTTTTCAAAATGATGGTTCTTGGGGCGCCTGGGTGGCGCAGTCGGTTAAGCGTCCGACTTCAGCCAGGTCACGATCTCGCGGTCCGTGAGTTCGAGCCCCGCGTCGGGCTCTGGGCTGATGGCTCAGAGCCTGGAGCCTGTTTCAGATTCTGTGTCTCCCTCTCTCTCTGCCCCTCCCCCGTTCATGCTCTGTCCCCCTCTGTCCCAAAAATAAATAAACGTTGAAAAAAAAAATTAAAAAAAAAAAAAAAATGATGGTTCTCTGAGAAGTGGCCAAAAAGTGAATTAGTAATATTAGAGAGAGATTCCCATTCATATAGTTAAAATTATACTTTGGCAAATAAACTCTTAACTCTCAACTATTTGGAAAAGATCTCCATTCAGATGGAATTTATATTTGTCTAAGATTTCCAGATACCTGAAGTCCTGGGGTACAGAAGTACCAATAACAATGTAATTTCCAAAGGCTGGCCTGGCCTCAAAAGTCATTTGACAGATTTTATTTAAACATACAATGATTATAAAGATTATCTAGATATAGCTTAATGTAATAAGACATTAGAATAAATATTAATGAGTATATAGTTTATTCTTGTATGGCAACTGATAAAATTAGAAAGCAGTACATAAAATAGAATTATTTTTATATGATCATATCAAGATTTCCACCATTTTTCTTTAGTTCTCTGGCACAGGCAATCTTGATAGTAAACCGTGGGTGTGGTTTTCACAATCTTGAATTTCACTTGTCCCCTAATGTTTTCACCATCTTGGGGACTCCTGTCCCCTGATCTGGGAGTACCAAAAAGTATCTACATTTTGCCTTTCATTCCATTAATCCACTCATTTGTCAGTGATTCAACATCTTTTGTGAGTATAATTTCCCTTTACCAAAGTGGACACAAAAGAGTAGAATTGTAAGTTACATAAACTGGCTCTACAAAATGAAGTTTTTTCTTGTTCCACTTTTAACTTAGCTTTTAGAGATGTGCCCTGGCCAAAAAAAAAAAAAAAAAAAAAAAAAAAAAAAAAAAAAAAGAGAGAGAGAGAGAGAGAGAGAGGGAGAGAGAGAGAGAGAGACTAGTATTTATACCCTTTATCAGTGATGAAGTTTCTCTTGATAACATGTACAGGTTAAATGTTATTACACTCATAAAAAATAAAGGATTTAGATTAGATTCCCCAACAATCAGGGATTCTAGAACTGTCTATACCTCACCACCTCTTTTGCCCCAATAATCATCTTAGGCTTCCTGTGAGTGCATTTCCCATTTCCCTCTCCCTTCTATCTCCCTACTCTCTTCACCCAGTGTCCATAATTTTATGAGGATTCCATGACCAGCACATCCAGCTCCCCCACCCCCGATCAGAAAAGGATCACCCCTAAAATTCCAGACATCAAAGCATCAAAGATCTTAGCAAAGCAGAAACTATAGGGTGTGATGTGGAGATAAAAGACCCAGGATATAAGATTTGGAAGAAGGAGCAGTACAAAAGTTCTCTTTTATGAAAAACTTGTAAAGGAGGGAAAAAAAGAGGGGGGTGTTGACATATGGAGTAAAGAAAGACATACCAATGACTCTGAACATTTATATAAAGCATGTGTACAACATGCATTATTACATTTGTGCCATATACAAATAAGGTGGATCAATAACTGATACTAGATCAGTTTTAAAGTAATGGTACAATGTAAAGGAAAACAAAAGTCCTGAATACCTTGGCCAGGTTGTACTAAGTCCTGCCCTCCATACACATGTCTCAGTGTCATTCTTATCTTTGTACTCTTTCAGGAGGTCACTGAAAAATGCAGTCTAAAGCAGGCTTGATCTAAAACAGGGTTCTCAGAAAACTTCTGCCAGGATTCTGCAAACCTGAGCAGCCAGGGTTCCAATACAGCCCAAGGCTGCTTTCCAGTCTGGGCTACTGGGAGACAATGCAGTTAAAAAGAAAAGACTCAACACTTTTTCAGAATCAGGCATGACAATATCTGGTCTCTACTCCCTATAGTTTGCTTTCCTGGAGGCAGAAACTGATCAAGAAAGAGTGCCTTCTACCAGGTTGGACTCCATTACTTTCCCATGATGCCCTGTGAGACGGTTACAGTCATGCCGAATTAATAAACACCATTTAATTTGGGAACTTTCAGAAAGAGCCCTTATTTTTCTATCTCATTTTGGTGGGAGTATTATTTTTTCCTCAATATATCATGAAGACTGGTTAATTTCTAAAATGTTTGAAAGTGGTTTAGAATTATAATAATGCAAGTAGACCTCAAGTATACCAGAAAGTGGGGGAGGGGGAAGAAACTACACATTCATATAAATATTTGGTCAAATAAATAACTTTAGTCAATAAATGGAAATTACATACTCCCTTGTGCATAATGCACACATCACTGCCATAAGAATTGCTTTGAGACTATTCTAAACTCATTAAGTATCTCCATAATGTTCCATATGCCTTTCCACCACTATTACTAAATGCTTGGGCCACTTTCTTGCTAATTCTTTACAAACACTCTTTCACCTGTGATGACATAAAGGCCAATAACAACAAACCTCGGGTACTTGACAATTTGGCACTGGTCAACCTTATTACCTTTCATGTGAGTTTCTACAAACAAGGATTATTGTTTTCTGAGATCCACATAGTTAGGGTTAAACTTAGTACTTTGTGCCAACCATTGTTCCAGGTACATTATATACGATAATTCTCAAAACAAGCCTATGAAATGGCTACAAGTAGTTTAGGAAGAAGAAGGGGAACAAGGGAGTTCACTTAGCCATTACTCAGCAATAATCAATTTTTTATCTAAAATGTCTACAGGCAGTAAGAAAAATATCTAAACAGACAATAAAATGAAAATAAACTTCCTACAACACTTTTTTCATATATAATAATATTGGCTTCCTGTCTATAGAAGACAAATTCTATTTCCCTTCTGATTCATGTACCCAAAATTGGTTCAGATTTTATCTGCTAGTAAGAGTTCAAAAGGAAGAACAAATATAAATGACACATTTCTTTTAGACTGAGCATAACTAACTTACTGGCCTTGACGCCCAGGTGTAGTGGGCTCAATTAAATCACAAAAAGCCTAAATCAGCACTGGAATCCTACTACCACTTTGTATGAATTTTTGGAAGTTTTTTTAAATTTCAATTTTTTTAATGTTTATTTCATTTTGAGGGAGAGAAAGAGAGAGTGTTAGAGGGAAGGGGGAGAGGATCTGAAGCAGGCTCTGCACTGACAGCAGAGAACCTGAGGTACAGCCTGAACTCAGGAACTGTGAGACCGTGACCTGAGTCGAAGTCGGACACTTAACCAACTGAGCCACACAAGTGCCCCAGGAGTTGTTTTTGTTTTTTTTGTTTTTTTTAAACTTTCATTGCCACCATTCAGAAAGTTTCCAGAAAGGTTAAAAAAGTAAAATGAGAAGAAAGTCAAAAGCTGCAAAAGCTGAAGAGACCATACTGGGACTGACCCCTCTCCCCCACGCAAGAGAAATGTGAGAATTTACATAATACAGAGACCTGAAGAACCAATTGGAGCAAAGTGACATGGGAGTGGGGATTTTGTGGGGAGTGGTAAAACATGGACAAAAAGCACTACTGTATTTCCATTGTAGCTCATAAGGAAGGCCTGGGACACCCACAGGATTGTATATCACAGAAAAGTATTTAGAAAATGCTAAAATGGAGTCAAAATAGGTGTTGCTGTCATGCTAGTTAACACAAATTAATTTATAACTTATAACTGGCCTGTTGGCTATCTGCTTTTGAAAAGAAAATGTGAGAAGACTAAGTCCACATTTCCTTTCAGATTAACTTCTGTAAGCCCTCACTGATTTTCTCTTGATTTATGACAAGACCATTGTAATGATATTTCCCAACTCTTCAATTTAACCTTTGAATTAATCACCTAAGTAATAGAGAACTTTCAATTGTTTCGTTTCTTAATACTCACAGGATAAAGTTCAAAGTCTTTAGCATTGCATATCTATCTTGTTCCTTTCCTAGTTACTCTCCCAGATGTACCATTCAAAGGCAGGTCCTCCCTTCACAATTTCCACCTGCCCTTGACCAAACAACTCTGTCTCTGTTATGGTCAAATCCCAAGCCTACCCTATGTGTCTTGGCTGCTGTAGGTGCAGCCCTAATTTCCTCCAAATGCCATGTAATTTCATGCTTCTCTGTCCCTGCATATGTTACCCCGTCTGGCTGAAAAGCCTTTCCTTGCATCTCCCCAATTTTTTTTGCTTCAATTCACCCTTTAGAACTCAGTCTTACATTATCTGGGAAGCTTTCCTGATACTGTTACCCTTGGGTGGTGGGTGGGTCAGATGCTCTTCGGACACCACACTAGACTTTAAAATGCTTCATCACTTCTAGCTGAGTAACCTTGGACAAGTTCATTAATTTCACTGAGCCTGTCTCTTCATAAAGAGAATGATATCACTATGAAAGAATGTGAAAAATCACTTTATAAACAGTAAAGCACTATGCAAGCACTAACAATTTTATCATAAACCAAAAGAGTACACAACATTCTAGGTGAACATACTTTAGTCAATTTAAGGGTAGGATTCATTCATTCTTTGGTCTCCAGACTCCTCTCCAAGGATGCCCTGCAAAGTTTTACCCAACTTTTTGGCTCCACTAAGTCCTGTTCTTCTATATTCAAAGGAAAAAAATCTATAGTGATGTCTAGGACATTTGAAAAGACTAAGTGGAAAACTCCTGAAGAGTAAGGATTGTCCTTTCTTCCACCTTTCCCATGCCTTCACAAGACTACTGTATTATGCACACACAAATACTTGGCAAGAAGTAAAGAGCTGAATGAATGAATAAATGAATGAGTGAACATAAGCATACCCCATCCTTAGTGAGCTTGTAATTAAAGGGAGTGATGTGACAAATCCCATATGAATCTGGCCTTGTGAAAATGTTAACAAATGCCTTCAATGTCAGTGAGAAATTTAATTTTCTGCCATGCTTATTTTATTTGGTGACTTGATACATACTGTAATTGCTATCTTAGGGACTCAGGCTTAACATATGAATGTTTTAACATTATCAGAATCACCCATGCAATTCAATACCTATTTATTAAATATCTACTGCACTAGGCTCAATGAGAGTATGAAGATAAAGGTGAACTCTGCCCATAAATTGCTTAAAATACAGAAAGGAAGCTAAGTCACCAATATATATTAATACAAAATAGAATATTATAAAATACATGGAAGACCTAAGGCTAGTAACAGTCAATGAAGACATCTGAGTTAAGGCACTAGGCCCATAAAACTAAAACTATATATTACAAATTATTGGTGGCCAAAAGTTTCATTAGAGTAGAATATACATATATTACATATGTAACATTTGCTTTTAATCTAATTTAATTACAAACTTATTTGTGTTGTTATCTAATTGAAGAAGAACCATTGTTAACTTATTATCACACGTGTGCCAAGCACAGTTTCCAGCCAGTTAGGTACATTATTTCATTTACTCTACGACGGAGATACAAGTATCCCTATTTTTTAAATGAGGAAACAAAGGCATAGGCCTTGCCACTTTTCAAGGTTAGGAGGCAAATTGAGAATACGTAAACAAGAACCTAAGAGACAAAAACGAGTATTCCACAGAGAGTGAGCGGACCCATTTGCCAGCACTGCTTTTCATTTCTCCCCAACGCACCCGGTGGAAACCACCTATCTCCTTTCCTTTCCCGCTGTACTGTTGATTTTTTTTTTTTTTTCCCGAGCCCATAACTTAACTGTTGATTCTCGTGCAGATCACCTCAAGCATTCCCACTTCAGAGGACAGGCTGCTCTTTAAATCATAGGCAGTTCAGAGTAAATAAGACTGAATCAGATCCCCAGGTGGACAAAGCTCAGGTAGGATCACGAAATTAAACCTTCGGGCTGGGCATCCGTTCCTGGATCACCTCCAAGGGATGGCAGCAGCACCCAGCTCACCCAGGAGGCGCTACCCTGGAGGTATCTTCTCCTACTGACCCCACGCGGCTTGTATTTTGCCATCTGGTCATTCACCCTTCACCTGCCGGCGCTGCGGGTCTAATCTCCATCCTGCTCCCACCAAACGCCAGGCCTCAAACGCCTCCCTCTCCGCGGCGGTCAATCCCGAACCCACCCGGGTGCTCCTCGGCCCCCGCAGCAGCAGCCCGTCCCGCTCCCTCCCCCGGCCGGCTACTCACGGTTCCAGTACACCGGGTAGCACTCTCCTTGGGTCACATCCACCTCGTACAGGCCGCCCCGCACACACACCCGCTCGATGTTCACCAGCTCCTCCATCTCGGGCTCGTGCCCCGCGCCGCGCGGGCAGAAGCCGCAGACGCGGTCCTCATCGTCGTCCTCCCCCGAGCTGGAGGCTGGGCCGCACACAGGGTCGCCGTCCGGGTCCCCGGCCCGGGGCAGGCCACCCGTGGCCTGCAGCAGCGTTCGGAAAGCGAGCTCGATGCGGAGCGAGTCATAGCCGATGAAGGGCTTCCAGGTCTTCTTGTCCTCCTTGTAGAACCAGCGAACCTCCTCCGGGCCAAGCTCGGTGACTACCTCGTAGCGATGCCGGGCGGCCGCGCCGCCAGGCCGGGTGCGCTTCCTCTCCCCGAGCCCTCCTCCCGCCGCCCCGCTGCCCCCAGCGCTCGACGGGACCAGCGGCGGCTGGGGCGGCGGGTGCAGCGACGAGGAACTGCCGCCGCCGCCACTCTCGCCTTCGCTGTAGTAGCGCAGCGAAGAACCGGACTCCGCGGAGCTGAAGTCGTAGGTCTCATCACTGAGACAGGAGTCGAGCGTCAGGTGGTGGTTATGGTCCTCCGCGCCCGGCGCCAAGTGCAGCCCGGGCTCTCCGCGCAGCAGGGCCAGGGGCACCTCGCCGTCGCCCGGGTCCCCGCCGGGCAGGTGGTCGAAGCAGCACACGCCGCCGCCGAACGCCGGCTCCGCATCTGAGCCCAGCTCCCAGGCTGCGTTGCCGCCGCCCCGGCCGTTATGCTCAGGGCTCCGCGGAGACCCGCGGCCCGGGTAATTCATGGTGTGGAGACGCCGCCGGCTGCCCGGCCCCGCGCCGAGCCGCGGCCCCCAGCGCTTCCGCCACACATTCAACGCCGTCGCCCTCTCCACCGGTAGTTTTTAATCTTTCAAATCCCAACCGGGGCTGCGGCGGCAGCGGCAGCAGCAGCGGTGGCTCCGCCCCTCCGAGGCCAGCGGCAGCCGCAGGCACGTTCCAAAGCCCGCCCCATTGTCGCGCAGCCCGACGTGGGCGGTGCTTAGCGCCGGCCCCGCCCCTAGGGTCGCGCGCGCCGCACCGGAAGCATCTCGTCTGCCCGCGCCTGGCATTAGCCTCGTGGCTTTCCCCTCTGGCCTGCGGTAGTGGGTCAGCTCAGGGCACCTGCAACTCTTAGGATTTCTCAATTCTCTTACGCCTCCCCTTTCTTCTCCCTGCACACCTGCCTCGGCCCCCGCCTTTCTGAGGTTCAGAGCCCAGATGAGGAGAAGCTTTATCCCACTCATCCTGGCAATCTGGGTCATGAGCCCAAGGGCTTAAGGTACAGGAGAGGGCCCCTGGAAGTTGGGTTCTCCTGACACTGCTTTTGTGATCTTAGGTCCTCATTTGGACCTTCTCAGTCACCTAGCTCTGGTTCCTCCAGAGCTGTAGGCCCACACGAAGGCACCCCACCGCATACGTGCGATCTCTAATGTTGACATCACCAATGCCACTCAGAAACCAGAGTCTAAACCTCTCTTCAGAAGCCACCTCATATTATTGTTTATTTTTCGATACTCGTTTCCTGTTTTCTCAACCTCACTGTTAGGCCATCGGTGGAGACCAAGTCCATATGTCTCAACCTCTCCCACACAGTGGGTGCATAATCAACGTCCATTATAATGATGGCAAGTGCAACCGATTGTGATAGACTATTATTTTGAAAGCCAGAAAACATTAGGTTCTAGACTTAGTTTTACTAATTAACCACAGGCAAGTCACTTCATCTCCTTGATCTTTTTGGTTTCTTCATCTGTAAAATGAAGTGATTATTGAACCAAATGATCTCTAAAATGTCTTCCAGCAATGGAATTCTATGATCCAACAGTTTCTTCATGTTCTTTACGCATCTCTGATTCTGCAGCTTACTTTCTGGGATCAGATTGAATGCTGAAGCTCCCCTATGTAGTTATTTTATACTACAAAAAAGTAATTTTATGAGCACATCACCCTATGTTGAGAATCCAGAGAAAAACAATCTCCAACCTCAGTGTTCTCAATTCATGACCAGACAATCTTCACTGTTTCTTTTACTCCTTTGGTGGAGGAATCAGATTCCTGGGGCAGTTTTTCTTGCCTTGTGATCTAACCTGTTAGATTAAGTCATAATTTAAAGCAGGATGGTCTCTAGCTTGTACAGTGTTAGATGAATTTGAAAGGACATTGCTTCCTGTGTGCAAGGTAAGATACAAAACAGTGTTGCAATTCATATCTTGGAAAGCAGAGTATGGTTTGTTTTGCTCCAATTTGTGCCATTGCCCAAATGATAATTTTATGTAGTGAACAACCTGTCCGACTGAACACTGCAGCCCTGACTCAAACATCTAAGATCAGAACCCTCATCTCCATTTATACTGCTTTCTGAATGCTTGCTTTTCAGTTTCTTCTCCAGTCTTTCTATGACAACATGCAGAATATGAAGTTTAGTTATGAGCTTTGCTCTGTTTACTTGCCATGAAAGTATTTATTCTACAGTGCTTTGATAGTCACTTTTGTTCTGGGTGTCAATAAAAAAGAGAATGGGAGAGACTCAGTTCCTTCTTTAAGGACCTTATAGTCTAGTGGGGGATATAGGCAAATAAACAGATACATTAGCGTAGGGTGTGATAAGTACCATGAAGTGGGTTCAAAATAAGAGATATAACGTTTAAAATATGTCTATTTCTTTAGGTTTCTTGATGGAGCATAGCCTACCCGTATGACTTCTGATTATTTTAGCCAAATGTTAACTCATTAGGACCACACAATTCCTATTAATGAATATCATCCTTTATAAAAAAAGATTACTCTCTACCTTGTATTAAATGCATATTTCTATTGTTTAAATGTTGTGATCATATCAAGATTTCCACCATTTTTCTTTAGTTCTCTGGCATAGGCAATCTTGATAGTAAACCGTGGGTAGTGGTTTTCACAATCTTGAATTTCACTTTTCCCCCTAATGTTTTCACCATCTTGGGGACTCCTGTCCCCTAATCTGGGAGTTATCCTCTTCTGGTCCATTGTGTAAGGCCATACTCTTTTAGGTAGCCTTAAGAGGCTCTTGATCCTCAAAGATGATGAAAAAAACAAACAAACAAACAAACCCCACAATCCAGTTGACAGGAGAAGGGATCCCACATTCTTTTCTGATTTCACTATTTTGGTTTAGACTTTGGTGAAGGGAGATGTCACTCAGTATTTTGGGGAGTTGAGATTGCTTCTGCCTCTTGGAAGTGAGCCGAACTAGAAGGACAGACCCGTGTGGCTGGCCCCAGGCTGACAGTGAGTAAAAGATACGTGAAAATATAATTTCTAATTTCGTGCAACTGTATGTGCTTATTTGCTTGTTATTCCTTAGCCATGTCGAGGCAAAGGCCATGAAGTTGCTCTTCTCAGCTTCCTTTTCTGCTTAAAAAAAATCATCCTTCCTGCTACTACTCTCCTACTTTTGCTCTTTTGAGTATCTTTTTAGATCATAATATCCTGATAAGGGGGGGAAGGTTTCCTCTGTGCAGTCCGAACTTGTTGGCATAGGTGTCAGGTGGCTCCTTATCACTACTCTACATTATAATTGTATGCAGTTGACACAGCAGTATCTGAACATTCATGGTATGTGTGTAAAGCATTATATTATATTTTAGTCATTACCCAAGATCAAGCCTCCTACGGGTAAGCCAAATAAGTTTGATTGATTCAGACTTCTGGTATTTGTGTATCTAGGCTGCTGCAATAACCAGGTGGAGGTGGAACCAAGCCTGGGGGAGTTCCTGTGGGTGTGGGAGAGAAAAAAGAGGCAAAGGCAGGTGGTTTGTACTATTAAAGACTGAAGTAATTCATCTGCACATCCTGCCATCTTCTCTTCCCCATTAGGTATATATGACTGGGGCTATCTAGCAACAACAACCATCTTCCCCTCCTTATCTCTCGAAAGTTACATGGTGCAATTTTATACCCCCTTTCCCTTTTCTTCTCTAAGGTTTCCCTGTTGCTCATTTTAATCCATTTTCACCTGTATAAAAATATCAGGAGTAGCCTTATGCCATGCTGTTTATACTGAGCCAATAACCCACACCCATATTTGAAATGACTTTATCCAAAGTATGTGATGGAAAATTTCGAATGAAGAAAGAGGGTGGCTATATAGCCATACCCCTATTTGCTCTATCTCCGATTTGATAAGCCATCCACTACATTACAATTTTTATTGTACTTTTTATTTTTGTAGGATTACTATTTATCCAGTTTGAATGTCCTAGTGTTTTCATGCTACTTTAACAAAATACCATAAACTGCATAGCTTATCAACAATAAACATTTATTTCTCACAGTTCTGGAGGCTGGGAAGTTCAAGATCATGGTGCCGGCAGATGTGTGTGGTGAGATCTTCATGGCTCATTGACAGTCATCTTTTCATTGGGTCTCCATGTATCAGAAGGAACGAGGGAGCTCTGCGAGGCTTCTTTTATAAGGGCCCACCTCCTAACCCCATCACCTTGGGGATTAGGATTTCAACATGTGAATTTAGGAGGGTGCACAAACATTCAGACCATGACAGAGGGTGTCTTTTTTGGGTGCACAGGTTAAATGGAATGATAAACTAGACTAAAGCAGGGAACATTCATTGAATATATATTAGTTATTTGCTAAGTTCCAGGTACTAGCTAGGCCCTACAGTGAAGCATTCCCAGTCTAGAGGTATCTTTAAATAAACCCAGAATGCCAACTTTTTAGCTTCTATAAGGAATATAGTTGTAATGCAGAATGACCGCAGGAGTCATTCTTTCCCTAAAGACAGATCAATAGAGGAAGCCAAATTACAATAAAAATGTAGCTATGTGAGCAGAAATAACATACGAAAACATAATGAATAAAGTCATTCATCCTTCTATTTATTCATTCAACAAATATTTATTGTCTACTGCTATTTTGCTGATGGTTTGTTTTGTGTTAATTGAAGTCACACTTAAAATGTAGAATTATCAAATGCATTTACTTAAAGATTTGGAAGAGGTCTGACCACAAAATTGTTCCTACCAAAACCCCATAAATTTTTTTTAATGTTTATTTATTTTTGAGAGAGAGAGAGAGTGCAAGTAGGGCGGGGGCAGAGAGAGGGGGAGAGAGATCCAAAGAGGGCTCTGCACTGACAGCAGCAAGCCCAGTGTGAGGCTTGAACTCAGGAACTGCGTGATCATGACCTGAGCTGAAGTGGGGTGCTCAATCAACTGCACCACCTAGGTGCCCCCCAATTTTTTTTATATTCCTTCTGGAAATAAAGGCCAATGGCATTGAAGGTATATATTCAAATGAAACAGATTGCAGATCAATACAATATTGATGCATTCTTAATGGAGGAAACCACAAAATCCTTAGTTTGTTTACATCGGAAAAGAAGATCTGGCTATATCCCTGCCCTTTCATTATAGAAAAGTGAGTTAGACTATGACCTATTGTGAGGTCTGCATTATGCATCCACTGTGGATGCATTTGATGACTTTTGTGCTCCAGGAGTTTTTCCTATCTTATCCCAGAGGTAAACCGAAAGTAAATATTTATTTATTCACAAAGTATATGGTCCATAATTCATACGTAGTATGTACATATAGTATATAATTCATATCAATTACCTTTAACAATAAGTAATTGATAATCATAAGTTTTATTAAGACTTAGATATAGTATCTTGTATATTTGTAGTTTATTCTGATTCTCATATGATAAGTGAGAAAGGAGAGAAAAAAGAAGCTATGTTTCAGTAGGGATTTCCACTAGTGCAACTCTAAGTAATTTGCTGAGTTTTTAAAGGACTGAGTGGCAGAATCAATTCAGTGTTGTAACTGCTGCTTAAGACAGTGTCTTTATCCTTACATCATAAGTCAGCATTTCAAGTGTCAATCAATATATGATTGTAGACTTACAAGCCCACAGACCCCTTTCACAACTTTCCCATTGCTTTTTGAACCATACTTTTAAGACATTAGGGTAATATCATTTACAAATTAAAATAGGATGGTAGGAAAGCAAAGTTCTTCAGAAATTTAATCTTCTTTAAGATTAAGTAACCTGTATTTTAAATATAAGAAATGAGTAACAATGGTCTCATGTTTACAATTCACTTCTTCACTTCTTCACTTCTTCAGTTTAGAACTTCAGAGTCAAAATAATTACTAATCATCAATGAGAGCTCACAGTCCTTTATCTGATCATTCATATTATTATACTTCTCGAGTTAGAAATGATAAGCCCTGGTCACTCATATTACCTTACTTTCAGGTTAGAAACTATAAACCTCTTGAGATGCTCTTGGTTCTTTGGAGGTAATCTTAATGAAGATATAGAGGGACAGTGTATTGGTGTCCTAGAGCTGCCATAAGTAAATTTCTACAAACTGTGTGGCTTAAAACAACAGAAATTCATCCTTTCACAGTTGTGAATGTTGTCAAAGTTGGTTCCTTCTGGAGGCTGTGAGGGAGGAACTGTCCCATGCTTCTCTCCTAGCTTCTGATGGTTGCTCGCCTTTAGTTGCATTTCTCTAATCTCTGCCTCTGTCATCACATGATCTTCCTTGTGTGTCTGTATGTCAGTCCTTCCTTTTCTTAAAGGACACCGGTCATTGGATTAGGGCCCACTCTAACCCAGTATGACCTCATCTTAACGAATTACATCTGCTAAGACTATTTTTCCAAGAAAGGCTACATTCTGAGGTTCTGGGCTACATTCTGAGGTTCTGAGCTACATTCTGAACAAGAATTTTGGGGGGATACTAGTTGATCCACTATAAACAGTAAATGCTTATATGCAAGCACAAGTGCTGAAACAACTTTGTCAAGCATGTAAAAAATGACTAGATTAATTTTTACCAAAGAGCTTTTATATATTTAAGTGAAAATAGTAAATGTAAAGACCATAAATATAGATGCAGGAATTCAACATTCCAAATTCAGAAAAGGATATGGTACAAAGGAGATTCCGTGGTATGTTTACTGTAGTAAAGGCAGTAATTCATTGCAAAAATAAACATTATACAAATAAGCAAAAATAATGTTTGACAGAGGTAGCTCAGGAAAAGGTGCCTTTTGGCTCATTCAACAATTTCTGTCTGTTGATCCATCCAATCATCTGTTCATCCTCTCACCTATTCAAAAAGAATTTGAGTCGATTTCTAGAAATACATTAAAAACAATGAATATAAGTGAGAAAATAGGAGAAGGGAAAAGTGAGGTTAGAAAAATAAAAAAAAAATCAGGAAATAAAACATACTGGGTTAAGTCCCTTATATTTGCAAAATAAAGATGGACCACAGTTCAGTTCTGCACTTTCCTAGAGATTGTTATGTGATCCATAATCTCAATAAGATGAAATATTTAGATATTAATATTCTTTGTCTGTAAAAAGGAAATAAAGCATTATTCAGCAAAGGGAATTCCTTATTTTCATCTTTAGAATTCTAGGTGTTAATTATTAGATGATATATTATTGTAAAACTTTACTATGTATACACCTTCCTGAAATTTCACAGGTAAGTCACAGATTTTCTGCAAAACATTTCTGAGGGGCAATGAGAGAGACAGTATCTTTACTAAATCCTTTCTGACAGAGACATAATACTAGGAAATATAATTCAAAGTGGATCATATCTGTTTTGAAAACAAAACAACAATCAAAACAAAATCCAACCCATAATAGGAAACACCTTGACATTGGGAAGAATGGCAAAATGAACTATTGTATATCTCAGACTATGGGGCACTGTGCAAAAAGCAGTTAAAAAGAATGTACTGGTAGAGAAAGATTGCCAAATCATATTCTTTTTTTTTTTTTTTTAATTTTTTTTTCAACGTTTATTTATTTTTGGGACAGAGAGAGACAGAGCATGAACGGGGGAGGGGCAGAGAGAGAGGGAGACACAGAATCAGAAACAGGCTCCAGGCTCTGAGCAGTCAGCACAGAGCCCGACGCGGGGCTCGAACTCACGGACCGCGAGATCGTGACCTGGCTGAAGTCGGACGCTTAACCGACTGCGCCACCCAGGCGCCCCGCCAAATCATATTCTTAAGTGAAAACAGCAAGTCACAGAAAAGTGATCTGTGGTTTGATCTTATTTTTACATTAAAAACACAAATCTACACGATACATGTACAATACACATATATACATATGTATACATATATATTCACCCATATACACATAAATCATCAGTAAAAATCTGAAGGAATAAGCTCCAAATTACCCACATAGCTAGTCCTGGAAGGTGGTGAAGAAATGAAGTTAGATCTTAAGTTCTATATTTTTGAACTTTATATGATGAGTATACATTTGTATGTTACTTGTATAATTAAATAACATTTTTAAAAAGTAAACTAAAGTGGAGAGTAATGTAGGGGCGCCTGGATGGCTGAGTCAGTTGGCATCCAACTCTCAATTTCAGCTCAGGCTATGATCTCACAGTTAGTGGGTTTGAGCCCCATGAGGGGCTCTGCGCTGACAGTGTGCAGCCTGCTCGGGATTCTTGCTCTCTCTCTCTCTGTCTCTCTGTCCTCCCCCCCCCCCAAATAAATAAACATTTTTTTTAAAAAATGGAGAGTAATGTAGTGTTGACCTCTCTCACTGCCTTAGAGGTTTCTCTTTTCCAAGTAGCCTTCTCCTCGTATGACCACATCAATCTTATTGACTTGCTGATTTGAGTAAAATCACTATCTACGGGTGTCACTGAAATCACACAGAGGTTGCAGACAGACCTAGATTCAGTTCTCAGTCCTGTCAGATTAGCTTTGTGAACTTTGAGCTCAGATTCATCATCAGTTACACAGAAATAATGGCAATACTTGCCTCACTTTGTTGTGGCGAGGATTAGTTAAGAAAAAAACAGGCTAATCTATATGAAAGCACTTGCAGAACCTCCAGGACTGTCACCTGCTACTACTGGCAGCAAACACATTATGCAACACGATATCTTCCTATATTTCCAAGCCTTCCTTTTTTAATGTTCTTTTTCCCTTTCCCCCTCTGGCTTCCTTTTTGTTTATAAGTTTTGTGAGGTAGAATCAGTGGTATACAGCATCTAAAGTACCTTTTATTTTTTTTAACATTTATTTTTGAGAGAGAGAGCATGAGTGGGGAATGGGCGGAGAGAGAGAGAGACACAGAATCTGAAGCAGGCACTAGGCTCCAAGCTGTCAGCACAGAGCCTGACGTGGGGCTCAAACCCATGAACTGTGAGATCACGACCTGAGCCAAAGTCGGACGCTTAACCAACTGAGCCATCCAGGCTCCCCGTAAAGTACCTTATTTTTAAAAAAAAATTTTTTAAACGTTTTTTTTTTTTTTTTTTTTTTTGAAGTAGAGAGAGACAGAGTGTGAGCAGGGGAGGCACAGAGAGAGAGGGGAACACAGAATCCGAAGCAGGCTCCAGACTCTGAGTGCCAGCACAGAGTCCAACACAGGTCTCAAACCGGTGAACCTCGAATTAATGACCCAAGCCAAAGACTGACGCTTAACCAGCTGAGCCACCCAGGCACCCGAAGTACCTTATTTATTTACATTTCAACTAGCCCTGTGATTCCTCATTTACTAAACCTGTTCTCAGAACTATTGGCCAATCCACACAGACGTCAACAAAGGTAATTCAACTTCTCAATCCTTAAACGACTTGTAAAATTACTTGTATCTTTTTCTTCGAAGCTGTTCACAAACTCTTTTTGGCTCCCATACCTTGGTGAAACTCTGAGGAGAGGCCATAGACCTAAATTTTAGGTCACATGGAATCTTTTTTTGCAACTCTGCTCTCTCCCCTACTTAATGCTGCTGGCTTTCTTACTAACAGTGGCACAGCCTGTGGGGCTAAAAACAAAAATTCAACATACTCTTCCATGTATGTTGAAATTGTCTTTTGAGGAGTCCAGGGACCTCTGAGATTCTTTGATATCTGCAAATTTCTGATCTCCTTCAAAGGTCATGAAAATTACAAGAACCCTATTAGTGCTAAATGAATTTTAAGATTAAGTGTAACTTTCTTGGAGCTGTTTGAAGACTTAGTCTGAGTCAGAGGCGAAACATGGAATTCATTATAATTCTTAGAGAGGAAAAGGATGTAAATGGAATTTTAATTTCAGTGGCATCTTTCAGCAAGATGTTTCTACTTGTAAAATCAAGAACAACTGATATGACCTTTCTCTTAAGGGGTATCAGTTATTAGGGGAAACTGACAAAAGATCAGTTGAAATGGACACATATATACCGCATGCCTATTAAGTAAGAGTCAAGCACTGAATTAGGGGTAAAACTCAGAGTCCAGTGACAAAGTGGACAATTAAATAGGCAGATAGAGGAGCAGTCTGGTAAGCCTCCGACTCTTGATTTCACTTAAGTCATGATCTCAGGGTTGGTGGGATTGAGCCCCATGTTGGGCTCCCAGCTGATAGCATGGAACCTGCTTGGGATTCTCTCTCTCTTTCTCTCTCTCTCTCTCTCTTCCCCTCCCCTGCTTGTACATGTGCTCTCTAAAGAAATAAGTAAACAAGTAAGTAAGTAAAATAATTTAAAAAAATTGGCAGATGGAAAGCTGAAAGTAGCCATGAGAAAAGCCTGGAAGGGTGCTGTTGCAGTACTCAGAAGACAAGAATGGGGACATTCAATCACAGAAGGCCCCCAACAAAAAGACGCCTAAAGCAGGACCTGAAAGGTAAATAAAAGGTAGCTGAAAGAGGAGAATGGAGGGGGACTGCAAAACAATATTCCAGGCAGAAAGAATCATGTCCACGCTGATCCAGGGCTTGAAGAACTAGAAGACAGAGAGTGGGGTAGGAGAGGAACGTACATACAGATTGTTGGAAAGCCAAATAATATAAAACCATAATTATGCAGACACTGAAGAAGTCTAATGTATTTTGAAAAAAATGAAAAGTTATTCCATGGGAGCTTCTTTGAGAGGATTACAATCCATTGTATTTAAATAGCAGGCTTGGGGCTCCTGGCTGGCCCAGTCAGTACAGCATTCAACTTCTGAGCTGGGAGTTGTGAGTTTGAACCCCACACGGGTGTAGAGATTACTTAAAACTAAAATCTTAAATAAAATGCAGACCTAAGTCCCTGGAATGATTGCAGATAGGACCTTCCTAAGTCAATCCAACTACAGGCACTTTGATAGCTCCTGATTCATCTGGCACAGGGCCTTGCTCATAATTGCCACTCAGTCTATATTGCTGACCCAGGGCACTTCCATTCCATGACCTATAATGATATTGTCATCATTCTCACATGGGCTCACCAGGGGCTCATCCTCTGTAAGTCACTGTTTGGATTTTGATGTGAAAGTCATTGCAGAGCTCAATCTGCTTTAAAATCTGCTCAGTTGGTTGAACATTTGACTCTTGATTTCATCTCATGTCATGATCCCAGGGTCATGGGGCTTGTCAGGGGTCAGTGTGGAGCCTGCTTGGGATTCTCTCTTTCTCTCCCCTTGCCCTTCCCCCACTCACATTATCTCTGTCTCCCTCAAAATAAAGAAATAAACTTAAAAAAATAATAAAAATAAAATAGTTCCTCAATAGGCCTGCCATGGTGGGTTTTTCATTCCTAACAGGTCTCACATATACCTGTAATCTGAGGTACTTTCTTGAGTTACGTAATGAAGGTAGGGGCATTTTCCTCATAGATGTATCCTTAAAGTGTGTGCAGCTGATATGGTCAGGCTTTTCACTAAGTATATATGAGGTCATATTAAGTTTTTAATGCCCAAATTATGACTTGAATCCCCACTGACTTGATTGCTAGCCAAATATTTCCAAATATTGCTTGTTGGTCCCCAATGGAGAGCTTACATCTGCTTACAGTTTGTTCTGTCTACCACAATAAGCATCCTCATCCACCATGTCCCTTCTCCCCTGTTCTGGCAATACTGTGTCCACCCCCGTGCCCTTCCTGGCCTCCAAGTAGCTTGAAGGAACCTTGCTGTTGTCTCACTACTGGTGCTGTCCCCTCCTGATGTTGGTGGTGGCCTTGCCAAGGTGCTGTCTTCTGACTCGCCCAAAGCCGCCTCCAATCTGGGTTCCTGCAAGAGCAGTGCCAGGCCGAGCTGGGAGGAGGGAGGGTCAGTCCTCTTTCCAGCTCTGAACCTAGTGGGTGCACACTGCTCTGCCCAGAGTCATAAAGCTTCCGCTTCAAACTTTCTCTTCAGTTTCTACTCCCAGAGACAACTCTCAGCTCCTCTTCCCCTTCTTCCTGTCCTCCCACCATTCCCAAAATAACACAAAAAGCCTCAGAGCTAAAGCTTGGGGTCAACCACCACAGAATAGTATGTGATCGTATAGCATCCATGGCCAAGTTAACATACTAACAAGGGGAAGCATCTTAATAGGTTTTCTCAAGAACAATTACTAGTCTCTTCCAAAGTGAAGAAAGATGTCTCCACTTCTGGGTGCAAAAGAACTTGCAACTCTTAAATGACCACTTCCTCACAAATACTCACCCAGGTTTCAAAAATCTTAAGGCCCAGGTCTAGCTAGGGCATCCAGGGCAGAGAGGAAGGTCTACCACTCAGAAGGAAAAAAGACAGCTCTTTTTTTTTTTTTTTTAAACTAACCCAATAATTCTCAATAGTTTATCAGATGGTAAAGGTACAAAGGATCAGAACTCTTAAGGCTGGTCAATGTCAATTTATGAAATATCTGGAACCAGAAAACTCTGGATAGTTTTATATGACTCCGGTAGAAGACAGCAAGGGCAGAGGGTGAGAAGGAAAGCATCCAGAAAGAGATTCTAGACATGAATGGCGTGAAAGACAAACTCTGGTCCTACCAATTAAGCTGTAAGTGTTTTGACTTTCTAAATTCACCCTTAAGTTAATATCATCGACTCTGAAAAAGATGTCATAAACATTCTTGATATAAGATTACATGCCTTAATAGGTAAAAGAGTTCCTAGTTCTAAGTTGGAATGACTAATAATCCCCTATCAGAAGTTATAAATAGAAAATTAGCAAATGAGGAAATGAAAACTAAAAAAATAGTTAAAAGAATAGGATGAAAGGTTCATCTGGCACATTAACAACAACAAAAAATATAAAATAAAGCAATAATTGCATGCTACTTTGTGCCAAGCAAAATTTGTGCCAAATCATGAGGCTATGAATTACCATGTTCATGAGGGCTGGAATTTATTCGGTACATGATAGGAAGACATGGACAGATTTTTAGCAGGAGAATAACATCTTCTTAGAGCCCTCTCTTTTTTAAAAGGAAAGATTAATTAGTCAATTTGGTATAGGATGGATTAAAGAAGATCAAGATCATAGTGCCTACCATTATTTTAAATATGAGGTAACAATTCCAGAAATGGTCTGTACAGGCATGTTGCTACATATCTAGCTTTGGAAAAACCCATGAGAAAGGACTGGATAATGCACCGACTTCCTCCATCCATTATGCTGTCTCTCAGTAGAGCTCGCTGCCTGATAAGTGATGTTAATGTACCGTGAGACTCTGTATAACTTGATATCACATGAGAACAGCCCAGAACTCATTTTTCAAATTGAACAGAGGTGTCCTTTTAAAGAAATTTTGTCTTTCCATGAAAATTAGGAAGCATCAGCATCAAGAATTGGGGGATTTCCATTTTCAGAAAGTGCTTTGTGTTTTTTCTTCTCAATGCCCATGACACATGAACAATTTTCTTAGCTCCTTATGGTGGCTATGGCATCCGTTTTTAATGGTCCTCCTTAATTGCAAAGATATCCTGTGGTAATAAGGCTTCCTTAAGTCTGGCTTTACTCCAAGGACAAAGAGTTTTCTAATACATATTTTTAAAAAATTTTGCAACCTTCTTAGAAGATGCCTTTCCCTAAATGAACACAAACATTGTTTCCTTCTTTCAAAGAAATAACTGAACAACAGTTCTGTTTAATTGGCAATAACATTGAGCAAAGCCCCATTTTTCCTGCCACATTTCTCCTGTTTACTTCCAGTGTGTTAAGCCTGTCTCTTAGGACCTAGTGATACAGTGATGGTTTACCCTTTCCCCAATTGAGGTCTGCTGTCATCCACATCATCTGCTGACTATAATCTAATATAGTGACTCTAGAGCCAATGAATTTTTTTTATAACTTATTACTATTATAAGAATCTTCCAGAACTTTTCCAGGTAGAGCTCTAAGTATGGAAAAACAGAGTCTCTGGGCTATCATAACTTTCTCTTTCTTTTTGTAAGTAGACGCAGTAGGCTTTGTTCATCTCAGCCATCCTTAACTGCGTCCTTCATAGAAATGGAAGGAAAAAAAGTTGGTGCTATTGACAGAAATCAGGGAAAGCATGTGTGTTTCAAGATGTGTAGTGAATAGCAACGTGGTAAATAAGGAGTGAAATAAGTACAAGATAGGAAATTAGGAAACCTGGATTCCAGACTCAGGCCTGTCACCAACTAGACATTTGAACTCTGGCAACAGTTTATCCTCACAGGGTATGACTTTTTTTCATTTGTAACATGAGGAAATTGAGCTAAAGTCATTTCTTTTTTTTTTAAATTTTTTTTTTCAACGTTTATTTATTTTTGGGACAGAGAGAGACAGAGCATGAACGGGGGAGGGGCAGAGAGAGAGGGAGACACAGAATCGGAAACAGGCTCCAGGCTCCGAGCCATCAGCCCAGAGCCTGATGCGGGGCTCGAACTCACGGACCGCGAGATCGTGACCTGGCTGAAGTCGGATGCTTAACCGACTGCGCCACCCAGGCGCCCCGAGCTAAAGTCATTTCTACTTATGACCTCTTATGATTATTTTTCCTACTCCCAAATTCAGCGTCTGTGACTACATAAGAATTCTGGCTTTTTTGATAAATGGGGGCATCTGGCCTGCCATTATTAGCATCAGTGAAGATGTGAGCAATTGAAATGATAGGTCATGTTAACCTAGAGGAAAGTAAAGCTATTGAAATAGTAGGGGTATCCTGGGAGTTGGGGCAATACTGGATGTGGCTTAGAGACTGTTTGCATGATCTTACGTATTATCTCTCTTCTTTATACTTCTCTTGTTTTGTTCATTCCTGTCCTATCTTATTTTTGTGTTTTCTATTTTTATATTCTTCTTCCAACCCTGACCCTTTTCTTTCCTTTATAGGGTTTAGGCTTCAGTGTTCGTGGAAAGTAATTTTCAGAATTCTGAGTCTGAAAGAAATGTCATATTGTAACTCTTGCTAACTGAAATGTAAACCTAGCCAGCTTCATGTGTCAGTTGACACTGTGCAAAGCCTCTGGAGTATGAGTGTGGGCGGCACTGCCCCTGCAAGAGTTCCTGGCACCGAAGTTCCCGGGAGAGAATCCCTATACATGTCATTCAAGTACAAGTGCCACATGACTCACATGCCATGAGGCAGAGGCTCCCCATTTGCTTCTGTCCATGTCCACCTTGTGCCCTGTCTTCTTGTTTCTTCTTTTTAAAAAGATTTTTTTTTAATGTTTGTTTATTTTTGAGACAGAGCATGAGTGGGGGAGGGGCAGAGAGTGGGAGACACAGAATCTGAAGCAGGCTCCAGGCTCCGAGCTGTCAGCATAGAGCCTGACCCATGAACCGCAAGATCGCAACCTGAGCCGAAGTCAGATGCTTAACAGACTGAACCCCCCGGGGCACCCCTCTTGTTTCTTCTTAAACATGGTTTTCCCTCAGTACACTTATCACAATGAGCACTGAGTAATGTATAGACTTGTTGGACCACGTGAAACGAACATCACACTGTATGTTAACTCTACTGGAATTAAAGTTAAAAACTTAATTTAGAAATGTTTTTCTCTCTAGTGTGTTAAATTGCAACTTGTTTTATCAACCAACATGGAGGGTACACATTCCAGGCTGCACATGCAGTTATGTAAGAAATGTGCCCTCTTTTTCTCTCTTCTACCAGGTGGTAAAATATTAATCTTAGGGTCTGAGTTCTGGGGTGCTCACCTGTGCCAAGGAGTCAGACTGGAGGTGAGAGTTGGGAGCATCTCTTTTACGTTGTCATCATTTATCCATCCTGACACCTATCAAGATTGTCAGCATTCCTGCCTGATCTTTGATGAGTGATCAGTGGGTCACTGTTGTGTCTTTCTGGTCCCAACCTCGTGTCTTCAGGCCTGCTAGCCCTCTCTCAGTAGCGTGTTGACTGTCGTTCAGCTGGGGTACCACAGTGGCATACGGAAAACTCCATGAAGCTGTCTCAGGCCCTCTGGGCAAGAAGAGACATTGTGAAGCCATCGCTCTCTCTCGCACAAGCCTGAGTGGGCAAATCTGAAGGACTTAGCAGGCTTCCTAGGCTCTTGGCTGAGACAATAAATAAGGAAGGTCCTAGCTACAGGGGCCCAGGAAGGGGCTAAGAGTACTAGGTGGCGGTAGGAAGGATGGGGTAGAGGAGGGAATAAGGGGGAAAATTCTAGGTTAATATTTCAAATATTATCCCACTACACAAATATTAATGAGTCTGTATTTAATCCTTGATTTTTGGCCCAAGGCAACAATAATAAACCTGTAAACTATTTTGACCTTTTCATTCTGAAGATGTAGCTCAGGTAGGATATTGTTTTCAAAAGTCCAATGCTGTCCATAGTAATAGTGAAATTGCAAAGGGGTAATGTTGCCTGGTGCTTCTATTTCCTTTTCTTCTCTCTTTTTCTGTATTGTAGTGCTTTCTTTTCTCTGAGTTGCTTCTGTTATCCTGGTTTCTTCTGTCCTGGGGAAAAAATGAGGTAAATTAATTCATGCTAAAAGTCTCTGTCTTATAAAAGTATTTACACTTTAAAAGAGGGTAGCAAGGATAGATCAGTGTTTAACAGAAAGGAATGGACCATGGTAGATGGAACTTACCATAGTAGTAGGGGAGAGATTTTTACCTTTTTCTCATTACAGGACTAACCACTCCATGGTTCAAGGTAAAGGGGTGGCATTCTCTCCCTCTTCTCTGAAAGGCTGGAAAAAAATCAGGTAAGCGAGGAACAACAGACAAAGGAGGGGATCCCTGAGGCAGAGTGAAGGCAGAATTACAAAGCTGCTGTCAGAGGAACCAGTTAGAGACAGGCGTGGAGCCTGGCTAGTACACTGGGACGTCAGGACAGACTGAGAAGTATGAAAGAGGCAGAGGGCTTCCCAGGTGAAGACTACAATAGGGAACGGGAAAGGAGTTTGCTTTATGTGGTGCTTGGCCTGTGCTGTGAGCTTAAAGATACTGAACCAGACTGGTTAGAGGTCATGATGGTATGATGAGAGAAACAGACTCTCTGGAAAACCTCTACCACGCAAGTATGCTGTTTCTTGCTTTTTGAAATATGGTCAAGAGTTTATATTTGGCATATTCCTTACGTACCAAGCAAAGTTCATTTTAATATATGACTTTCAGGTGTATCTTCTTTATTACCCATATTCTCAGTGCAAAAGTTGTAAAAAGTCCATCTTAGCCCATTTGGGTTGCTGTCACAAAAATACCATAGACTCGGTGGTTTATAAATGACAAATTTATTTCTTACAGTTCTGGAATCTGGGAAGTCCAAGATCAAGGCATTGGCAGATTCAGTGTTTGGTGAGATCTACCTTTTGGCTCATAGACAGCCGTCTTCTTGCTGTGTCCTCACATGGCAGAAGGGGTGAGAGAGCTCTCTCAGGTCCTTTTTGCAAGGCAGTAATCCCACTCATGAGGGCTTCACCTTTATGATCTAATCATCTATCGAAGGCTCCACCGCCTAATACCATCACATTGGGGGTTAGAATCTCAACAGATTAATTTTAGGGGGATACCGACATTTAATCAATAACACATAACATCTTCCAACATAGTTTCATTTCACTTTTTTTTTTAATTTTTTTTTAATGTTTATTTATTTTGGGGACAGAGAGAGACAGAGCATGAACGGGGGAGGGGCAGAGAGAGAGGGAGACACAGAATCGGAAGCAGGCTCCAGGCTCTGAGCCATCAGCCCAGAGCCTGACGCGGGGCTCGAACTCACGGACCGCGAGATCGTGACCCGAGCTGAAGTCGGACGCTCAACCGACTGAGCCACCCAGGCGCCCCAGTTTCATTTCACTTTTAGCCCAGCAAGGTTGGTCAAGGTCAGTGCAAAAGGAATCACCTAGAAAGTTCTCAGGCTTCCACTATCCAGCTGACCTGCCCACCCCTGGTTCAACATCTCCCTACTAGAGTTAGCTTGTCTGATTGCATCTGTATCCTGTTAGTCAACCCTCCAGCTGATTGGCTGGTTGTGATTCTGGACTTTGGCACCATTCTCCTGTCTTTCTGATTACAGGTCTTTGATTTTGGTTAGATTCTGGATGAACGTGCCAGGCCCTAAGTCCTCCCTTTGGCACATTATTGCCCAGACATGAGAATATTGGTTAGGGTTATTAGGTAAGAGGGTCAGGATTGGGAACCTTAATAAAGACAGATAAGATATAATCTCATTTCTCCAACTTGCCTTCATTTATTTAAAAAGATACTAATTTTGGATACTAAATGTAACTCTATAAAAACTCCTTTTCAATAGCTTGTTTGTGGCCTTACAGTCACAGATGGCTAGTTAATTAAAATAAAACAAACAACAATTTTCTGTCCTTCCATTTTTCTAGGAGACAGGCCAGCAGCACATACCTTTAGAGCCAGATGCTTCTTAAGAATTATTAGCAAAAGGGAGTATTGCTTGAAGTTTCACAAGGCTTGCTTGGGAGACTCTCCTGAGGTGAAATGAAAGTTAAGACCACAGAAGAAATGGATGCATTGAAATAAATATGTATACTATTCCTGGCTTTGGATTTTAGAAAAATGACAGGAAGAAGCAAGCCAGTCATACCCTTAAGAATCTCTGATGGGGTGTTCCTTTCTGAGAAACATTTCAGGACAGAGGTTAACTAGAAAGACAGTTTCACAAATACAGCCCAGTCTTGCAGAGAGCAGGCTTACTTTACCCAGCCTTCTTCAGAGAGCAAGAGGTCCATTTGCACGGTAGCCAGAGCCTGAGTTTTGGAGCCAGGCAGGCAAGTTGGGATCCTAGCCCCCCGTTTACCTGCTGTGGGCTCTTGTGTGAGATGACCAACTCTTTCTCAGCTTTGGTGTTTTTTTTCAACCATTAAACATGGTAGTAATATTCATCTGAGAGTTCAATGTAATGATTAAAGACAATGCATATAAATCTTTTGGTCATTAAACAATTAGCCTTGTTTCGGTGAAGGAAGGTCAAATTCGAGTCACTTTCAAGGTTGGCAGCCTCTTTATCTGGTTATGACAGATAATATGCATGTATTTCTGGATTTGAAGGCCCGGCTCAGGATGGCCTGTTGACTGCCAGCAGGTTCCACAGGGGCCTGTTTCCAGACTTCCCTTATTTTTGCAAAGTAGAGATAAATGCTGATGGAAGCTGTCACTTGTCACATTCCCAGGAGCCAGCCATCTCTCTAATCTCTGTTCCTCTCCAAGCAGCGCTGTCGGGGAAGGCAAATCAAGAGTTCAGACAAGGGACTGCCGCTTTGGCATCACTTCTTTGCCCCCTCATGGAGATGTGTCGAATGTCCAGAGCTAGCTCGGAGGAACAGATACATGTCCTTCAGAAATATCTGGAGGAGCCTGGATATTTTCATAGTAAAAGACACCTTCACACATTAGTTTGAGGCAAAGGCTTATATGTCTGTATGATAAATATTACTCCTTAAGTATGGTTACAGCCAGAATTACTCACAGCTATAATCTACAGTCCTACAGTATGAGCAAGTAGGACGTCCTGGGAAGACGTTTGGGACTTTTAAAGTTCATCTCAATAAAAATTGCAGAACTTCTGGGCACTGACATGGATTCTCACTTCCTCACTACATGGGTTCCATTTCCTTATTTAATTACCAACTTATTTCAAAATATGAATTTACGTCACTAGTGTCAGAGTGCCAGTGATTTTATAAGGTTAGGCCTAGAGACAGAAATGAGGCTTGTTTTCAAAAAAAAAAAAAAAAAGAAAAGAAAAGAAAAGAAAAGAAAAGAAAAGAAAAGAAAGAAAGAAAGAAAAGTGGATAAACAAAAAACCAGACTCTTAAATACAGAGAACAAACTGGTGGTTACAAGCCCTGTGTTGGACTCTGTGCTGACAGCTCAGAGCCTGGAGCCTGTTTCAGATTCTGTGTCTCCCTCTCTCTCTGACCTTCCCCCACTCACACTCTGTCTCTCTCTCAAAAGTAAACATTGAAAACATAAAAAAAAAAAGAGACTATACTTGTTGTGATGAGCACTAAGTGATGTATGGAATTGTTGAATCACTATATTGTATGCCTGAAACTAATATAACACTGTATAAAAAAAGGTAAATCTTAGAAATACCATGGGAGAATGGTCAATAAAATCTTGAACTAGGAAGAAAAAGGAAATGTGGTTTGATTTTAATTAGTGTCATCTGCTGTCTTTCAGTCACTCATGTATGAACAGTTTGTTCATTCAATGCCTCTACTGCCTCAAGTCAAGTGACAAAGGCTATTAGAATCACCATCACAGAGGACATTATCATTGGGCATTATTTATCATGAATTCACTGCTGCACAATGCCAAGACAAGGTAGATAGGCAGAATAATTGCCCACAGCTAAAGACCGTTTAACACACAGATCATTTCCCAGAGCCCTTTAGACCCCTGTGCAAATATCCTAATGGAATCTTAGATGTTAATTTGCAACAAAAGCAAATTGTATGGATAAAGGGGCAGGAGAGTTGGTAATATCCTAAAAGTTATTTGATTACAAAATATATATCATCATTTCCTTACCTGTAAGGTCTTCCAAAAATGGAAGTGGGAGGCAGTATACTATAGTTTAGTGGTTTCTAGATACTTGTTTTTAATAAATCAGTTAAATTTTAAAGCAAAAAATGGGAGGGACTCATTAATACAAGATTGCCAACTTTTTTTCCAAATTTTGTGAAGGAAATTAAAAAAGGAATTTCCTATAAACTAATGCTATAATTTCATGAAGAAAGACATTTGAATACCAAAATAAAAGAGTGGATATAATTTCAGAATAAGAATGGTCTTTTAAAGTATATGGTAGTGTTTAACACTTACATAAAAGGTACTAAGACATTTCAATGTATTGTCTTACACAACCTTGTGAGATGAATACTGTTATTATTCCCATTCTACAGATAAAGACATTGGGGCACAAAGAGGTAATGTGTCTAAAGAAACACAGTAATGGCAGAGTGTTTATGCATTTCTTTCCGGAGTCTGTGGTTTTAAAAACTATGTGATAAGTGTTAATAACACTTTACAGTTACTGTCACTAAAAAAAAGGTTACATAACTTGCTTTCCTAAATTTGACCTCAGCAGGTCACAGACCTGCACCAGTCTGAAAGTGTCTCTTGAAGTGTCTCGTGTGTCTGAAGTGTCTCTTGAAGAAGGAGCCAGAGGTAGTTTGTGACCGTGGGAGGCTGCAGTAGGTGTGGGCCTCAGCTTCATGAGGGGCCTCAAAGTTAGACTTTTGATGTTATCTTCAAATATTGTCATACATATAGACACAAAGAGACACCAACTGGTTTAGAAGAAAAGTCAAAGGAACCATTCACCAAACGTCTTTTTACTTGCATATGATCATCAGACATAATGCCTGCAGTGCACTATGAATTGATTTTGTTCAAAATGCATTTTGTTAAGTACCTTTTGAAAAACACCATTCTAGGGGAGCCTATGCAGCTCAATTAGTCAAGCATCTGGCTCTTGATTTCAGCCCAGGTAGTGATTGCCCTGTTCATGAGATTGAACCCCATGTTGGGCTCTGCATGGATGGTGTGGAGCCTGCTTGGTATATTCTCTCTCTCTCTCTCTCTCTCTCAAAATAAATAAAATAAACATTTAAAAAAGAGAAAAAACTCCATTCTACTGGTATTGAAACTATATGGTGAGTGAGACAGTACTTATTTCCTACTCTTCATGGACAGGGATGGACCATCCATTTGCTTCCCAGGAAGAATAGACACACCAGGACGCCTTTTATCTTCTATCTCCTCACTCCTCCTCTGACAAGATGGAATAACTTACATAATTGGTGAATGGCTTGGCTCTGTGTCTTTGGGGCTTATCTTCCAGAGCCAGTCTGTCTTCAGGATGCCCTCTGCTCTTCCCTATGGGCTACCTAGGAAGACAGACATTGAACAATTAACAAATAACAGATGACAGCTGCGATGACCGTCATGCCAGGTGCACATAACCTCTAGCCTGGACATATAACCTCTAGCCTGAAGGGTCAAGGAAAACATTCTTCCCTAAGAAAGTGAGAGTCAATTGTGAGCCTCCACAGTGCATAGGAGTTAATAAGACAAATGGATAGGTGGATGGGTGGGATGATGGGAGTAAGGATGAGGAGTGGGCAGTATTCCAGGAAGAGGGTACTAAAGCTGGGAGGGTCTAAAGTGAGAAGGGGCATGGAGGCCCATGGCACTGAAAGAAATTTGCTGCAAATGAGGTAAGGGAGGAGGTAGCACCAGATGACACTGGAAAGCCAGATTGGGGCTACAGTAGAGGCTTTGCAGTCCATGAGAAGGCTTTTGGATCTTGTCTCAGGAGTAATCTGATGCCTTTGAAATGTGTAAATAAAGGGAGTGACAATCATTCCCAATTTTCTCTGTAGCATTCCCCATTTCTGACTACATCAGAAAGAAAATTCCTATCATGTGCTAATCTCTCTTTAACACCTTGATGCTTTTGATGAACTACTCATCTGCCTCTTAATAATGAGCCGTGTGTGTGAAATCTGTTCAGCAGTTCTCAGCCACGGCTGGACCTGAAAAACTTTTAAATATTCTGATGCAAGGCCACACTCAAGACCAATGAAAACAGAATCTCCAAGTATAGGAACCAAGCATCCGTATTTTTGAGACACAACAGCCTCTGCAATTGAATTTAACAAACATTTATTGGGCCCCTACTGATCCTAAATCGAAGCACTGCATTAGACCCTGTGCATACAAAGATGACTAAGTGTGAACAGCTGTTTTCAGCTGGGAACTATTCCAAAGTTGTGGTGTTTGCAGCTGCTACAAAAGGAAGCAAGGCTGAGGCAGCCCCAGGGGTCAGGAGGCAATTAAAAGAATCCTTGAAATCAAAGTCAATAAAAATACTCATGGGGTTGCGTATCTACAGTGTCTCACCTGGCCTTTTCATCAGAAACCCCAGAAATCAGGAACCCTGAGCCAGGAAAGATCTGTCTCTTGGTGCTCAGTGTGAGGATTCAGAGCGGTCTAGGCACCCTGCTGCTTTGATTGCTCTCCCCATCCTTGCCTTGGAGAACTGGGCTGAGAAGGGAGGCAACACACCCATTTATTCATTTGTTCAGTTATTGAGTACCTACCTTGTGTCAGTGTACTAGGCATGGGGGCCACAAAAGACCATTCACGTTTCCTGAACTCAAAGTTGCTCACAGAAGACGAGGGATCTAGTCTGTTTTTTAGTTTATTTGTCAGACTAAATCACAATGAAAATGCCTTCTGAATGTATTTCAAAAGGCTGATCTGAGGATAACAATAGATTATAAATATTCAAATTCTTTGGAACATAAAGAATCCATGATAGGTCAACAGAGAATTCTATACCTTGAATTGTGAAACCATAGAACTTCAAGTTTTACTATTTATGCTACTGATTTTGGAAATATTTTCAGTTTATGCTACTGATTTTGGAAATATTTCAAAAAAATTTAAAATTTGTTCTATGTATCTTCTAGCATTGTATCAGGTACAAAAGGGTATTTAACAATTTTTTTTTGATTATCACTGAATAAGTCTATCTAAATTGGAAAGGACACATTTTTTTTTTCTGAACAAAGTTTATAAAGAAAAAGACATTCCAATATGAAAACAAGCCAAATGTTGAGGCCAATTAAATTCTGAAAGTTTTAAAAGCGTATAGAACCACATCTTTATTTTTAAAGCCTATGTTTATGATGGCCCCTGGGGAGCTTGAAATTCTAAGATTTCAACCCGAATAAGACAGGAAGGCATCTTTTAAAAAGAACATATGGGAAAGAAAAATAAGGGGTGAGAGAGAGAGAGGGAAGCAAACTATAAGAGACTTAACTGCAGAGAACAAACTGAGGGTTGATGGAGGGAGGTGGGCGGTGGATGGGCTAAATGGATCATGGGCATTAAGGAAGGCATTTGTTGTGATGAGCACTGGGTGTTATATGTAAGTGATGAATCACTAAATTCTACACCTGAAACCAACTTTACCATATGTTAACTAGAATTTAAATAAAAACTTGAAAAAAAATCCAAGTTTTCATCAAAGTGCTTTAATTTCTTCTCTTATTTGGCTCCATTTTGAGATAAACCAAGAAAAAAGATGTATCTCATAGCCTTAGAGAATCCTAGAACTGAAGGGTAGGGAGAAGGGTTGGGAAGATCTAGAAGACATCAAGAATGACCTAGAGAGCTTTTTCAGAAACATGCTTGCCTGGTGGGGTTTCTGATGGGAATAGAGGAGTGGGGGATTTGACACAGATACTTTTAAGAAACTCTCCAGGGTCGGGGGGAGGTGCCTGAGTGGCTCAGTCGGTTGAGCCCTGGACTCCTGATTTCAGCTCAGGTCCTGATCTCACAGTCATGAGATTGAGCCCTGCGTAGGGCTCTCCGCTGGCAGCACAGAGGCTGCTTGAGATTCTCTATTCTTCTCCCTGTGCCCCTCTCCCACTTGTGCTCTCTCTCTCTCTCTCAAAAAAGGAAAAAAATAAGAAAAGAAACCCTCCAGATGATTCTGCTGCCTATTCTGGTTCAGAACCACTCATCAAGTCCAATCATTCTATTTTATAGATGCAGAAACCAAGACCCAGAGATTTGAAGTGAGCTATTCAAAGTCTTACAGCTAGTTAGTGACAGAACTTAATTTTGTGTTTTCTATGATATCACATAGATTTTCATATTTTTGCTAACATTACCATAGCCTCAATTCCACTGACATAGCCTTTGCTCTATAAATAATTAAAACATTTTTTTTCTTAGATGTTGTATAAGAGGGAAGCTTACTTAGCTCTGGATGGACCAGAATGTTTAACCATTAGCAGCAGTTAGCAGGTATGATTTTAAATGCCTCAAACAATCATTTAAATAAAAGATAGGGGTAAGTTGGTATGGTGTCCCAGGATGTGGAATTAACAGGAAACTGAAAAATCATTCACTTGGTTTCAAAAACAGAATGATATTCATCATGATACAATCTTTTTGTTCTACTCTGACTTTTGAATGAAAAATACCTAGAGTTAGTTAAATAAAACAAAATCCTACTATTGTATACTGACAACATATTTAAATTTTTCTTTATAATGTAATAATTTGGGTATAGGTAACTTTTCTTCCCACCTGCCACTAAGCATATAAGGTATTAAATCTCAAATTTTAAGTGTGATGAGAAACATATCTAACTGAGCTAAATATATATTGAGTGGAAAGTTGTGCCACAGTTTGGATTTCACACATAATTCTCACTTATATTTGTTTTGAAATACTCGAGAGATTGGTATGCATGGTGCTATTTATTCTAATGCTAAATATGAATGCAAGTCCCAGTGGAACTGCAAATATGTTCGTTCCAACAGCTCCAAATTACAAGGTTAACAACCTGTTTTTGTGCTCTTCTTTTCTGCTTTTTCTAAAATTGCAAATTGCTCTGCTAGCTTAGCTCATGGATAAACTGAAAAGGACAGTATGGGGGTGGAGTTGTGTGTGTGTGTGTGTGTGTGTGTGTGTGTGTGTGTGTGTGTGATGGAAGGAGGAGAAGAGACAAGGTTAAAGAAGGGAGTTCCACTGAACTGCTGTGGGTAACTGGTCGCCTTTATATCATTTCCAGATTGCCATTTAGTAAATAGTCTTTTAATTTTTGTCCCACGCAGCTATCTCTCTTTTTCTTTGTTTCTTTCAAGTTTGTTTGTTTGTTGTTTATTTATTTATTTAGAGAGAATGAGTGGTGGAGATACTGACAAGCATGCTCTGTGCTGTCAGTGCAGAGCCCAGCATGGGTCTTGAACCCATGAACCAGGAGATCATGACCTGAGCCAAAATCAAGAGTCAGACACTCAAGTGACTGAGCCACCCAGGCACCCCTCTGTCTTTGTTTCTTAGAGAGAAAATGTTATACCACTAATATTAGAGAGGTTAATCATTTCTAGTACCATAAAAAGCATTAAACACCAAGTGACAAAAGGTCAAATTTACAGAAGCTCAAAATCTTAAGGAAAAAAAAGCCATGCTGTGAAGCTATCCATGATTTTTCCTCCTCAAAAGGCGATCCCTTTATAGACCCTGATAGAATTTTGCCCATGCCCTCCTAATGCCATGTGCCAACTTCTACTTTGTACCCTTAATTCTGCCGTGCAAGGTAAATGCGTTGTGGCCAATATGTTTAGGTATCTGTATCTCCCATTGTCCCTGATCTGGTACCTTGTGCACAGTAAACATTCATAAAGAATATCAGAACACTGCATCTCTAAGATTAACCTAAAGGGAGAGGAGTAACTACTTGATTAACAATGGGGCATAAAACATTAATGTAAGGCTTGAATGCACCTGTTTCATGAAAGAACTATTCTCAGGTTACACAGCAATCAGATGCTTTAAGAGGAAACAGGTTTCTTTCAATTGGTATGTCATGTGATGGGACTTTGAAAGGAGATACATCTAATACTCTAGAAAGCTCTTAGGAGGAGCTCCTTACCTCTCTAGGAAAGCTAAAAATAGGAAAGGGGAAGATAACAATGCAAACATTTATGGAGGCTCTCTTCACTTGCAATCTTTGATACAATAACATCCCAACTTGACAGCCTCCCAGAGGCAATATAACCTGGCTCTAAGGACTGACTCTCTGAGATTTTCTATGGTTCTTAAGTTTTGGTTCTGAACCAAATTCTAACAGTTCATGTTGCTTGGGAACTGGCTAGAAATGTAAAATTTCTGACCCTCCCAAGATCTAATGAATCAAAAATTCCGGGGTGGAGCCCAGCACACTATTCTTTAATAAGCCCCCCATGTGATTCTGCTGCAGACTAAAAATTTGAGAATACTCTTCCACTCTGACCCTCCCCAGATGCTGTGTACCAGTGGTTCAGATCACCTGGGAAAAGCTCCCTTGGGCCTTGGGCTCTTGGACAGTGGAGAAAATGAATGTTTGGTGGGGAGAAAGGGGAAATGAAGCTTACTCTCTTGTTCTGTCCTACTAATATAAAATTACTTCAAAGGTTTCTCTACTAAAATAACACTTTAATTATCCATTGTAATCTTAGTAGGGATTTGCTAATTCAGCTGAGACCTGGGATAGTGCTTAGTCAACACTATAAATTGATCTGGATGCACTGCGCTGAGTCAGCCTGAGTTGACATTTATCTTCTGTGATGGCCATGAAGGAAGGGGTTAGTAAGATAATCAATAGTGTATGAACGATTTTAAGAAGTATGTTTCATTTACATAACAAAAAATATTAGAGATGCAAGAGGCCTTAGGAACTGATTTTTTTTTTTGATCTTATTTTACAGAGATCTCATAGCTACTTAGTGATAGAATCAGGACCAGAAACCAAGTTGTTACCATTTGTGAAGGAGTGCTTATTCTAGGGAATCTAATGCACTGTCTACAGTGCCAGGAATAATTTATGCTACTCAGCACTTACATTTCAACATTTTCCCTACATGGAATGGATAGAAGGCTTAAATTCTGGATAAAGCAAAGACCAAGATCATAATTCGACCTTAAGGAATTCAGTCTGATGTTTTCTAGTCATCTTAATATCTATTCAAGTTCTGGTTGAGGACTTAATTATGCTCATTTGTCACTTCATTGAAAGATTCAAGAAAATTCTCTAAAAATCTATTGTATTAATTAGAATGGTTTTGGTTGCCAGAACAGAAGCCTACTGGAGCCAATTTCAGCAGGAAGGGGGCACTAATTACAGTGGGATTGAAGAAAGAGTTGGACAAGCAGGCCTCAGGAGAATGGAAACTGGGGCCAGGAGCACTGTAAAGAGACCAGAAAGAGCCCTGTTTCTGGGTTTCCTCTTCATCTGCTTCTTTTTGCCCATAGGTCTCATTAATCTCTCATATAACAGAATGATATTTTTCTATTTCACAGGGGACACAGGAGAGAAAGGAAGCCACAGTTAGTGGTATATACAACTTAAATTTTAGGGGTGCCTGGGTGGCTCAGTTGGTTAAGCGTCCAACTTGGGCTCAGGTTATGATTTTGTGGTTTGTGAGTTCAAGCCCTGTGTCAGACTCTGTGCTGACAGCTCAGAGCCTGGAGCCTGCTTCAGATTCTGTGTCTCCCTCTCTCTCTCTCTGCCCCTCCCCTGCTCACACTCTGTTTCTCTCCCTCTCAAAAATAAATAAACACTTTAAAAAAAAAACCACATAAGTTTTATATGTTGCATACAGAACTGATACTTGATATTTTTATTTTTTAGAGTTTTTTTTCAATAACAGGTTTATTGAAATATTATTCAAAAATTCATATACCACAAAGTTCATTTTTAAATAAAGTTGTACAACGCAGTGGTTTTTTGTACATTTGATTATTCATGGAAACGTGCCCAGTGGCAAAAATTTGAATTGCTGGACATGCACATCTCCAGCTGAGGTTTGACATCTCTCATACTAAAGACAAGTGGTCTATTTAATGCCATGGTTTTTGCATTTTTGTGCTTTTTATTGGTGATGTTGCTGTGTAGAATGGCCCCAAGAACAGTGCTGAAATACTGGCCAGTGTTCCCAAGCACTGGAAGGCTGTGATGTGCCTTACAAAGGAAATACATATATTAGATAAGCTTTTCTTTCAGGCATGAGTTATAGTGCTGCTCTCTATGAGTTCAATGTGAATGAAGCATCAGTGAAGTACATCCAGAAAAAAGAGGAGGAAATTTGCCAATCTGTTCATGAGGCTGCTTTGGAAAGTGCTAGAGTAACATCTACAGTGTGTGAAGAAGCTATGGAGAAGATGGAAAAGTGGCTAAATTTGTGAATTCTTGAGATGGTAATCAATCTTAAAGAGCATAAAGTATAGTGGATAGCATTGTTGTGAGACTGAAAGTCAAAAAAATTTGCTGTCATATTACCCAAGGTGAGAAATGTTAAACTCTTCTTGATTAGTGTTTAATATAAAGAAATATTGCATACAATTAATTATAAGAAATACATATTAAGTAAGGTGTTTTTAGACAGAAATATGCATAAAACAAGGTTATGTACTGACTGCTTGATGAAAATGCTATGAACAGAAGCTTGTGGGAACCCAGTCTTATATTTCCCTCAGGAATAATGTCTTAGTATTTCACTACTTCACTGTTTACAGCAACTTTATAGAATATAATTACATTGAAAATGAGAATCTATTGTATATATTCACAAAATTATGCCTCAAACACCACTATCTAATTCCAGAACATTTTCATCATCCCCAAAAGAAATCCCATACCCATTAGCAGTTATTCCCCACTTCCCCTTTACCCCCAGCTCCTTGAAACCACTAATCTATTTTCTGTCTCTGTGGATTTGCCTATTCTGGACATTTCATGTAAACAGAATCATATGATATGTGGCCTTTTGTGTCTTGGTTCTTTCACTTAGCATAATGTTTTCAAGGTTCATTCATGTTTTCCAAAGTGGCTGCACCATTTTTCAATCTCACCAGCAATGTATGAGGATTCCACTTTCTCTACATTCTTGCCAATGCTTGTTACTGTTGTCTTTTTTATTTCGGCCATCATAGTGGGTATGAAATGATATTTCTTTGTGGTTTTGACTTATATTTCCCTGATGACTAATAATGTTTAATTAACCTTTTCATATACTTATTGACAATTTGTAAATCTTCTTTGGAAAGGTATCTATTCAAATCCTTTCCCCATTTAAAAAATTGGAATATTTGTTGACTGTAAACTTCTTTATATATTTTGGATACAAATCCCTTGAAAGATAAATGATTCGCAAGTATTTTTTTCCATTCTGGGGGCGGTTTTTTATGTTTTGATGGCTGAATAGACTTTTGATGTAGAGACTTTTGATTTTGATTTTGCATAGGTGTCTACTTTTCAGGTGATGGGGCAACATTGGCAATTACTTTCTATGTAGCCATGTGAAGACACAGGGAGAAAACAGCTATCTACAAACCAAGAAGACAGGCCTCCAATGGAACTAATCCTGATGATACTTTGATCTCAGACTTTTAGTCTCCAGAAATGTGAGAAAATACATTGCTGTTAAGTCATCCAATCTGTGGTACTTGGTTATGTCAGCCTTAGCAAACTGATACAGCTAATGTTGCTATAGAGATGATGTTTTCAGGTATCAACATTCCCCCTGTATCTGAGAAGTGGTATTATTAAGGGCTTTGAATGTATTCTTATTTATGTGCCGACACCTACTAAATTAAAATATGTCATTAAGACAGGTCCAGAGGAATTGCTGACTGGACATTCTGCTAAAAGGATTGCTATATATGATTCTAAGCAACAAGCTCTTTTAAATTAGCATGCAAATGTAACTTTTTACCAACTGGCTTATCCTAAATTAAAGTAAGCTAAGGCGGTTTTGTTTTGCTAGTTTAACAATTCAGGGATTTTTATTCTTATGCTCAAAAGTTCTTTCTTCTTTTTCCTCTAGAGAAAACACTGTATCCTTGAGAATACACTTATATTGCATTGACTATTGACTCATTGACTATGAGCCATACTGTAGTCTGAATATTTGTGTCCCTGACCCCCTCCCAAATTCATATGTTGAAATTCTTTTATTTATTTATTTTTTTTTTAATTTTCGAGACAGAGAAAGACAGAGCATGAATGGGGGAGGGGCAGAGAGAGAGGGAGACACAGAATCGGAAGCAGGCTCCAGACTCTGAGCTGTCAGTACAGAGTCCAACGCGGGGCTTGAACTCACAAACCACAAGATCTTGACCTGAGCCGAAGTCGGGCGCTCAACTGACTGAGCCACCCAGGCGCTCCCATATGTTGAAATTCTAACCCCTACACAATCAGGGCATTTTTCTTTGTGCAAAGGTGATTCTTAAGATTATTACTGTCCCTCCTCCTCTGCCTCTTTGGAATCTGAGGTGGTCCCTCCTAAGGGCCAAGGTATTGTTTGCCCTCCAGTCAACAAAATCAATCTGAACCATTCTAGTAGCTATAAGTTTACTGTCCACCTCCCCCAGTCATCCCCTACTGCATCCACACACTTTGTCAGGAAGGGTCAGTTATAAGATGGACAATGAATTTTTATAAAAGTCAGAGATATCTGTATATCCCCTACTCTGACCCATGCAGGCCACTGTACAAGGACTTAGTGAGCAGTGTATTTAATAAAGTGGTTATTATCCTTATAATGTAGGACTATGCTCATGCAACAAAGGAATCCAGGTAACTAAACTAGAATAAGATTGCGTGCCCTAGGCCCTCTTTTGGGAGGGCTGCTCCCTGGGAGATGTACAAATCAGGCTAGCCTGGGGTTGGCAGTAGGGAAAGAAAGAAGTATGCCCAGCAATTGGGTTGATTCCTAGCTTTTCAAAAGAGGTTGCTATAAACACATACCCCTTTCATCCTGATCATTAAGGAGCAGCTGAAAGATGATCTTTTCTGGAGACAGGCAGATTCACTGACCAGGAGGAGGTGAGGAAGGTAGTCAGACTCTGAGTTGATTTTTATGGAGGTTGTTCCAGCCTCAACAAAGGCAGATTCCTGTGCATGGTAGGAAGTGTGGAAAGTCCATCAAATAACTGTACTGTGTGGCTTTAGTGAAAAGGCACACTGTGGTCCAAAAAGCTAAAAACATTACACAGATTAGTTTCAAGGATCACAATGGTATGGCCCGAGTCAGTTGGTCTAACTGGAAACGTAGCTGACCATTGGTAGACTCTCATGGGTTTGTATCAATTTAAGCTGAGGGCCTACTAATTTTTATTTACTTTTTTTTAAAGTTTATTTATTTATTTTTGAGAGAGAATGAGAGCTTGAGCGGGGGAGGGGCAGAGAGAGAGAAGGAGAGAGAAAGAGAGAGAGAGAGGATCCCAAGCAGGTTCTGCACTAACAGTGCACAGTAACAGCCGCCTAATTTTTTTCTATAAAATGTCAGGTAGAAGGGGCACCTGGGTGGTGCAGTTGGTTAAGTGCCTGACTCTTTTTATTTATTTATTTATTTATTTATTTATTCTTTTATATATGAAATTTATTGTCAAATTGGTTTCCATACAACACCCAGTGCTCATCCCAAAAGGTGCCCTCTTCAATACCCATCACCCACCCTCCCCTCCCTCCCACCCCCCATCAACCCTCAGTTTGTTCTCAGTTTTTAACAGTCTCTTATGCTTTGGCTCTCTCCCACTCTAACCTCTTTTTTTTTTTTTGTTCCTTCCCCTCCCCCATGGGTTCCTGTTAAGTTTCTCAGGATCCACATAAGAGTGAAACCATATGGTACCTGTCTTTCTCTGTATGGCTTATTTCACTTAGCATCACACTCTCCAGTTCCATCCACGTTGCTACAAAAGGCCATCTTGATCTCGGCTCAGGTCACGATCTCACAGTTGGGGAGTTTGAGCCCCGCGTGGGGCTCTGCACTGATGGTGTTGAGCCTGCTTGGGATTCTGTCTCTCCTTCTCTCTGCCCCTCCCCGGCCTGTGCTCACTCATTCTCACTTTCTCTCTCTCAAAATAAATAAGTAAAACTAGAAAGGTCAGGTAGTAAATATTACATACTTATGAGCCATGCAGTCTCTGTTGTCACTACTCAACTCTGCCACTGGCCTGCTAAAACAGCCATAGACAGTATGTAAATAAGTAGACAAGGCTGTGTTCTAATAAAACTTTATTTACATAAATAGCTAGTGAGTTGGATATGGCCCAAGGGCCATGGTTTGCCCACCCCAGTCTAAGCTTAAGTAAGTTCTTACCTTCTTTGAGCCAAATTCCTACTTCTTATATATATTTATTCTATACCACAACCTTTGCATTTATCTTTCTAAGTGCATAATTTCACCAGTAATAATTTAAAATTACGTGGCTACTTTAGGGACCTTTTGATATGGACAAAATTGTTCACTTGAGAAATCCCTTAGAATAAAAGGAGGACAAAATTGAAAACATCCGATACTCTAATTTTTTGATTGGTATGATGAGGCACCATAAAAAATTCAGATTCCAAAACTGCTTCCTGAGAGGATTGCTTGGTCAAGAAATAAAACTGTGAAAAATGTACATTAATCTCCCCAAATTACAACCTAATAGCCTTTATATTACTCTTCTTGTTCCTCTATATTCTTTTGCCCCCACATCTTCTGACAGGCTCCCCTTTCTCTTGGCCAGCCAGAAATCCCCAGTTAGCTCTTAACTTAGAAAGAAAAATCACTTGTGGTTGATTTTATTCTTGTCTCATTCTGAGATGGCTCTCTGAGACGAGAGCCATTTTAAAGACTTTCAAAAGCCTAGGTAAAATAGAAATTTGCAAAGAAATTTAGATTATCGTTGGAATGTATAATAGGTCATATGTTAGAAGAAATCTTGGATACAAAATAACTGTATGGAAAATGTAGAAGTGGAAAACACTAGAGTAACTTAAAAGATGCTGATTGCACAGGAAACAAGAGGAATTTATAAAAGTTGTAGATGTTGTACCAGTTATTTCAGAAGCTATCCTAAAATCTTCCCTATGAAAATAGATTAGGCTCTGTTCAGTCCTGTAAGCAAAGAAAGGATGAGTCCAATTGGAGATTGCTCTTTAAGCAGGGATCAGCTCTTTAAGTCTTTAGACAGCATTCAGGAGTGGAACCAAAAGCAGCTGTGAACCCGGGTTCTCTCCTAACTTTTTACAAATGGCCTTAAGACAGAAATAGGGGTTTTAATATGCAACGAGAACAATGGGAACTAGCTGTATTGTCAGATCTCCAACCCCTTCTAAACATATTAAAAGGAGTCCTAAAAACGGAGTAAGACTCAGAGTAACTTGATAGCCTTACAGATAAAACAACTAAATGCATTTACCCGGGTCCTTAACCACTGGCAGAGGGGATCTTTTTATAAAGACACTTGCGGTTTCAAGAAACAGAAAAGGCATTGGAAAAACAACGATCTATGTTAATAAAAGAGAAAACAATGAAGGGAGTGATCAAAGAAGGTGCTCCAAGGGAGACTCAAAACAGCCCATTTTTTTGCTTGAACCCACAAGGAGAAATTTCTCTAAAAACAAACACTACGTTCTCAACTGTAAACCCTACCATTATTGTACAATTGCTTCCCCGTGGTCAACAAACTGCTCAGTTTGTGAGCATCTCCAATAATTCTCAGACATTCTCCATGGCTCAGACCTTAACTGTCACCCTGGGACCTTTAATCCCAGCATATTCTTTCCTTCCATGACACTCTACTCACTAACTTAATAAAGAGGAATTTACTTTGCAAATGAAATTGCCAGCTTAAATGCTCTCTCAATGGTCTCTTCCTTGAAATCTGTAGAGATCCCAATTCATAATGAAGTCATAATTAATTTAGATATTGACTTGCAGGTATGCCCAAGCCTAAATCAAGCCAAAATTGAAAGTATCAGAGTGCCAGCCAAAAAAACATACTGATGTAGGCAGGATTACTGGGGTTGAACCCATCAAAGTTCTAAACCTCTACACAAACTTGTACAATACTCTTTAAAACCAGAAGCTAAAGAAAGACTAAAACCTAAAGTTGAGAGCCTGATAAAGGACTCATTATCCTTTGTTACTGTCCTTGTAATACTCCTTCTTTTTAAAAAAATGTTTGTTTATTTATTTATTTATTTATTTATTTTATAACATTTATTTATTTTTGAGACAGAGAGAGACAGAGCATGAACAGGGGAGGGTCAGAGAGAGGGAGACATAGAATCGGAAGCAGGCTCCAGGCTCTGAGCTGTCAGCACAGATCCTGACGCGGGGCTCGAACTCACAGCCCTCACGGACCGCGAGATCATGACCTGAGCTGAAGTCGGCCGCCCAACCGACTGAGCCACCCAGGCGCCCCTATTTATTTATTTTGAGAGAGAGAGATTGGAAGGGACAGAGAGAGGGAGAGACAGAATTGAAGCAGGCTCCATGCTGTCAGTGCAGAGCCTGACGCAAGCCTTGATCTCACAACTGTGAGATCATGACCTGAGCAGAGATGAAGAATCAGATGCTCAAGTGACTGAACTACCCAGACGCCCCACTCCCATCTTCTTAGTAAGAACACCTGGTGGGCAGGGATATAAATTCATTCAAGACCTTAAGACCATACGTAAGAATCATTCCCTATTATCCTGTTATTGTGATACCAACTGGTGTGCTGTAATACAATTCAGTTCTGACATTAACTTCTCTGAATTAGTATAAGACTCCACAGGCTTAAAGGAGTAGTCTACAACTACCGCACTTCAGAAACCAGCTGCAAGTGAGGTTCTCAGGCTACCTGTACTTCTGACCAACGGCTACAAATCCAGGGGGTTCCCATGACTCCCCTTGGGTTTAATAATTCACTAGGATGACTCACAGAACTCAGAAAAGTGTTATACTTACAATTATAGTTTTATTATAAAAGATATACATTAGGACCAGCCAAATGAAGAGATATAGGATGAGATCTGGGAGGGTCCCAAAAGCAGAGTTTCCATGATTTTCCCTATGGAATCAGGGCACCTTACCTTCCTGGTACGCTGATGTGTTCACTAACCAGGAAGCTAGAGTTTTTATTGGAGTTTCATTGCAGAGCTGCATTTGATTGAATCATTGGCCATGTGATTGAACTCAGTCTCCAGACCTTCTCCCCTCCGCTGAGGTCAGGCTAGCTGAAATCACCAACCATCTAATCACATGGCTGGTCTTTCTGGTGACCAGACCCTATCTTGAGTCATCTTACCTTTTACCATAAACTCAGGTGTGATTCAAGGGGCTCATAAATAACAAAGAATCTCCTATCACTCAGAAAATTCCAAGGGTTTAGTGTCTCTCTCCTAGGAGTCAGGGATAGAGCCCAGTAAAGTTCTTTATTATACAGTTGGCCACCTTGTGGCCTTTGGCCATTATTCTTTTTGTATGCATAACATTTGGAGCAGCCAGTGTGGGGTAGGGATAGAAGGATGTTAACTTCATCTCCCAATATATTTGACTATCAATATCAGTATTATAATCAGTGTTATAATCTTATCAACAATGTCAGTATACAGTATGGTAAATGTAACCTGAAAAATAAGTTAAAAGATACTGATTGGTACATTAGCAGTCTCCCATTTAGTTATTAATAATTAGTCCACCATCGTATCATATGACCAAAATTCCCAGGGTGAGATCACCCAGGTTTGCAGGATTTCATTTGATCTCAGCAGTTTCCCAAAGCAAGAGTGATTTCAACAGTACATGTGCACACACACACACACACACACAGGAATATTATTCAGCCACAAAAAAGAATGAAGTCATGCCATTTGCAGTGACATGAATGGAGCTAGAATATATTATGCTAAGCAAAACAGTCAGTCAAAAACAAATGCCATATGATTTCACTCATATGTGGAATTTAAGATACAAGACAAAGGACAAAGGGGAAAAAAGAGAGAGAGAGAGAGACAGAGAGAGAGAGAGAGAGAGAGAGAGAGAGAGAGAGATCAAGAAACAGACTCTTAATTATAGAGACCAAACTGATGGCTACCAGAAGGGAGTTGGGTGGGTAAAGTAGGTGATGGGAATGAAGGAGTACATTTGTGATGATGAGCACCAGGTGATGTATAGAAGTGTTGAATCATTATAATGTACACCTGACACTAATATAACACTGTAAGTTAACTAACTGGAATTAAAACAAAAACTTAAAAAAAAAAGAGTGGTCTTAACAGTATATGATTTCATCTTTTCAGGTATCTGGCTGGTACGGTTGAGCTGAGAGACAATTTCATTTCTTGTTCTGAGCCTCTTTTGAAGTGTTAATGTCATATTTTGTTTCCCTCTTTGTATTACCTATTTATTAATTCCTTTAGTTTCAGCTATGATTCCTCCTCTCCTTCCACCTTTGGAAGGGAAGTTAGGTTAGGCCACTGTGCTGGTCCATCAGCAATATTAATCTATCAAACGCCTCCCAGTAGTCCACACCCAATCATATAGGGTATGATTACATAGGTACAGAACTAGTGGGTTATTTCTACAACTGGGCAATATAGCTTCATTCAAAGGCCAGGCAAATATTTTGTTATACAGAACCTGTAGTAGCAAATCCAAATACTATTTCATCTTTGCTGCCTCTGAGGCTGTATATTTTATAGTTCTAGTTTTGTGTTCTGCTTTCTTTAGTGTCCTGTTAGATCAAAATAATCAGTACTTGTTTGCTTTCTCCTGGGAAAATCAATAACATACCTAACTTGTCAGGCCACAAGGGCTTTTGAGGTACCCTCTTACATTTCACAAGTCCTCAACCAGGGCTTGGGATTCTATTCTCATGTAAATGTGAAAGAACTTTCTGTTGTGTTCCAAGGTTGAGGTAAGCTCTACAGCTAATCCTTCTGTCAACTTATTGTTGTAGTCTAGAAAGAGGTAAGATTTCCAAAGAGAAATAACAATTTGGTTATTAGCCAGGACATGGTTTGTCCAGAGGTAAATTCCTTACTTTTATAGACTACAAACTATTAAAAAATTTCCCCAGACTAGTAATATGAGACAGTTAAGAAGATTCCTGGATTTTGCTGGCTACTGAAATTGTCATGCCATCATATGACTTAACTAACTCATGGGTAACCACTTTCCTGTGAAGCTAAACATTAACAGGCCAGGTTTATCTATTTATAAATCTTTCTACCTTTTTTACCTGAGAGATATGGACAAGCCCTAGGTATTCTGACTCACCTCGTTGGAATTCATGAAACACCAATAGCTTACTACAGTCTCTTGACTCAGTGACAAAACCTATTGGCTTTGTCTAAGAGCACTAACCGCAGCAGCTAAACTAGTGGAGATTTCTGTTGACTTGATTTTAGGTCTCCTTAAGCCTCGTGGTCCCTCACATTGTATAATCTTTTTTTGCACGCTGAAAACACGCGACATTCTCAGCAAGAAGGTTTACCTCTTATGAAACCCTATTATGTTCTCCCATTCATCATTGTGGTCCTTTCAATTCTGCTCTTCTTCCATTATCTGAAGAAGGAGAAACTCACAATTGTTCCACTTCTGTTTGTAAACCATCTGAGCCCCAAACTGATTTATTAAAATCCCTTTAGAAAATTCAGACTTAGTCTAATTCGCTGACAAGTTATACCTTAAAACTGAAACAGGAAAATATCAGGTGGCATACACTATAGCAGGTCTCACTTCACCTCTGAAATATGACCAATCTTTCTGGTCAGTAGCCAGTGGAAGTTCATGGAGAAGACCCTGTGAGTAGATAAAAACTACATTTGCAACTGCTGCTCCTAGGGTTCTTCCTCTCACAGGAGCCCAATAAGGGGTTAATTTTCAAAATATGTAAGGATTTATACAACTCAACACCAAAAAGCCCCCAGACAATCTGATTAAAAAATGGGCAGAGGACATGAATAGACATTTCTCCAAAAAGATACAAAGATGGGCAACAGACACATGAAAAGATGTTCAACCTCGCTAATCATCAGGGAAAAATGCAAATCAAAACCACAATGAAGTATCACCTTACATCTGCTGAAATGGCTAATATAAAAGACAAGAAATAACAAGTGTTTGCGAGGACGTGAAGAAAAAGGAACCCTTATACACCAGTGATGGGAATATAAATTGGTGCAACCACTGTGGAAAACAGTATGGAGGTGCCTCAAAAATTAAAAATAGAAATACCACATGATCCAGTAATCCCACTCACTATTGGATATTCACCCAAAGAAAACAAAAACACTAATTTAGAAAGATATTTGCACCTCTATGTTTATTGAAGCATTATTTACAATAGCCTAGATATGGAAGCAGCCTAAATGCCCATCAATAGGCAAAAGGATAAGAAGATGTGGTATATATACACTATGGATTATTACACAGCCATAAAAAGGATGATTTGTGCCTTTGAGACAACATGGATGGATCTGGGGGGTATTATGCTATGTGAAATAAGTCATATTGAGAAAGATAAATACCATATTATTTCATTCATAAGTAAAATCTAGAAAAAAACTAAACAAAAACCAGAATCAGACCTGTAAATACAAAGAACAAACCGATGGTTGCCAGAGGTTCTTTTTATGTTTTGGATATTAATCCCTTATTGGATATATTTGCAAATATCTTCTTACATTCACTAGATTGCCTTTTCATTTTATCGATGGCTTCATACATTCATACATTTATTGATGTACAAAAGCGTTTTATTTTGATGTAGTCCCAATTGTTTACTTTTGCTTTTGTCTCCCTTGCCTTGGAGGACATATCTAGAAAAATGTTTCTATGGGTGACGTCAGAAAAATTACTGCCTATGTTCTCTTCTAGGATTTTAATAGTTTCAGGTCTTACATTTAGGCCTTTAATCCATTTTGAGTTTATTTTTGTGCATGGTGTTAAAAGGTGGTCCAGTTTCATTCTTTTGCATATAGCTATCCAGTTTCCCAGCACCATTTATTGAAGAGACTGTATTTTCCCATATTATATTCTTGCCTTTTTGTCATAGATTAATTGACTGTATAATCTTGGGTTTATTTCTGGGCTCTCTATTCTGTTCTTTTAATCCATGTGTCTATTTTTGTGCCAGTGTCATGCCATTTTGATTACTACAGCTTTGTGGTATACCTTGAAATTTGGAATTATGATACCTCCAGCTTTGTTTTCCTTTCTCAAGATTGCTTTGACTATTCTGGGTCTTGTGTGGTTCCGTATAAATTTTAGTATCATTTGTTCTAGTTTTGTGAAAAATGCTATTGGTATTTTCATGGGAATTGTATTGAATCTGTAGATTTCTTTGGCTAATACAAACATTTTAACAATATAAATGCTTCCAGTCCATGAGCATTAAATTTCTTTCCATTTGTTTACGTCATCTTCAGTTTCTTTCATCAGAATTTTATAGTTTTCAGAGTATGTCTTTTTCCTCCTTAAGTTTAGTCCTAAGTATTTTATTCTTTTTGGTGAAATTGTAAATGGTATTATTTTCTTAATTTCTCTCTCTGCTACTTCATTATTAGTATAGAGAAGTGCTATCAATTTCTGGGTATTAATTTTGAATCCTGAAACTTTGTTGGGTTCATTTATCAATTCTAATAGTTGTCTGGTGGAGTCTTTAGGATTTTCAGGTCATCTGCAAATAGTCTCAGTTTAACTTCTTCTTTACCAATATGGATGCCTCTTCTTTCTTTTTCTTGTCTGACTGCTATGGCTAGGTCTTTCAGTATTACGTTGAATACAAGTGGCAAGAGTGGACATCCTTGTCTTGTTCCTTATCTTAGAGGAAAAGCTCTAAGTGTTGCACTATGGACTATGATGTTAGCTCTGAGTTATCATAAATAGCCTTTAATACGTTGAAGGATGTTCTCTCTAAACACACTTTGTTGAGAGTTTTTGTCATGAAGGGATGTCGAAGTTTCTCAAATGCTTTTTCTGCATCTATTGAGATAATCATATGATTTTCATACTTTGTTTTGTTAATGTGGTGTATCACATTGACTGACTTGCAAACACTGAATCATACTTGCATCCCTGGAATAAATCACACTTAATCATGGTGAATGATCTTTTTAATGTATTATTGTATTTGGTTTGCTAGTATTTTGTTGAGGATTTTTACATCTGTGTTCATCAGGGATATTGGCCTATAGTTTCTTTCTTTCTTTCTTTCTTTCTTTCTTTCTTTCTTTCTTTCTTTCTTTCTTTCTTTCTTTTTTGGTAGTGTCTGTCTAGTTTTGGTGTCAGGGTATTGCTGGCCTAGTGGAATATATTTGGAAGCTTTCCTTCCTCTTATATTTTTTGTTTTGAAATAATTTAAGAAGAGTAAGTATTAACTCTTCTAAACATTCAGTAGAATTTACCTGTGAAACCATCTGGCCCTGGACTTTTATTTTTTGGTAGTTTTTTGATTACTGATTCTATTTTTTTTACTTGTAATCAGTCTTTTCAGATTTTTTATTTCTTCCTGGTTCAGTATTGGAAAGTTGTATGTTTCTAGAAATTTATTCACTCCTTCTAGGTTGTCCAATTTTTTGACATATTATTTTTTATAGTATTCTCTTGTAGTCCTTTGTATTTCTGTGGTCAGAAATTTCACCTCTCACTTCTGATTTATTTATTCGGGTCCTTTCTCTTTTTTTCTTCATGAGTCTGGCTAAGGGTTGATGAATTATGTTTAGATTTGCAAGGAACCAGGTATTGGTTTTATTGATCCCCCCACCCCCTGCTCTTAGTCTCTATGTCATTTATTTCTGCTCTGATCCTTATTTTTTCTTTCCTTGTACTCATCTTGGACTTTGTTCTTTCTCTAGTTCCTTTAAGTGTAAGGTTAGATTATTTATTTGAGCTTTTTGTTTTGTTTCTTGAGGTAGTCCTGTATCACTATGTATTTCCCTCTTATAAGTGCTTTTGCTGCATCTCAAAGATTTTGGACCATTGTGTTTCCATTTTCATTTGTTTCCATGTATTTTTTGATTTCTTCTTTGATTGCTTCATTGATCTATTGGTTGTTTAGCATCGTATTGTTTAGTCTCCACATGTTTGTGCTTTTGGTAAGTTTTTTTTCTTATGGTTGATTAATAGTTTCATACTATTATGATTGGAAAAGATGGGTGGTATGATTTCAATCTTCTTAAATTGATTGGGGCTGGCTTTGTGCTCTAATTGTGATCTATTCTGGAGATTGTTCCATGTGCACTTGAAAAGAATGTATATTCTTTTGTTTTGGGATGGAATGCTCTGTATATACCTGTTATGTCCATCTGGTCCAATGTGTCATTCACAGACACCATTTCCTTATTGATTTTCTGTTTGAATAATTTATCCATTGATGTAAGTGGGGTATTAAAGTCCCCTACTATTGTTCTGTTACCATCAATTTCTTTCTTTGTGTCTATTAATTAATTATGTCTATTAATACATTTGCTTTATGTATTTAGGTGCTGCAGTGTTGGGAGTGTAGATATTTACAATTGTTATATCCTCTTATTGGATTGATCCCTTTATCATTATGTAATGCCCTTCTTTGTCTCTTGTTAAAGCCTTTGTTTTAAAGTCTATTTTATATTATATAATTATGGCTACTTTGCCCTTTTGCCGTTTTCTAAATCTCTATTTGCATGGTAAATGTTTTCCCAATCCTTCACTCTCAGTCTGTATGTATCTTTAGTTCTGAGGTGAACCTCTTATAGGCAGTGTATAGCTGGAACTTTTTTTTTTTCTTAACCCATTCTGCCATCCTATGTCTTTTGTTTGGAACTCGTAGGCCATTTGCATTTAAAGTTTTTGATTGGAACTCGTAGGCCATTTGCATTTAAAGTATTTGATAGGTATATACTTACTACCATTTTGTTATTTGTTTTTCTCTTTGTTTTTGTGGTTGCTCTCAGTTCTTCTTCTCTTGCTCTCTGTGATTGATGGGTTACTATAGTGTCAATTTTGGCTTTCTTTCTCTTTCTCTTTAGTGTATCTATCATAGGTTTTGGCTTTGCGGTTATGATAAGGTTCATATGTAACATTCTAAGTAAAGAGCAGTGTATTTTAATTTGATGGTCATTTAAGTTCAAACACTTTAAAAAAACAGAAAAAACTTTTTTCCTTTCTTTTCCCCTTCCTTTCCTTCTTTTTTTTTCAACTCCTCTCTACATGTTTTGTATGTGTTGTCATATTTTACATCTTTTTATTTGTGATTTTCTTATGTCTAATTATGGCAAATTCTTCTCAACATAAGCCCCTTTAAACACTTCTTGTAAGGCTGGTTTAGTGGAGATAAATTCCTTTATCTTTCATTTGTCTGGGAAACTCTTTGTCTCTCCTTTAAATCTGAATAATAACCTTTCTGGGTAGAATAATCTTTGTTGTAGGTTTTTTCCTTTCAGCACTTTGAACATATCATGCTCCTCCCTTCTGGCCTGCAAATTTTCTGCTGAAAAATCAGCTGATAGCTTTATAGATTTTCCCTTGTAGGTAACTTTTTGCTTCTCTCTTGCTGATTTTTAAATTCTCTCTTCATTTTTAATCTTTGGCATTTTGATTATTATGTGCCATGGTGTGGACCTCCTTGAGTTTATTTTGTTTGGAACTCCTGTACTTTGTGAACCTGGATGTCTATTTCCTTTCCCAGGTTAGGAAAGTTTTCAGCTGTTATTTCTTCAAATAAATTTTCTACCACTTTGTCTGTCTTCTTCTTCTGAAACCCCTATAATGTAAATGTTTGTTTGCTTGATGTTGCCTAAGACCCTTAACCTATCCTCATTTAAACTTTTTTTTTCCTCTTTTTGCTGTTCAGCTTGGGTGCTTTCAATTACCCTGTCTTCCAGATCATTAATACATTCTTCTGCATCTGCTAATCTACTCTCGATTCCCTCTAGTATGTTTTTAATTTCAGTTTTTGTATTCTTCAAATTTGATTAATTCTTATATTTTCTATCTCTTTGTTGAAGATCTCAGTAAGTTCTTACATTCTTCTTTCTAGCCTGGTGAGTATCTTACAATCATTTCTTTAAACTCTTCAGATATATTGCTTATCTGCATTTCATTTAGGTTTTTTTTTTTTTTTTTTTTTTTTCCGAGGTTTTGTCTTGTTCTTTCTTTTGGAACATATATCTGTTTCCCAATTTTCCTTGATTTTCTGTGTTTGTTTCCATGGATTAGGTATTACAGCGACTTCTCCTAAACTTGAAGTGATGGTCTTATGTATGGTCAGCTCCTAGGTAGGCTGTGTGCGTGGTGACTTTTGCTGGCTGCCTGGAGCTGTGGCTAGCATGGGCTGGGGTTCCTGTGGCTTTCACACAGCAGATGCCCTGTCAGATCGTGTGGTGACATTTTACTTGTGAACTGGCTAATGCATTCAGCAAGACTGCTGGATTTCCTTATAGGAATCATCCATCTTTCTTTGGTATTGGTTACTTGTAATGGATCAGTTGATTTTCTGGGTAACTTGACTCAATTGTTAGGTGGTTTTTTAAAAACTTTTTTAATGTTTATTTTTTTGTTTTTGAGAGAGAGAGAGAGAGAGAGAGAGAGAGAGAGAGAGCATGAGTGGGGGAGGGGCAGGGAGAGAGGGAGACGCAGAATCTAAAGCAGGCTCCAGTCTCTGAGCTGTCTGCACAGAGCATGATGCAGAGATCAAATCCACAATCCGTGAGATTATGACCTGAATTGAAGCTGGACGCTTAACTGACTGAGCCATCCAGGCAACCCCTCAATTGTTAGGTCGCTTTTAAGATGACAACACCACAACAGGTCACACAGCCATAAATTTAACATGCTTTATCACATCCTATTTAGGAAAGAAATTTCCTATCTCTACCAAAATACTTAGAGACCTTTCATGGGAGCAGCTTTGTAATTGAATTTTCACAGAAATAGAGTGTAGAAGAGAATCAGAGAACAGATGGTATATTTTTGGAGACTGTCTTACTTTTATAGATCTTGCAAATAAGACCACTTCTCGTTTGCTAATGATATTGCTACTACAAATTTCATTGCCTGGTCCTGCATCAATCGTGATTCATGGTGCCAAAATATTACAACACTATGTGACAATGTCTTGGGTGTATTTTGGCTAAAAACAGATCATAGGGTACTCTTTATGACTGGCATTGGATTTATATACAAAGACCCCCTGGCTGCTATTTGCAAACTGTACAGGAACTTGTTATGTTGGTAAACCAATACTTGCATCTAGGATAGTTCCTGATCTTACATGGAGCCCATTTTGGTCAACTGGATTCCCCCATAGAACAAGATGTTATAAGATAACTTAAATCAAGAAGGAGAAACTTGGGCTTTGATTGGAAAAGCAAAACCCTAACTACCTGAAGGGAATTCTGGACTGCTTTCTTCTCTCTTTCAGCCTCTTTCCTTAATGTTTTATAATAAGTCCAGAAAGTAGGGAAACCCTACATCTATAGTGCAGAGGGAGAGAGACATTTCTACCACGACTATAAAACTCTTTATCCAAGAAGTTCATGAAATTCAACAGGCATTTGTTCAGAACAGAGCATTTTCGATTTAATATTGGCCTTTTGAAAGGTATCTTGTATAGTTTTTGAGGAAGAATGTTGTGTTTATATTCCTGCAGACCTCTTTGGGATCTTTAATATCATTAAAAAGCTCTAGAGAATAAATAAGTAAATTATAAAATTAGATAATTTGGCTGATATTAGATACATGGTTCTGCGGACTCTTCAGATTGGGGATGGGATATGTCCTCTGGTTTAATTTGGACATTCTAGGCTAGGGATGAAAAGTAGACTATGAACTCTGATCATAATTCCTTCTCTTATTTGTGCTTCAGTGTTCAGATGAGTGATATTCTGAGTCCAAGTCCTGATGTGTAGTCATTGACCCATCAATTGATCATCCAAAAAAAGAATTAAGGAGGTTGAAAAGACCACCTTGACACATGATACATAATCACTGCTGTCAAAGAGTAGTGAACTTCTGGACTGATCATGCTCCCAGATGCTAAGGGTCCACCCTTCAGTTTAGGCTTAAGAATGACCACAAGAGAGGACACTGAAAACTGAAACCATTTACATGCAAAGAGCATGCATTCTGCATTAATATAACGTTCTTATTTAAATGTTTTCATTATGGCTTTATTACTTCAGGAAGTTCTTAACTGGGAAGATAAAAATGATAAATGCATTTTCCTTTCAAGAACTTCTTTAAAAACCTATTTAAATAGACATCAAAGTATCTAATACATGGCATAAAATGACAATTTATTCCCTAAGACTCTTTAAAACTCTTGCCTCAAAACACTTAATATTGCTGTATACACCCATCCTGAACTATTGTATTGCCATCCTTACCCAATGTTAATCAAACCACCTCTTTATTTGACAACTTCCCTTAAACCAAAAGCTCAAACCTCATAAACATCCCAACTTAGTCTTTTCCATTCAAGACACAACTAAGACTCTGTCAAGGTGCTGCTTTTTTGTATCATAGTAAGCAATAAATTCAGCTATGCCTTATGAAGAGATTATTTAGGCAGTATTTTGAGGGAGTCGGCATCAGCAATACTTAGCAGTGGGTATAGCATGGGTGCTTGCCAATCAGAAGACATACTGGCTGTGTCACTGGAGCAGGCTCCTGGAAGTCCTGACTGTGCCTGGGAATAACCCTGTAGTTACTGGATTGTGGAGGAGGTAAGGAACGCTCTGAGAGTGGAGGAGAGTCCGGGTGGCCAGGTCTAGTGGGTGGAGGAGAGTGGGGCAGCATCTGTTTACCAATTAGTTTAGAAGCTTTTCAACATTTTAACAATTGGCTAAAACATTGCACTGGGTGTAGTGGTAGGTACCAGCTAAATAGCGGTTCTTGGCGGAGTGATCATGGTAAACCAGATGGAAAAAAAAAACAAACAAAACATGGATGCCAGCATAGATTGATGACTATTTGAGGGAATAGACCTACTTGTCTCTTGGCTGCCTTGCCACCCCCTGGAACTTAAAGAGAACCCTTAGAAGAGTTACACAAAACAAAACATCTGTTAGGAAAGTGGGACATTAAATTGGTTAAGATTAAGTTTTTGCCACTTGGTTAAATAGGAATTCAACATAGACATTATATCTAATCCTGGAGAAACAAAGTTACCTTTTGTGGGGTACACTTCAGGCTATAGACTGAGATTCAGAAGAGCTAGTGTAAATTTTTTCTTTTTACAAATGAGATCACTGCTTTTTTCTACTTAGTAATATGTCTATGATATAACTATAACAGTAACTTACCTTATCCTTTAATATGGTTACATAGTATTTTACTGGCTGAATGCACTAGGAGTGATATAACAATTTCTCTGATGGACATTTATATTGTTAGAATTGTGTTGCTATGATAAACATTGCTGAACCAAAGCATCTTTTTACATACATTTGAGGAAAAATTCCTGCAAATGGAATTTGATATTGCCTAATTATCTATCAAAAAGTTTACATCGATTTATATTTCACATCATGTATAAAAATGGGTATTTTATCATTACCAATATTCTGTATTATAAATTTTGATATATTTGCCAGTCTGCTAGGTGGAAACAATATCTTTTTCAAAATGTTTATTTGAGTGGAAGTGAAGTTAAAGTTATTTATATATCTTTAGTGACCACTTTGTGTGTGCGTTTGTGTGTGTGTGTACTGACTGCTCATGTTGTCTACTTTTTAAAAATTTCTTGTTCATTGTGATGTGATTTGAACTCTGTTGATGAAATTATTCTCTAATCTGTTTTGTGTGTTACACTGTTTTCCCATATATATATTTTTTGGACTGGATTCATGGTGATCATGAATTTCCTATATGGAAGTTTGGTATTTATATGTAATTAGATTGCTAACTTTTCTCCTTTATTTTCCTAGATTCAATATCATACTTAGAAAGTCTTTTCTTTACTCCAAGAATATTATTTTTAAAAACCTCAATCATGTTCTATTATTTTTTTTGGTTCCTTTTTTTATTTTTGAATCTTTGGCATATTTGAAAGTCATTTTGATGTAATATGTGAGGTAGTAATCCAACTTTAATTTTGCAAAATACTCTCACTTTCTACTTGCTCAATATTGAGTATACTGGGTTGATTGCTTACTTGTTTGGAATCTGTAATGACATTTTCCCCAAGACTTTCTGAATGAGAGTGCTTAAATTCCACTCTAGGGGTAGTCTTTAGCAATTCATTCTGCATGTTGTTTTCCCACAATTGCTGGCTGATGGCAATGGGAAAAAAATTCTATTGAAACTAGAATAGGCTGCAGTGCTTTAACATAATAAGGGAGTGGCTTGATTCACAACAGAAGAGATGGCTTTAAGAAAAATCTTGGCATATCCAAGGGATACAGGAGTACTGATGCATAGGGGCACTTGTACCCCAATGTTTATAGCAGCACTCTCAACAATAGCCAAATTATGGAAAGAGCCTAAATGTCCATCAACTGATGAATGGATAAAGAAATTGTGGTATATATACACAATGGAGTACTATGTGGCAATGAGAAAAAATGAAATATGGCCTTTTGTAGCAACGTGGATGGAACTGGAGAGTGTAATGCTAAGTGAAATAAGCCATACAGAGAAAGACAGATACCACATGGTTTCACTCTTATGTGGATCCTGAGAAACTTAACAGGAACCCATGGGGGAGGGGAAGGAAAAAAAAAAAAAAAGAGGTTAGAGTGGGAGAGAGCCAAAGCATAAGAGACTCTTAAAAACTGAGAACAAACTGAGGGTTGATGGGGGGTGGGAGGGAGGGGAGGGTGGGTGATGGGTATTGAGGAGGGCACCTTTTGGGATGAGCACTGGGTGTTGTATGGAAACCAATTTGTCAATAAATTTCATATATATATAAAAAAAAAAAATCTTGGCAGACATTTTGGATGGGAGAAATGAACCCCTCCCCCTCCATCCACCTCACCCCAGGGCATAGTCCATAAACCGTGGGTGAATTGCTTTGCATGAGAAAAGGAAAAGGAAATTGAGAGTCCTAACCTCACAGTTAGGAGAACCAGGGAATGGGAAAAGGATCTTGGGAAGAACGTGGGAGAAGATGGCAACAAGCCAGAGCCCAAGGGAGAATTTGGACAGCAAGAAACTGCCCCAGGGAAAATGAGTAGTGGCTTTTTAGACGAGCGATTTTCAATATCCCATTTTAAGTTGTTGCTTGCATTTCATTATGTTATGATCTCCTTCTACCAAGCATGTTGTACACACCAGTTTGTATTAGTGGTGCTCTATGGGGAGTGAAGAAAGTGGGGGTGGTATCTCCTACCAGGACAGAAGAGATGGCATCGGCTACCAGGATATAGGGGAATACAAGGAAGTCGGCTTCAGAGTGGACCTACCAGAGCAGCCTATCCCTTTCTCAATGCCCCTACTCCAACCACACATAGAGAGAATGAAAGTTCTATGATGGCAGGAATTTTTTAACCTATGTTTCTCAGGCTCTATCTCTAGTGCCTGGAATAGAGTATATGACACAGGGTAGTCACTCACACGAAGAGTTGGAATGAATGAATGAAAATCCAACCAGAGATTCTAGCCAGCCCATAGTACTTAGGATGGAGGTTTGAACCAGTGCATTTGGATGTTAAAGCAAAAGGTGACCCCAGAAGATTAGAGACTTGGGAATCTGGCTTTAAGTCCTCAGCTGGGAATCTTGGCTGTTTTAGCTCTTTTCTCTCATGTGAGATGTCTGTGCGTACGTTTGAATTTGCTATCTGTGGATAAGCAATCTGCGACACTGCAATGATGGAAAGGTCTTTAAATTATGTCCTCAATGGAATCTCAGCTGAAAATGGATCTTCCATTGCATATTACCATGACACTTTCTATGTAGCTCAGTTACCTCAGTCCCCCAGGGACATTACACCTACAATGAGGTGATTTGGGGCTCAAAGGAAGCCTTAGCCAGCAGTTTATTCTCCCACAGGGAGGTCGTTTAATTTTTGGAAGAAAGGACCCAGAAAGGGAAGGCCTTAGTTCAGGAGTCTTCTTCGTGTGACAATGGTGAAGAGGTATTACTCTCACTAAGGAATGGTCTTTGTGAATCTACCAAAGTGAGGACTGGGGCTTTAAAGAATTCTTTCAGAAACTTGGATGCCTCCACCATGGGTGTGATTCAGGTGATCCTCAGATAAAATGATGTCCATTCTGCGCTGTGGTGATAAAATGCGAAATACATCTGTGGAAGTACTTGACTAGGTTAGGAACCACTGGTGGTCTGAGGCTTGGAGTGGGAGTTACCATTCTAAGATGGCTAAAATATTTGAGAACAATGATCTGGCCTCACAGACAGGAAAAAGGTGACCTAGGCAGTTGGCCTCTGATTCTTTGAACACACAGCTTTCTAAAGATCCCCTGAGCTTCAGTTTCCTTATGTAAAAAATGGAAGTCATGATACCTATCCTGCTGGGTTTTGGTGAGGTTTAGAGGTAATCTATCTATAAATACCTGGCTGAATCCTGGGTATCCGATCAACACTGAATAAATGGTAGCTGTTATGATCATAAACGTGTTTCAGGTTTGCTTAGAAATAATTAGACAGCTGGTAGCTCAGGAAAGTCCAAATAAAGGACATACGGAGGCCAGATTATTAACATATTAACATAGACACAAAGTACCTGATTGGCACCTCTTTCCTCCTTTAATGTAGGAAGCTAGGCAAGAGGCCACACATTTATATATATTCACCAGAGCTAAAATGTTTTTCAATTGCTGGAAACATGTTTAAAAGACAGTTTTATTTTCCTGGCAGAGCCTCATGAAGTAAAGGAAATAATAATGAATAATCAAAATGATAACAATAATTTGTGTTTTAGAGCATTTACTAGGCACAAGACCTTGTACTGAGCACTCTCCTGGCATTTTCTCCCATCTGTTGGCCCTCAGAGATCCATGCCCTCTGGTTCTGGCCCAGGAGGTAGTAGATGAGCTGGACTGAGGAACTTTATGTTTATCCCATTAAACTCTGGTTAGATCTGGCCTGTTAGTGTAGATGGTTGTGATTTTTTGTATTCTAGTTCAGTCATTCTCCATTATTGTTCTTTTCTATCTCCAAGCTTTCTGAACATTTGATCATTGGGCCAAAATTTGATCATTATCCTCATTTAAGTTGTCAATAAAAGCATGAACTAGTTAGGGACAAGGACAAAGCTCTGTTGAATGTTTTTAGAAATCCCTCTCTGGGGTGACTTTAATAATTTAGCATTCTTTGGGTTTGCTCTACTATGCTTTTAAGCAGTACACATTTATCCATTTGTCTGCAAGGGTATCATGATTCCTGAAATATAGATTTGTAATATCTATAGCAGCCAATCTTAGCACTTAACACCACTAATCTTAGCACCCCCCCAAAAAAAAAAACACACAAAAAAACCCCCTTGTTTTCGGTGTTTTTGAACGCAGGGTGTTTCCTTATGATCACAAGCTCCCCTTTAAATGCTTACTGTCTTTTAAATAATTCATTTTAGAATTTTTCCAAGAATTAATGGCAGACTAACCTACCACTCACTTTGGTTTTATAAAAGGTATATTTTTCCCTTTGTTGAAAATCAAGAATAAGAAAAGGTATTCTCCAGATTTCTGGTACCTCTTCTCTTTTCTTTGGGAAGTCATTGATGAAAAGTTTTATTTTATTTATTTTATTTTTTTTTCAACGTTTATTTATTTTTGGGACAGAGAGAGACAGGATGAAAAGTTTTAGAAAAGAGATAAGGTGTTGAGTTAATTGGAGGGGAATAAAAGTCAGATCTTAGATTTCAAAATGCCTTTTCACAATATGTCCAAAGCATTTTTTTATTTGTTCTGAGTTCAAGCATAAGAGTAAGAATTTCAGTCCACTAAGAAATTTATGTATAGATAGCCCTTTGGCTTATTTTTGGTACTTTTTCTTTCTGTCAGGTGGTTATTTTCACAACAGCACAATTTATGGAACATGGCACCATTCTTGCCCTTTTTAATATGTAAATCATGCTGTTTCAAATATGTCTTTGATGATTACATTCGACTGGATATTTGAGATTACCAGAAAAAGAATATCATAAAAATTGTACCTAATGAAGAGTTTCAGTCATTAGTCTTTCAAAGCTTTTCATTTCACTCTTTTATTCTTAAAGGATAAGAAGCCACAAGAGGCCTGATTTCAAGCCCTCAACTTTGGTTTGCCCAAATGCATAATTGAGCTTTTCTTTTTCATTCTGAGAATCAGCTACAGAACACTGGAGTCTGCAGCACTGGCCAGTATCTTTATCTAGGATTGTATGTATCACATTTTAAGGCATAGTCTTCTAAGGAGTGATTCTGGAACTTGCAGCCTGATTCTGGAACTTGCAGCCTAGAGTCTGGGAGTCAGGGACTTGGATGGATTATGCAGCCTACTTTTTTTTTTAATGTCTGTTTATTTATTTATTTATTTATTTATTTATTTGAGAGAGAGAGACAGACAGAGAGTGAGCGGGGAGGGGCAGAGAGAGAGGGAGACACAGAACCTGAAGCAGGCCCCAGGCTCCAAGCTGTCAGCACAGAGCCCCACATGGAGCTCGAACCCACGTACCATGAGATCATGATCTGAGCTGAAGTCAGACGCTTAACCAACTGAGCCACCCAGGTGCCCCTTATGCAGCCTGCTTCTAGAGCAATATTAAATCACCCAAGCTCTGGAAAGTTTACCATTGTCTGGGCTGCTTGTTTAACACCAAGACTAAAGTCAACTATATAGTCATTCCTCACATTGTGGCCCAGGTACATTTGGGAAATGTTAGTAGAAACTGAGTTGAGGATTGGACAATATTTTAAAGTTACGCTGGTGGCTTAATAGTTGAAAGAATTTTTTAAGATCTTTCTTTTGCAGTATAAAAGAACACTGTCTAATGTATCATCTGCATAAATATGGATTTTCATTTGATTTTTTTTAAATAGATTTTTTTTTTTTAAAAACCTGACTCTATTTCTTTAAGAGAGACTGTGCAAACAGTGGTCTGCTCTGGAAGTCAGCATCCTGACATTTGGCATATGTTCATGTTCACGGTACTTTCTTTGGGGATACGTTGCTCTATTTCTAAGAAAAGCATGTACCATAATTAAAATGGTCTAAATAGTTCCTGTTTTAACATGGTACCTTGAGAAACATCAAGTAAAGATTGACTTTAAAAGCTGTCAGAACTTTCTTTCCTGGCTGGCTTTTAGATGATGCTATTTTCTGGGCAAGGATACGATACTATGTTCAATAAGTGACTTAAAAAGAATAAAATGATATATTTGGTATTATCAACATCAACATAATTATAAGTAATGCAAAACTCCAATAATTTGCACCATACAAATTTGGATTTAGGTAATTTGACTAGATCATGTGTGGTGATTTAGATATCAATAGCTCTTAGCTCTGGTTTTGCATTAGAATTACTGAGCTCTGAAAAGACACTGATGCCTGAGCCTCACATCCGGAGATTCTGACTGAATTGGTCTGGGAAGTGGGCCAGATACTATGTTGTCAAAGGTCCCCGGGTAATTGTAATGTTCAGTCAAGGCTGGGAGCCACTGTTACATAGCCTTGAAACTTAAAGTGTGGTCTTATGGACAGTATTCGCCTCACCTGGAACGTGTTAAAAATTCAGACTCTCAGGGCCCACCCCCAACTTCCTGAATCAGAATCTGCATTTTAGGCAGATCTTGGGGAGATTCATTTGCAGCATGTTTTTCATAGCACTTTGACTTTAAAAGGACTTTTATAGTTATTCTTTTGTTCACTTTTATATGGGGGGTCTATTTATTAAGTATATGGTGGGAACAGACACTTCTCTAGATAGTAAGATTGAGTAAGATGAGTAAGATTTGGGCCTACCTTCCAAGGAGCTCACAAAGGAGCAGGGTGGGAGGGGCTGGAGACAGACACGGAGAGCACATTCAGGACTAGAGCTGTAATACAATAGTGAGTTCTCTATAATTTCCTCGGAGGAGAAGAGAAAGGTGAAACACTTACCCACTCCACCCCATCCTCACTCAGGAGTGGGATTTAAGCTGGGTTTTTGAAATAGAAGCAGGTGTAGGGCCAATGGTTCTAAAGTATGGTTCCTAGACCAGCAGCATCAGCATTATCTGGGAACTTGTTGGTAATGCCAACTCTTGGGCCTTTTCCAGACTTAATGAATCATGAACTCTGAGGGAAGGAAGCAGCAGTTTGTAGTTTAATAAGCCCTCCGTGGGATCTGATGCATACTCAAACTTGAGAATAGTGGGTGTATACATTTTCCAGACAGAGGAGAGGGGAAGAAGAATTGCGGGCCATTGGAAAAGTACTGCTCATTTGTGTGTACCATGAAGTTGGCTTGTACATAGCATGCTGACTGTGCTGGGGATTTCTCAACGGTTTTGCTCAACATTTTGTTCCATGCATCTTTATTGCTCTGTGAAGTTTAATCTCTATCTTTTAAGGTCATTTGGTATAATAAGTCATGCCATTACTCACATTAAAAAAAAGAGCTTTATGTTTGGTTGTATGGTTATTTGATTGTTTTCTTTTTTGAAAACTAAACTCTGCAGTTGTCTGAAAACTCTTATTGTTATAATGGAAAACACTGAGATTTCTACAGGAACTTATGGGAAAATCACAACCTAAGGACATCCTTCTTTATCTTTAAATGAAGCTGCTTTAAATGGCCTTTCTTGGTGTGGAGCTGAATTTACATTGTCTATAATATTATGGGATAGGGTAAGTCTGTATAAACCCAAACATCAGGGTGCAAACATCAATTTTAGTGATGTCAGTTTTTACCTTTTATCTTTTACCTTCTTTACCTTCTTTTTATTTTTTTTGAGGATCTTGATAATTTCTTATCATAATACCCAGGAAAAGAGCAACCACATTTTTACCTTCCTTTTGCTCCTTCTCAAATTGAAGTGCTTAATTATCACTTTAATTAGTATGTTGGTGGCCAAGTGGAGGTAACTGAAGAGAGAAAAAGGGCCTGCGTAATGAATTGTGAAGTAGAGCTCAAAGAAAATTCCCATTGGAGAGCTGGAAGGGATCCCAGAAATCAATTGGTTTGGTTTTCTCACATCTCAGAGGCCTCTGAGAGCTTAAACAAGCTGCTCAGAATCACATTGTTAATGGAGAAGTTGCAACCAGCAACCTTGTTTCCAAACTCCTTCAGCATTCTATTATACCATGGACTCACAACAGACTACTATATCTGTGGAGGGAAGACACAACTGTATGTGAGTGACTGTGAAACATATGATTGGTTTTTTCCTTTGCTGTAAGGGGCTAGTAATATATTATGTCACATCCAGTTTGATGGCTTTCATTATATATTGATTGTTACCTTCAAAATCCTTTCTGGAATGAATTAGAACGTGAGTAGATGATAAAAAGTAAATGTGAAAATCGATCAATCCAATGCTAACTTCCCTACTGATGCCCAGATTTTATGTTCAATAACCTCCTGAGCAGGTCTACCTGGACATTCCATATAGGCATTAAAAAATAAACATTTCCCTGATAGTATGCATATTCTCTCCTAAAACTTGGCCTCCACCTCCTTATATTCTATCATTATTCACTCTGAACCTTTGAAATCACTCTCAACTCTTTCTCTCACCTCACACATCTATTCAATCACCAACTCTGTCAATTTTACCTCCTGTCAAACTTACCTCTTAGTTTTCAAACCCAATGCTTCCTCACCACCTGCACTTCCATTTGCCTAATTCAGGCCACTCTTTTCCCTTATCTCGGATACTGCAGCAAGCTTCATCCTGGTTTCCTGCCCTCCAGCTTTGCAGTTGGAAATTTATTTTTCACACTATTTCTGGAGCAATCTTTCTAAAGTGCAAGGTGGATCACCCCATGGCCTATGTTTAAAACCTACAATAAGTCTATCACTGACAAGATAAAAACTTAGCACAAACACAATTTTCTATGATTTGTCCTCTGTTTACCACTTAATCCCCACTTCTGGCCACTCTTCCTTAAATACCCATGCTCTAGCAAGATCAGACACCTTACAGATAACCAAACATTCTTGTTCAACAACTTCTTTGATTGCCTGGTGAAATTCTATTCATCCAGCATAACTTAGACATCACCTCGTTAAGATTATCTGACGTCTTTCTACCTTTCTCCAAAACTATAGTGAAAAACCTTCTTTTCTGTACCCCCGAACCTTAAATATCTTCTATAGTCATATAATTTCCCTGAACATTTTATCATGAACGTTTGCAAGCAGACAGAAAAGCTGTAAGAATTTTGCACTGATTTTACAATTAACATTTTACTGTGCTTATTTTGTCACATCTCTGTCTCTCTATCCAACCATCAATCATGTTTTTAAAATGCATTTCACAATAACTTGCAGTTATTGATATACTTCCTTCCAAATAATTCAGAATACACATCATTCAGAGTTTATACATAACATGTAGAGTTCTACACTTGCAGCTCCTTTGTATTTTAAATGTCAGGTAATGTTTACATATAATGAAATGCATCCATATTTTTGTTACTTAATCCTGTCTCCCAAGAGATGGTAGTTTTCTTACAGGAAATGGTTGTGCTCCCTGAATTTTTCTTTTCTTTTTAAAATTTGGAAATAAAATTTAAGTATAGTTGACAAAAAATGTTATATTAGTTTCACATGTACAACACAGTGATTCAACTTTTCTATATATATTACACTATACTGTATATATACTATACCACATGGGTAGCTACTGTCACCACACAACAGTATTACAATATCATTGACTATATTCCTTATACTGTGCCTTTTATTCCCATAACTTATTTATCTCATGACTGGAAGCTTGTATCTCCCACTGATTTTCACCCATTTTGCCTATCCTCCCTTCCCTCTGGCAACCATCAATTTATTCTCTGTATTTATAGATCTGATATTGCTTTTTGTTTGTTTATTCATTTTAGATTCCACATAATGCATGAAATCGTGTGGTATTTGTTTTTCTCAGTATGACTCATTTCACGTAGCATAACACACTCTAGGTCCATCCATATTGCCACAATCTAGTCCTTATTTAAGGCTGTGTAATATTCCGTTGTGTATATATGCATAATATCCTCCTTATCCATTTGTCTATCGGACACATAGGTTGTTTCCATATGTTGCCTATTGTAAATAATGCTGCAATAAACATAGGAGTGCAAATAGCAAATTAGTATTTTCCTTTTCTTCGGGTAAATACCCAGTGGTGGAGGTACTGGATCATATGGTATTTCTATTTTTCATTTTTTGAGGAAATTTCACACTGTATTCCATAGTGGTTGTACCAATTTACAATCAAACCAATAGTGTACAAGAGTTCCTTTTTCTCCATGTCCTCTGCAACACTTGTTATTTCTTGTCTTTTTTGAATTTAGCCATCTGACTACTGTCAGGTGATACCTTAATGTGGTTTTGATTTGCATTTCCCTAATGATTAGTGATCTTGAGCGTCTTTTCATGTGTCTGTAGGCTATCTGTATGTCTTTTCAGAAATATCTATTCAGGTCCTCTGCCCATTTTTAAATCAGATTGTATGGTTTTTTTTTTTTTGGTGTTGAGTTGTAGGAGTTCTTTATGTATTTTGGATACTAACCCTTTATTGGATATATCATTTGCAAATATCTTCTCCTGTTCAGTAGATTGCCTTGTTTTGTTGATGGTTTTCTTTTTTTTTTAACTATTTTTTTAACTTGTTTTATTTTTTATATTTTAAATTTACATCCAAATTAGTTAGCATATAGTGCAACAATGATTTCAGAAGTAGATTCTTTAGTGCCCATTACCCATTTAGCCCATGCCCCCTCCCACAACCCCTCCAGTAACCCTCAGTTTGTTCTCCATATTTATGAGTCTCTTCTGTTTTGTCCCCCTCCCTGTTTTTATATTATTTTTGTTTCCCTTCCCTTATGCTCATCTGTTATGTCCTCATATGAGTGAAGTCATATGATTTTTGTCTTTCTTTGACTAATTTCACTTAACATAATACCCTCCAGTTCCGTCCCCATAGTTGCAAATGGCAAGATTTCATTTTTTTATTGCCAACTAATACTCCATTGTATGTATGTATATATATATATATATATATATATATATATATATATATATATACCACATCTTTTTTATCCATTCATCCATCAATGGAAATTTGGGCTCTTTCCATACTTTGGCTATTGTTGATAGTGCTGCTATAAACATGGGGGTGCATGTGTCCCTTTGAAACAGCACACCTGTATCCTATAGATAAATGCCTAGTAGTGCAATTGATGGGTCATAGGGTAGTTCTATTTTTTGTTTTTTGAGTAACCTTCATACTGTTTTCCAGATTGGCTACACCAGCTTGCATTCCCACCAACAATGCAAAAGAGATCCTCTTTCTCCACATCCTCGCCAATATCTGTTGCTGCCTGAGTTGTTAATGTCAGCCATTCTGACAGGTGTGAGGTGGTATCTCATTGTGGTTTTGATTTGTATTTCCCATGATGAGTGATGTTGAGCATTTTTTCACGTGTTGGTTAGCCATCTGGATGTCTTCTTTGGAGAAGTGTCTATTCATGTCTTTTGCCCATTTCTTCACTGGATTATTTGTTTTTTGGGTGTTGAGTTTAATAAGTTCTTTATAGATTTTGGATACTAACCCTTTATCTGATATGTCGTTTGCAAATATCTTCTCCCATTCTGTCGGTTGCCTTTTAGTTTTGCTGATTGTTTCCTTCGCTTTTAATGAAAAGCAGAAAAGATTTTATTTTGATGAGGTCCCAATAGTTCATTTTTGCTTTTGTTTCCCTTGCCTCCAGAGAGGTGTTGAATAAGAAGTTGCTGTGGCCAAGATCAAAGAGGTTTTTGCCTGCTTTCTCCTCGAGGATTTTGATGGCTTCCTGTCTTACATTGAGGTCTTTCATCCATTTTGAGTTTATTTTTGTGTATGGTGTAAGAAAGTGGTCCAGGTTCATTCTTCTGCATGTCGCTGTCCAGTTTTCCCAGCACCACTTGCTGAAGAGACTGTCTTTATTCCATTGGATATTCTTTCCTGCTTTGTCAAAGATTAGTTGGCCATACGTTTGTGGGTCCATTTCTGGGTTCTCTATTCTGTTCTATTGATCTGAGTGTCTGTTCTTGTGCCAGTACCATACTGTCTTGATGATTACAGCTTTGTAGTATAGCTTGAAATCTGAGATTGTGATGCCTCCTGCTTTGGTTTTCTTTTTCAAGATCGCTTTGGCTATTTGGGGTCTTTTCTGGTTCCATACAAATTTTAGGATTTGTTGATGGTTTTCTTCACTGTACAAAACTGTATTTTGATGTAGTTCTAATAGCTTATTTTTGCTTTTGTTTCCCCTGCCTTAGGAGAAATATCTAGAAGAATGTTATGGCTGATGTCAGATAAATAACTGCCTGTGTTCTCTTCTAGGATTTTTATGGTTTCAGGTCTCACACTTAGGTCTTTAGTTTGTTTTGAGTTTATTTTTGTGTATGCTGTAAGACTGTGATCTAGTTTCATTCTTTTGCATGTAGCTATCCAGTTTTCCTAGCACCATTCATTGAAGAGACTCTCTTTTCTTCATTGTGTATTCTTGCCTCTTTTGTCATAGATTAACTGACTGTATAAGTGTGGGTTTATTTTTGTGTTATTGATTCTGTTCCATGATCTATGTATCTATTTTTGTGCCAATATCATACTGTTTTGATTACTATAGCTTTGTAGTATACCTTGATATTTGGGATTGTGATACCTCTAACTTTGTTTTTCTTTCTCAGGATTACTTTGGCTCTTTGGAGTATTTGTGGTTCCACCCAAATTTTAGTATTATTTGTTCTGTTTTTGTGAAAAATGCTATTGGCATTTTGATGGAGATTGCATTAAATTTGTAGATTGTTTTGGGTAGTACGGACATTTGAACAATTTTTGTTCTTCCAATTCATGGGTATGGAATATCTTCCCATTTGTGTCTTCTTCAATTCTTTCATCAATGTTTTATAGTTTTTGAGTATAGGTCTTTCACTTCCTTGTTTTTTTTTTTCTTGGTATTTTATTATTTTTGGTGCAATTGTGCACAGGATTGTTTCCTTAATTTCTCTCTCTCCTATTTCATTATTATGTATAAAAATGCAATAGAATTTTGCATATTAATTTTGTATCCTGCAACTTTATTGAATTCATCAATCAGTTCTAATAGTTTTTTGGTGGAGTCTTTAGGATTTCCATATATAGTATGTCATCTGCAAATAAACAGTTTAAGTTCTTCTTTAACGATATGAAACCTCTTTTTTTTCTTGTCTGATTGCTTCCAGTCTTGTCTGATAGGACTTCCAGTACTGTGTTGAATAAAAATCGGAGGAGTGGACATCCTTGTCTTATTCCTGATCTTAGAGGAAAAGCTCTGTTTTTAACCATTGAGTGTGATGTTAGTTGCGGGCTTTTCATAAGTGGCCTACTTTATTGAGAGTTTTTATCATAAGTGGATATTGAATTTTGTCAAATTCTTTTTCTGTATCTAGTGAGATAATCATATGATTTTTATCATTTTTTTGTAAATGTAGTGTATCACATTGATTGATCCACAAATATTGAATCATCCTTGTGTCCCTGGAATAAATCCCAAGTGATGAGGATAATCCTTTCAATGTGTTGTTAAATGTGGTTTGCTAATATTTTGTTGAGGATATTTGCATCTGTGTTCATCACGGATATGGGCCTGTAGTTTTTTCTTTCTTTCTTTCTTTCTTTCTTTCTTTCTTTCTTTCTTTCTTTCTTTCTTTCTTCCTTCCTTCCTTCCTTCCTTCCTTCCTTCCTTCCTTCCTTCCTTCCTTCCTTCCTTCCTTCCTTCCTTCCTTCCTTGCTTTTGTGGTGTCTTTATCTGGTTTTGGTATTAGGGTAATGCTGGCCTGATGAAATGTGTTTGGAAGTTTTCCTTCCTCTTGTATTTTTTTTAATAGTTTGAGAAGAATAGTATTAACTCCATTTGAAATGCTTAGTAGAATTCACCTGTAATCCATCTGGTCCTGCACTTTTATTTTTTGGTAGTTCTTTGATTACTGATTCAATTTCATTTGTAGTAATTGGTCTGTTCAGATTTTCTATTTCATCCTAATTCAGTTTTGGGAGATTATATGTTTCTAGGAATCTACTCATTTCTTCCAATTTGCGGCATATAATTTTTCATAGTATTCTCTTAAAATCTTTTGTATTTCTGTGGTATCAGTTGTTACTTATCCTACTTCATTTCTGAATTTATTCATTTCAGTTATTTCTCTTTTTTTGAGAGTCCAGATAAAGGTTTACCAATTTTGTTTATCTTTTTAAAGAACCAGCTCTTGGTTCTTTATTTTTTCTTTGTTTATTTATTTTGCTTTTTTAGTCTCTATGTCATTTATCTGTGCTCTGATCGTTATTATTTCCTTACTTCTACTCAGTTCAGGCTATGTTTGTTCTTTTTCTAGTTCCTTTAGGTGTAAAGGTAAATTGTTTATTTGTACTTTTCCTTATTTCTTGAGGCAGGCCTATATCACTATACCGTTCCCTCTTAGAATGGTTTTCTCTGTGTCCCAAAGATTTTGTTGTCTCCATGTATTTTTTGATTTCTTATTTGATTGCTTCATTGAGCCATTAGTTGTTTTGTATCATGGCATTTAGCCTAGACGTGTTTGTGTTTTTTCACTTTTTCTTGTGATTGATTTCTAGTTTCATGCCATTGTGATCTGCAAAGATGCATGCTATAGTTTCAATCTTCTTAAAGTGATTGAGGCCTGTTTTGTGGCCTAACATGTGGTATATTCTGGAGAAAGTTCCATGTGCACTTAAGAAGAATACATATTCTTTTGTTTTTGGATGGAATGTGCTATATATACCTGTTATGTCCATCTGGTCCAATGTGTCATTCAAAGACACTGTTTCCTTATTGATTTTCTACCTGGGTGATCTATCCTTTAATGTAAAGGGGGTATTGAAGTCCCCTACTACCAATATATTACCATGATTTTCTCTCTGTATGTCTGTTAATATGATCTAGGTGTTTAGTGCTGCAATATTGGATGGGTAGATGTTTACAATTATTATATTCTCTTGATTCCTTTATCATCATGTAATGCCTTTCTTTGTCTTGTTACAGTCTTTGTTTTAAAGTCTATTTTGCCTGATATAAGTATTGCTACCCCAGATTTTTTGGTCTCCATTGGCATGGTAAATGTTTTTCCATTCTTTCACTTTCAGTATGCATATGTCTTTAGTTTTGAGGTGAGTTTTGTGTAGGCAGCATATAAATGTATCTTTTTTTTTTTAAATCCATTCCACCACTCTATGTCTTTTGATTGGAGCATTTAGACCATTTACATTTAACGTAATTATTGGTAGGTATGTGCTTACTGCCATTTTGTTATTTGTTTTCTGGTTGCTTTTGTAGCTTTTCTCTGTGTCTTTCTTCTTCTCTTGCTCTCTTTCTTTGAGATTAATACATTTCTGTAGTTTTATGTTTGTTTTTTCCCCTTTTCTGTGTGTGTATCTAATATAGGTTTGGTGTTTGTGGTTATCATGAGATTCATATATGACATTTTAAGTAAACAGCAGCGTATATTAATTTTATGGTCATTTAGGTTGATACACATTCTAAAAAACTATAATATGTTTTTTTAACTCCCTCCTTCACATTTTATGTATATGCTGCCATTTTATTACATCTAATAATGGCTATTTATTTTCCACTTAAAGAAGTCCTTTGAACATTTCTTGCAAGTCTGGTTTAGTGGTAATAAACTCCTTAACTTCAAAAAAATTTTTTTTAATGTTTATTTATTTTTTTGAGAGAGAGAGACAGAGCATGAGTCAGAGAAAAGCAGAGTGAGAGGGAGACACAGAATCTGAAGCAAGCCCCGGGCTCCAAGCTGTCAGCACAGCGCCCAATGCAGAGCTTGAACTCATGAACCATGAGATCATGACCTGAGCCAAAATCGGATGCTCAACTGACTGAGCCACCCAGATGCTCCAACTCCTTAATTTTGTTGTCTGGGAAACTCTCTCTCTCTTTCAAATTTCAATGATAGCCTTGCTGGGTAGAGTATTCTTGGTTGTAGGTTTTTTGTTGCTGTAGTAGTTGTTGTTATTGTTATTGTTGTTCTTGTTTTGGTTTTAGCACTTTGAGTATATCATGCCACTCCCTTCTGGCCAGCAAAGTTTCTGCTAAAAAATCAGCTTATAGCCTTATAGTGTTTCCCTTATAGGCAACTTTTTGCTTCTCTCTTGCTGCTCTTTAAATTCTCTCTATATCTTTAATCTTTGACATTTTAATTATTATGTATCAATGTGTGGATCTCCTAGGGTTAATCTTGTTCAGAACTCTCTGTGCTTCTTGAACTTGGATGTTGTTTTCCTTCCCTAGATTAGGGAAGTTTTCAGTTATTATTGCTTCAAATAAGTTTTCTGCCCCTTTCTCTCTCTCTTCTTTCTCGTCTGGGATCTGTATAATGCAAATATTTGTTTGTTCGGTGTTGTCCAAGAGAGATCCCTTAAGCTATCCTCATTTCAATAAATCTTTTCTCTTTTGTTCTTCAGCATGAGTGTTTTCCATTATCCTGTCTTCCAGCTCGCTGATATGTTCTGCACATGCTAATCTACTGTTGATTTCCTCGTGTGTGTGTGTGTGTGTGTGTGTGTGTGTGTTTAGTTATTGTATTCTTCAACTCTAATTGGTTCTTTTTTGTTCTATCTCTTCATTGAAGGTTTCATTAGGTTCTTCCACTCTTCTCTCTAGCCTGCTGAGTATCTTTATGATCATCATTTAAAATTCTTTATCAGACATTTTGCTAATCTCCAAGTCATTTTTTCCTGCTAAGGTTTTGTCTTGCTCTTTCTTTTGGAGAATATTCCTCTGTCTCCCCGTTTTGCATTAGTTTCTGTATTTGTTTTGGGGATTAGGCAGAACAGCTACTTCTCGTAAGCCTGAAGGAATAGTTTTGTGTATGATCACCCCCCATGTAGGTGATGTGTTGCTGGCTGGCTGGAGCTATGACTGGTGTAGGCTGGTGTCCTGGGTCTCTCCATGCAGTGGGCTCTCTGGAAGGAGAGCTAAAGCTGATGTGGGCACAGATCAGTGTTGTTCCTGGGCTCTTCATGCAGTGTGTGCCCTGGCAAGATATTTAAGGCCAAAATGGGTGCAAGCCAGGGTGTTCCAGGGCTCTTTGCCCATAGGGTGCCCTGGCAGGGTGGCTGAAGCTAAGGTACAGTGTGGCCTGGGAAGTCCCTGGGCCTTCTGTGCTGAGGGAGCCCTGGAAGGATAGCTGAAGCTAAAGTGGATGTAAGCTGGGAGAACCCAGGGCTCTACACACAGAAAGAACTTTGGCAGGATAGTTGGAGTTGAAATAGGTATAAACTGAGGTGTTCCAGGATCCTCGGTACAGAGGGTGCTCTGGAAGGGTGGTTGGAGCCAAGGTAAGATACAGGCTAGGGAGGGGGTGGGTCCTGGGACACTCCATACAGGGTGTGTGCTGGCAGTACAGCTTAAGTTAAAGTGGGTATGAGCCTGGTCCCTGAGCTCTCCATGCCAAATGTGCCCTGGCAAGACAGCTGAAGCTGATTTGAGAGCAAGCTAGGGTGTCCTAGTGTTCTCAGTGCAGGGGGGCCCTGGCTGGGTAACTGGAGCCGATGCTGGAGGAGTGGAGGTGTTCTAGGTGTTTGGAGAAGTGGGTGTTCTGGCGGGGTAGCTGGAATCAATGCAGGCATGGGCTGGGGTTTCCTGGGGTGCTCTGCAAAGGGGGTGCCCTTTGCAGTATGCTGGATCTGGAGCAGGCATTAGCTCAGAGATGCTAGAGCACTCTGAGTCAGCTGTGCCTTAGCAAACCATCTGAAATGGAAGTGGTGTAGACCTGGAGTGTTCTGGGGGGTGCTTTGCACCTGTGTCACCTTGCTGTGAGGACTGGAGATGTAGTGAGTGCTAACCAGGGGTGTCCTGGTATGCATCATCCTGTGACCATGAAATGCACAAATCTTAAGTGTCATATGAGGTCTACTAAGAACATATTCTTGAGCAACTTAAACCTCTATCTACTTACAACATTACCATTACCTTGGAAAATTCACTCATGTCCCTTCTCAGGAAAACCCTCCTTCCTTTCCTTGCAAAGGCAATGATTGTTCTGATTTTTTTCCCAACTAGTCTTGCATGTTGTGGGGCTTTATATTAATGGGGCAGTATATACTTTTATGTAGGACTTCATTCACTCAGTATGTTGTTTTTGAGATTCATTCATTTTATATGAATTGGAAGCTCTTTCTTTTTATGTTACTAATACTCCAGTGATACGTAACAATTGGTTTTACGTAAATCCATTTTCTGATAGATACACACTTGGGCTATTTCCAGTTTCTGACTATTATGTATAAAGCTACTATGAATATTCTTGTACAAACCTTTTTGTGGATACAGGTCTCCAACTCTTTTGGGTAAATGCTAGGATCAGAATTTCTGGGTCATGAACATATACATTTAGTTTGACAAGAAACTGCCAGATTTTCCCCAGAGGGGTTTTACCATTTTATTTTACGCTCACCAAAAAGTTTTGCTTCACATCTTCATCAATATTTGTTGCTATGAGACTTTTTAATTTTAGCCATTCTGGCGGATGTGTAGTGGTATATCATTAGGGTCTCTCATATGATTTTTGGTTTATTGGCCTGTCTCTATAGACATCTTCTTGAAGACAGGCACTTTACTCACCTCTATATTTCCTATGCCTAATAATGTCTAACAGAGTATGGCTCAATAAATGTTTGTTGAATCAAACTAATCCAAATTGAATCCTGTACTCAGAAAAAAAGATCATCTTCTTTTATAACTTTATTCCTTTGGTCAAAGAGCAGAGTAAGCTCTTTTGTTACAAGCAGGAACATTTATATTAAGATTAGAATGCTATCCAATTGGAGTGATTTGAGGGATCAAGCATCCCTTTCCCCAAATATGTGTTCCATTGTCCCTCTTTTATTTTAACAACTTCATTCCTCTGGGTCTTTTTATGTGGCTTTTCCATTTTCATAGGGCCCTACTAAAGTGGTAATCTATGTAGGAGGAAGATGAACTAATGCTTTAATTACAACCAATAAAAGACCATATTGTAACTTTGATTTTTCCCCTGATAGTGGGATAGTGGGGTTGGAGTGGATATAGAGAGAGGGCAGGAAAAGTTCGTGATCCAGGGAAGGTGCCAAAGTCAAGTGATTGCTGGAAGAAGGACTTCTTTAGTGTTTCAGAAGTCACACATGGAACTTTAATCAAGGTTTCCAGCTCAGGCACACCATGGCTGCCTTTTTCCTTTCCTTGTCATTTCCTTCCCTCCTTTCTTTTCTCTCTTGTCCCATCCTTGTCTCAGTTCACAGTTATTTCTGGCACCTGAGTGGTACCTAGAATAATTTAAGTGTTCAATAAATATTTGTTGACCAAATGTAGACTCTTTCTCCAGGGCCATTTAACTTTCTAATAAAATTACCAGTTTAGGGTCAGTTAGTAGTTAACAGTGGTCTTCTCTACCCTGGAGACATTTGTATATATAGTTATAAAAACGGCAATAGGGTTAGTCGTATCTTGGTTTGAATGCTGGCTCTTGACTGCATGATTTTACACAAGTTACTGAAGGCCTTTCAATCTGTTTCCTTATGGGTAAAGTGGGGATAATATTCCCTATTTTGTAAGGTGTTATAAATATTAGAAACCTACTTAGCCATTCTTTCCCCTTATTTAAAAAGCTGCTAAAAACAAAGCTCATCTACAAAGCCTTCCCTGATGACCATGGTAGGGATGCCCTCATCTCATTTGACCTATCTTAAGTATTTTGCTATCCAATTTAGGGTTGGTTTTATGTTCCTATTCTGGTTCCCATAAGACATTTTGAGTTCCATGATGATAAGGACCAGGTCTATTCAACTTTTAAGGAAATTATAATCCTTAAGGATGTTGACTTCTGCAATTAGGTACTTACTACTTTTTTTTATAAAGTTGGTGACATAAATGCTAGTTTCAGAGAAACAAAACCCTTATTTGCTTTCAATTGCTTATTCAATCATACCACTAGACTGTTAGTAAAACAAGTAATAATACAGTTTACATTTGTATTTAGTTAATTTAATTTGATGTAGTAAACTTAATTAAATTTGTATTTAATACAGTTTAAAATTTGTATCTAAGGTGTGCCTGGGTGGCTCAGTCAGTTGAGTGTCTGACTCGATTTTGGCTCCGGGTAGATCCAGGGTCATGGGATTAAGCCCCACTATGGGTTTGCACTGAGCATGGAGACTGCTTGGGGTTCTCTCTCTCTCTCTCTCTCTCTTTCTCTCTCCCCCTCCCTCTGTCCCTCTCCCAACTTGTGTGCATGCTCTCTCTCTCTCTTTCAAATTAAAAAAAATTGTATTTAAAATGAAATATATGTTCCTACTATTATTTGCTTTTGGAAGTGACATGCCATCACTTTAACTTTCCCTTAGATATGAAGATAGAGAGAAACATAAAGGCTGTTTTAATTTCAGTTGTAATGGCTTAATTGTGTGTCTTTTACTCCAAGCTGCCTCAAAGTCATTTTAGAATTTTTATATTTATATAGAAAAAGATCAAGTAAGTTCACGAAGGAAGTAAGTACTATAAGCCCCTTCATCCCGTAACTGTCACAAATCTTACTTACTGGGTCTTTCTCTCAGAATAGGCAACACTTTTGCATATCCCAAACGGATGATGACTGAAGGAGGAAAAATTTTGTAATAGTAACTGCTTTTGTTGCACAGCTCAATTCAAAGCAGGATTTTCTTTTGAGATGATAAAATTGCTGGTGATGGAATAGCAGGGGTGTGGGGGGGAAATTAAACAAAAAAATCCTTTAATTAAATACTTAAGACATCTTTCACAAGGAAGAAAAAGGAGATTGATTTACTGGAATAAAATAATTCCTTGACTCATAAAAATTCTTTATTTGGAAGCATTCAGCAGCTCCCTCATTGTGTCCTAAACATGTCATTACTCTCTCTCTCTTCTTTCTGTGTAATTACCTAGTCCCTTCTCTTACTTCTGAAGTCAGCTTATTCTCACTTCACTTCTATGGCCTTCTGTCCTAAGAATGAAACAGGTAAGAAAAAGAAAATGAAAACCAAGGACCTCATCTCTGTACATACACACAAATAATTTAATCTTACTTTCTTGGAATTTTGATTATAGCATCATAGGTTTTGAATCATGTTGGGGATCTTCCTGTGCTTTAGGGCTTACAAGAAAGGTCATTGGTTTCAGACTTAGAAGACCTACATTTGAATATTGCCTTACGGTTTAGCAGTTGCATGAACTCCAGCCAACTCACTTAAACTCCCTGAATTCCTCATCTCTAAAATGGGGATAATAATGTTTGTCTCACCAACTTCAGAGTTCTTACATCAAAGTGTGTAAAAGCAGCTTATAACCACGAAGCCCAGTATGAACCTGTTATTATCACAACCATCGTTTGACATACGAGAACATGGAGACTAGTCAGAAAAGTTAAATGTTTTCCCTAAGGATGCAATGCCTGTGAGTAAAGGAGCAGGAACTAGAAGCTGAGTGCCCAAATTTTTAGTTTGGATTCTTTTGCACCGATTCTTTCTGAGGTGCTTTGTTTCAACTTGTAAGAGCTGTGTTTTTCTCTCTCCTTCTGTATGATTTGGTTTCATTGACCAGTGCATAAGGTAAAAATTGAAATCATGTCTTTCTATTTTACAATTTTAGACTTTGGACTGAGGGTACATGTTAACTCCCTGGATTTAGAGGAGAGACTCAGAAAGTTCACACATGCATTCCGCTTTTGCAGACTGGTTACAGGAGCTCGATTGCTCCTCTAAGGAGTAGTACCTGTTTTTATGGGTGGGGAATTCACCTCTCCCGTGGCTTCTCTGCTACAACAGGTGGCGGCAGAAGATGTATAGAAGAAGATGTATGGTGTTTGATTGCATAGGTCCAAAATACCCCACACAGTTTCTAATCTTAGATGGGCTCCTCCAATAGATCTCCTTGAGGTAAAGACATTGGACTTAAATAACAAAGTGTTCTTTTTTTTTTTTTTTTTTTTTTTTTCTAGATGAACAACATAATATCTTCTCTACATGATGTTCTGGTCTCTACGCCTCTCACCTCTTGTGTTCTAGTTAAGTGGGAGTAGATATTAAATGGGAACAAAAGAGACCTGTGTCACAGAGCCCTGTAACCGGAGGGAGGAAGTTTGTTTTAAGTAGCATGAAGAAGATAAAAAGTGAAAAATGTGTTACACAGACACAAAGTGGGTAGGAGTCTGTCTGAAGGTGATTTTGGCAGTACAGACAGTTTTCAATTATGTACTTCTTGTTACTATCTTAGATTTCTTTTCCTTTTTCTTTTTCAGTGCAAAAATATGTTTTTATTAAAGCATGAGGACAGGATCCGTGGGCAGAAAGAGCTGCCACCATTTTAGATTTCTATCAAAACTGTTTACTTTTTAAAGCAAACAGCTGGAGGATTTCAAATGCAAATAAAGGACTGCATTGGAGAAGGTATACTTTCAAACCCAAACATGTATATAGTGATTTAATACATTGGATAAAATAAAGGTTCAAGTACAATTCATTGAACCTGATGAAACCAAGTGATTTTCTCACGCAGTCAGAAACAACCCCAGAAAAACACATACTTGGGGGATACCACTCCTTCCCCAAACATCTACCTACAAGAGCTCTGTATCAAGAGACAGGCCAAGACGGAGTAATATTTATAGACATTTTGTAAACACCTGCAGTAGAAAAATCTTTTGTCAAATTAATGAGGGAAGTTGATCGGTACATAAGAGTCACAAGGAATGAGAGGCAAATGACTTTTGTTGGTTATGGCTGCTGAAAGCACACACGTGTGTGTGTGTGTGTGTGTGTGTGTGTGTGTGTGTGTGTGTAACAAATAACTTGCAGCAAAATCACAAATTCTCTCATTCCTTTACTACAGCATATATGTGGGGTGATGGGGGCAGGGGGCAGTGCCTTTATTTCACTGTATTGTGGTATAAAATTCTTGGATCTCAGAGCTAGAACAACCTGGTTTTATATCTCAGTACTGCTTCTTATGAGCTCACTATGAGGCCTATAAAGAAAAGATAAAGTTTGGGATTATCTTCAACTGAAATACAGAACACTCAACCAAATGTGGCTTAAGCAATAAAGACATTAAATTATATCACTTAGAAAGAAGTCTAAAGATAAGCTACTGCAGAACTGATGTAGCAGTTTAACAACATCATCAAGGGTCCAAGCTCTCTTTTTTTAAATTAATTAATTAATTAATTAATTAATTTATTTATTTATTATCTATCTATCTACTTACTTACTTTTTCTTTATCATCTTGCCAGTTTCACTATGATATGTCGTGCAGAAGATCGATTCAAGTTACGTCTGAAGGGAGTTCTCTGTGCCTCTTGGATTTCAATGCCTTTTTCCTTCCCCAGTTCAGGGAAGTTCTCAGCTATTATTTCTTCAAGTACCCCTTCAGCACCTTTCCCTCTCTCTTCCTCCTCTGGAATACCAATTATGCGTATATTATTTCTTTTTAGTGTATCACTTAGTTCTCTAATTTTCCCCTCATACTCCTGGATTTTTTTATCTCTCTTTTTCTCAGCTTCCTCTTTTTCCATAACTTTATCTTCTAGTTCACCTATTCTCTCCTCTGCCTCTTCCATCCGAGCTGTGGTGGTTTGCATTTTGTTTTGCATTTCCTTTAAAGCGTTTTTCAGCTCCTCGTGACTGTTCCTTAGTCCCTTGATCTCTGTAGCAAGAGATTCTCTGCTGTCCTGTATACTGTTTTCCAGCCCAGCGATTAATTTTATGACTATTATTCTAAATTCACTTTCTGTTATATTATTTAAATCCTTTTTGATCAGCTCATTAGCTGTTGTTATTTCCTGGAGATTCTTCTGAGGGGAATTCTTCCGCTTGGTCATTTTGGATAGTCCCTGGTGTGGTGAGGACCTGCAGGGCACTTCCCCTGTGCTGTGGTGTATAACTGGAGTTGGTGGGCGGGGCCGCAGTCAGTCCTGATGTCTGCCCCCAGCCCACCGCTGGGGCCACAGTCAGACTGGTGTGTGCCTTCTCTTCCCCTCTCCTAGGGGTGGGATTCACTGTGAGGTGGCGTGGCCCGTCTGGGCTACTTGCACACTGCCAGGCTTGTGATGCTGGGGATCTGGCGTATTAGCTGGGGTGGGAAGGCAAGGTGCACGGCGGGAGGGGGGGCAGGCTTAGCTCGCTTCTCCTTAGGTGATCCACTTCAGGAGGGGCCCTGTGGCAGCCGGAGGGAGTCAGATCCGCTGCCGGAGGTTTGGCTCCGCAGAAGCACAGAGTTGGGTGTTTGCGCGGAGCGAGCAAGTTCCCTGGCCGGACCGGTTCCCTTTGGGATTTTGGCTGGGGGATGGGCGGGGGAGATGGCGCTGGCGAGCGCCTTTGTTCCCCGCCAAACTGAGCTCTGTCGTCCGGGGGCTCCGCAGCTCACCCTCCCTTTGTCCTCCAGCCTTCCCGCTTTCCGAGCAGAGCTGTTAACTTATGACCTCCCAGACGCTAAGTCGCACTTGCTGTTGGAACACAGTCCGTCAGGCCCCTCCGCTTTTGCAAGCCGGACTCGAGGGCTCTGCTTGGCTGGCGAGCCGCCCCTCCGCCCCGGCTCCCTCCCGCCAGTCCGTGGAGCGGGCACCGCCTCGCCGCCCTTCCTACCCTCTTCCGTGGGCCTCTCGTCTGCACTTGGGTCCGGTGACTCCGTTCTGCTAATCCTCTGGCGGTTTTCTGGGTTATTTAGGCAGGTGTAGGTGGAAACTAAGTGATCAGCAGGACGCGCGGTGAGCCCAGCGTCCTCCTACGCCGCCATCTTCCTGCGCCTCTTTCTTTATCATCTTGAATATATTGTTTTTTCATTATTAGGCTAGTCAGATCATGACCCCGAGATGGCCACTTAGCTCAAAAACATTACCTCACATAATCATGTTCAGAGCAGAAAGGCAAGGAGTTGGGGGCAATGGGACTCTCTCCTTATAAGGCTCTTTTATATGAAAGAAACTCTTTCCCAAAAGGTCCTTGGCTCACTTTCTCTTGTCTCATTGGCTGTATTTGGCCCCATCAACTCGTGATTTTGTGTGGGAACGGGGTTGGGATCCGTTTTCTCTGCTGAGATCTGTTAGCAACTAACTCCGTCTGCTACAGGTAACATCTGTCTTACAGGATAAGCATCAGAGACAGTATGTGTAAACCTGTTAGCACTTCGCCTAGCCCATCTCAGGCAACCATTAAATGATCACTATTATAACTGTTTTTAAATTATTAGCACTTTTTCTACAATATTTTATTTTCCTGTGAACATTTGAGTAGATGTAGTTGTAGTCGGTATACAGAATTTTGGAGACTGCTTTCATTTCATCAAATTTATAGGGGTGGCCAATGAACAAATTCTTCCCAGTGGAATGAGGGCATGTGTGATGTACTCCACTTGTGGGCCTGGTCCAAAAAACCTCTGATATATCTTTTTCTCTCTTTTCCTGGACGTCTAAGCCCTAGCAGACCTCGTGGTACAGATGGTAGACCCTGCCACAGCCCTGGATCCTGAATGAATGTACAGAACGGAACCACCACTCCAATCCCACACTACTGCTTACAAGTGACACGAGTAAGAAATAAATTCTAATACATCAAGCCAGCATGGACTTTGAAATTGTTATAGCTGCTGTTACCACAACTAATACAGAAATTGGTACCTCAAGATGGTAACTACTGCAATGAATAAGGCACTAGTCTACTTTTATTTATATTTATTCTCTGGAGCCTTGTCTTTTGGAATACAAGAATGACAGCAACAACAAAAAAGAATTTATCTTAATGAAGAGCATCAAAATAGTTGGGATAAAAAAATTAATATGCATACAGGAGGAAAATAAACCCCCAAATCCAAATTGCTTGGAATAATTCATAATTAATGTTAATGTAAACCAACTGATGAAAAGTACTTGCCACAGTAACTTCTAATGCATGTATTTAATCATTTTAGTTTGATGCTATCAATAAGTAATAATAAATTATTTTTAAATCCTGCTAGAGTGTTTCTTTTTTTTTTTTAACGTTTATTGATTTTTGAGACAGAGAGAGAGCATGAACGGGGGAGGGGCAGAGAGAGAGGGAGACACAGAATCTGAAACAGGCTCCAGGCTCTGAGCGGTCAGCACAGAGCCCGACGCGGGGCTTGAACTCACAGACCGTGAGATCATGACCTGAGCCGACGTCAGACGTTTAACCGACCAAGCCACCCAGGCGCCCCTAGAGTGTTTCTTATTTAAAACGTTGTATTGCCTCATGTCTGGGGCATGTCATAGCCATGTGCGCAAGCAACAAAGGATATATAAAGTCTTTTAGTAACCATGGTCTGCATCCCGAGAGTTAACACCCTGTAGCTACAGTTTAGACCTATTGCAGCAAAGGAGATTGCTTTACTATAGAACCCTGGATAATTGGGAGGGCCCCAGAGAAACCGACTTGATTTTGTGTCTATTAGGCAACTCTAAAGTATGTGGAGAGATAATGGTAGAGGCTGATATATTGATTTTTGTTCCTTGTGGGAGGCACACCCTGAAAGGATGGCTAGGGAAACTCAGGTTGTTAGGAAACCCATTTTGGGAGGGGGATTTGCGTGAGTCTCCCAGTATATAATTAATTAATCCTGCTTAATTGCTCTGAGCCAGCCAGGTATTTCCCAACCATTCAATGAGGAAATATAGATGAAGGTATAACTCCATGCCTGGCACCATAGTAAGCACAATTATGATGATTATGAGGATGACCGGGCCACTGAAAATTTCCAGTAACTTTGACCTACAACTTCTTTTTTTTTTTTTTTCTTCAGTATATGAAGTTTATTGTTAAATTGGTTTCCATACAACACCCAGTGCTCATCCCAAAAGGTGCCCTCCTCAATATCCATCACCCACCCTGACCTACAACTTCTGATAGCAGGAAGCCAAACCTGAGTTTAAGTTATGTTCCCTGCTGGGTCTGGTGGGCCCTGATTTATTTCTCAATGAGGAACTGAGAAGAGAGCTGAAAAAGGTGAGGGGAAAGCACCAGGCACTTGAGTTCGATGCAGAAATGGTGCTTCCCAAGGATGTGAGCTGCCGTTGTACTTGTTTAGGGAAAAAATGTGTGATACCACTTAATCCTCTTTCCTTAGGATGCTAGTTAAATAAATTATTGTATTGAATGAAATAACATTTCGTAGTTAAAAAGAATGAGGTAGGTCTATTTGTACTGACACTGAAACATCTCTAGGATATGGTCTCAAGGAAAATAAGCAAATTTAAAGCAATATATAAAGATAATTATTTATGAAAAGAAATTGAATATGAGGAAAGAAACAAATTCAGTCAACTCAGTCCAATTTAATAATTTAAAGTGTTTTTTCTTTCTTTTTCCTTCCTTCCTTCCTTCCTTCCTTCCTTCCTTCCTTCCTTCCTCCCTCCCTCCCTCCCTTCCCAAATTTCCTCTCTTTTCCTTTCTCTTCCACAAGCTGGTAACTATGTATATGGAGGTACTTACGGTCCTTGGGTCTACATGGTGCCCACGGGCTTCTCTTTAATCCTCACCAATCTATGTAGAGATAATGCCCCTTATATTTCTGGCCACTGCTCATCCTAACATGTCTGTGGCTTAACTCAGTGGCTGGTAAACTCTCGATCTCTTCATTTTGCTCAATAGGGCTCTATGGTCCTCCTGGTGTGTTGAGTTCAGAAATCTGGCTGTGACTCCTAATTGGACCCAAGTTAGGAATATCTACCCTTCTGCTCCAAACTACAGGGTTACCTGGCCTTATAAAGACAACTACCATAGGCTTGCCAGCATGCACCATTTACTTTTCTAAAGCAAATGGAAACTTTTTTTGTTAAAAGGTATATATTTTTAAGGTTTATTTATTTTTGAGAGAGAGAGTGAGTGCAAGTGGGGTTGGGGCAGAGAGAGAGGGGAAGGGGGACAGAGGATCTGAAGCAGGCTCTGTGCTGACAGCAGCAAGCCTGATGCAAACTCATGGACCACAAGATCATGACCTGAACCAGAGTCAGAAGCTCAACCGACAGAGCTACCCAGGTGCCCCAAAACCAAATGGAAAATTTTGAAACTTTTGGTAGCTCCCATATCACATGGCCGCAGAGGGAGGCCTTGGATTCAGAATTTCCTTTGGTTTAACCATACTGTAACCATTATGGGGATTTCCTTTCAGACTACTGTTTTTAGAAGGGGGGAAAGTCCCTCATACCATGCCCTCACCTCCCTTCTTAAGCTAACACATCTCTCTTTAGGATTTTTACTAGGAGGGGAGTGATCACTATATACATTTTTACCACTTGTTCTTCCTACAGCCATATCTTTCTCTTTTCACAGTGCTTTTAAAGGAGGGATAGACTTTCTATTTCCTCTGTACGTGTTTTAGTAAAACATGTAATTACCTCATGATCTAGGGCACCAAGTTTGAATCTTGGAATACTAAAGGAGGCTAAAAAATTTTTTTAAAAATTTCTTTTCTGTCAACAACAAAGCCTGGTTTTTTTTAAAAAAATTTTTTTTTCAACGTTTTTTATTTATTTTTTTTTTTTTGGGACAGAGAGAAACAGAGCATGAACGGGGGAGGGGCAGAGAGAGAGGGAGACACAGCATCGGAAACAGGCTCCAGGCTCCGAGCCATCAGCCCAGAGCCTGACGCGGGGCTCGAACTCACGGACCGCGAGATCGTGACCTGGCTGAAGTCGGACGCTTAACCGACTGCGCCACCCAGGAACAAAGCCTGGTTTTAATACTATTGTATTTTGTCAATTTGAAGAGGCTATGATTGTTAAGACACACTATTATTTTGTGTACCTTGAGACTATGACACAATGCCCTAATCTGACAGTTCTGTGGAAGGCATGAATTGATCATACCACCCTTGGATTGCAGTGAAATATCTTTTATCTACATCAAGGGATTTGGGATTTCTCTTGCCTTTAATCACAATGGTTGACAAGCGATGATCATTTCACAAGAATGTCAGTAAAATAATGTAACCTAATTTCAGTGACATATCAATATCTTACTTTTGTAGGGATATTACAGCACTTGGCTGTTGTTTTGCAACAAAATAAGACTTGTAATAATCAATCCAACTACAAGTTTTGCCTTCCTTGTATCAAATTTACATTCTATTGCATTATTTTTATGCCTTTCTGTATATGCAATACTTTTTTTCCCCCAATGACAAATCATAGTGTAATATTTTTGAAGACTATTTAAATTGCAATTACACTCAGCCCGGAAAAAGATGATTAAGTCTGGGATCATGAGTTGAGTCTTGAGGTGTTGTTGTTGGTGGAGCAGAAGCAGAGGTCAGACTGAGGCATCCTACCTGGCTCGGTGGGCAGCAGAAGCCCTGGCAGTTAACAATACTGAAGGAAGAGAAAGGGAAGGGGAAAACCATGGGTGTTCACATGGTAGCTGCCTGGGACACTCTCATTTTCCATCTTCCTTCCTTTCTGTCCTCAACAAAGCTCTTTCTGACCCATTAGAGATTTGGTTAGCTCTTCTATTAAGTTCTCCTATCATAGAACCTAATTTAGTTTTTTAAAAAATGGCTAGTTTAACTATATATCTTCTTACCAGAAAGGAAACTCTATGAGGATCTGTCTTGCTTACCATTTGATCTCTCTGCTTACCATAGTTCCTGAAGATGCCAATAAATAATTGATTGGAGTGATGACATAGAATAAAACTTTTCAGGTTCTGGAGTCCTGCAGTAGCATAGAAGAACTAACATCTTTGTTTTAGAGTTTCTGGATGCTGTGTCCAGATGAGGAAGCAGAATCACTCATACTTGCTGATGATATATCTATATTGGGTCAATGGATTTGTCTACCTATTAGTCTGTCTAAAGGTCCTTTGTGTTGGGATGGGGGAATTGGGGAAGGGCAGCCTAGGCTTTGGTAGAGGTATGCTTAAACGCTCGTTCTCCTGCCAGGAAGGGTAGATTGTTGGTACTTCACTTGCAGTCTAAAGAGGTATTCTAGGAGCACCTGGGTGGCTCAGTCGGTTAAGCCTCCAGCTCCGGCTCAGGTCATGATCTCGTGGCCTGTGAGTTTGAGCCCTGCGTGGGGCTCTGTGCTAACAGCTCAGAGCCTGGAGCCTGTTTCAGATTCTGTGTCTCCCTCTCTCTGCCCCTCCCCCACTCATGCTCTGTCTCTCTCTCTCTCTCTCTCTGTCAAAAGTAAACAAACATTGCAAAAGTTGTTCATATATTCTTATGCTTTATGCTGATCAAATCAATTAATAAGAATATTGTAGGGGAGCATGGGTGGCTCAGTCGGTTAAGCGTCTGACTTTGGCTCAGGTCATAATAAACTCAGGTTTGTAAGTTCGAGCCCTGCTGACAGCTCAGAGCCTGGAGCCTGCTTCGGATTCTGTGTCTCCTCCTCTCTCTGCCCCTCCCATGCTCATGCTCTGTCTCTCTCTCTCTCTCTCTCTCTCTCTCTCTCTGTCTCTTAATAATAAATAAATGTTTAAAAAATTTAAAAAAAGAATATTGTAAAAATTCTTATATAATTGTGGTAAGCGGAATAATGACCCTCCAAAGATGGTCATGTCCCAATCTCCAGAATGTGTAAATATGTTACATTATATGGAAAAAGGGACTTTGCAGATATGATTAAGGTTAAGAATCTTGAGGTGGGAGAGTATCCTGGATTATCCAGGTGGAACGAATCTAATCACATGGGTCCTTTAAAGACAAGAACCCTTCCTAGCTGTGCTCAGGAGATAGGACTATGGAGAAATGGCCAAAGATATGCAACATTGCTGGCTTTAAAGATGGAAAAATGGGGCCATGAACTAAGGATTGTAGATAGTTTCTGAAATCTGGAGAAGACAATCAAAATATTCTTCCCTCCTCCAAAAAAGAATGTACTGTTGTTAATACTTTGATTTTAGCTCAGTGGGAACTGTGCTGGACTTCTATTATCTTAGGGATCTGTAGGCTACAGATCCCTAAGATAATAAATTTGTATTATTTAAGCCTTTAAATTTGCATCAGTTTATTACAATAGCAATAGAATACAAATATAATAATGATCTATAATTAGTAATTTTATTCTAAGGTACTCTCTATATGCTTCAACAATATTGTATCTACTAAGTCTTTTTTGTTAAAGATTCTACCAGGGTCACTTAAGAGCTAACCCCTAGATGATCAGGCAAGTTACCCCAAAGGGTGACCTCACATCAGTGGGAACTGGGAATGGGTGGATGAAAACCTCAAATTTCTGGGGCACCTGGGTGGCTCAGTCGGTTAAGTTTCTGACTAGTGATCTGGGCTCAGGTCATGATCTCACGGTTCATGAGTTTGAGTCCCATGTAGGGCTCTGCACTGACAGGGTGGAGCCTGCCTGGAACTCTCTCTCCATCTCCCTCTGCCCCTACCCCACTTGTGCTCTCTCTCTCTCAAAATAAATAAATAAACTTAAAAAAAAATTTTTTTAAACTCTCAAGTTTCTGTACTCTGTTGGGAAATTTAAGGTGTGTTTCCCATGCTTTCTGAGAGGGGCCCTAGTGGAATGAAACCATGTTGCCCACCACAATAACCCTTCCCTATTTTTCCTATTTCTTCCCTTGAGTGTTAAGTGGAATTAGGCATAAATGAGCTAAAGTTGGGAAGTCATGACCGAGGAAGGAGAACCACACGCAAGAATGCTACCTTCTGAAGGCCAAGTATCTATGGTCTAGGGAGAAATACAGGAAACTCTAGCGTAGAGGCCTTTCTGAGTAATCCTGGGGATGGCAATGCATTTGGCTGCTAGGTGGTGGCTGGCCAAGGTCTTAAACCACAGTAAGCCCAGCAACATGAGTAGGCCCAAGCTGTGAAATTTGCCAATGAATAGGCTGGAATTCTGGGGGAGCTCCGCTCTTACATATTCTGGGAGTCAACTGGTAGAGAAAAAAGAGGAAGAGCTCCCTTGAAGAGTAAACAGTATGTGCACAAGCATGGGGCCTTAGAGTGACTGGAAAAGTGGGGTCAGGATGAGAAGTGGAAAATGAAGCCAGAAAATCCACCCTGATAATATTCCTAACAGAGAACTTAACTATATAAAGTAAATAGTAACAGACATAAAGGGAGAAATCGACAGTGATACAATACTAGTAGAAGACTTTAACACCCCACTTACATCCATGGATAGATCATCTAGACAGAACATCAACAAGAAAGCAGTGACTTTGAATGACACGTTAGACCAGATGGACCCAACAGATATATACAGAACATTACCTCCAAAAAAAGCAGAATACACATTTTTTTTTTCAGCTACACATGGAAAACTCTCCAGGAGAGATCACATGTTAAGCCACATCACAAGTCTCAATAAACTTAAGAAGACTGAAATCATATCAAGTATCTGACCACAATGGTGTGAAACTAGAAATCAAGGAAAAGAAAATATCTGGAAAGAACAAAAACACATGGAGGCTAAATAAGATGCTAGTAAACAACAAATACATGGAGACAAATGAAAATGAAAACATAACAGTCCAAAATCTTTGGGACACAGCAAAGGCAGTTTTTAAAAAATATATATATATTTTATTTTTAAGTAATCTCTAGGTCCAATTTAGGGCTTGAACTTACAGCCCCAAGATCAAGAGTCACATACTTCACTGACTGAGCCAGCCAGGTGCTCCCAAAAGCAGTTCAAAGAGGAAAATTTATAGTGATATAGGCCTACCTCTAAAAACAAGAAAAATTTCAAATACATAACCTAACCTTATACCTAAAGGAGCTAGAAAAGAAGAACAAAGCCCAAAGCTAGTAAAATGAGGAAAATAAAAATATTAGTGCAAAAATAAATAAAATAGGGGTATCTGGGTGGCTCAGTCAGTTGAATAGTCAACTTTTGATATTGGCTCAGGTCATGATCTCATTGTTGTGAGATTGAGCCCCAAGGTGGACTCCGTGCTCAGCACAGAACCTGTTTGGGATTCTCTCTCCCTCTCTCTGCCCCTCCCCCACTTGCACGTGTGCTTTTTCTCTGTCCCCTCTCAAAATAAACTTTAAATAAGTAAAACACAGAACAATTTTTTAAAAAATCAAAGAAATCAAGAACTGGTTCTCTGGGAAGATATAAAATATTGACAAACCTTTAGACTCATAAAGAAGAAAAGGGAGAAGACTCAAATAAATAAAATCAGAAATAAAGGAGGAGAAGTAACAACCAACATGACAGAAATACAAAGGATTATAAGGGAATATCATGAAAAATTTCATGCCAACAAACAGACAACCTATAAAAAGTAGACAAATTTCTAGAAACATACAATCACCTAAAACTGAATCAGGAAGAAATAGGAAATTTGAACACATCAATTAGTAGTAATGAAATTGAGTTAGTAATTAAAAAAAAAAAACTTTCAATAAACATCCATAAACCAAAAAGCAACCTACCAAATGGGAGAAGATATTTACAAATGGTAATTTTGATAAGGGATTAATATCCAAAATATATAAAGCACTTATACAACACTGAAAAAAGAAATAGCCTGATTAAAAAAACGGGTAGAAGACCTGAATAGATACTTTTTTTTCCAAAGAAGACATACAGATGGCTAACAGACACATATGAAAAGATGCTCAACATCACTAATCATCAGGGAAATACAAATCAAAACCATAATGAGATATCACCTCACACCTATCAGAATGGCTAGCATCAAAAAGACAACAAATAACAAGTGTTGGTGAGGATGTGGAAAAAGGGAACCCTGGTGCACTGTTGGTGGGAATGTAAATTGGTGCAACCACTGTGGAAGACAGCATGGAGGTTCCTCAGAAATTAAAAATAAAGGTACCATATGACCCTGTAATTCCCCTTCTGGCGATTTACCTGAAGAAAATGGAAACACTAATCAAAAATTGTATATGCACCCCTATGCATAATGTTTAGTGCAACATTATTTATAATAGCCCAGATATAGAAGCAATCTAAGTGTCCATCCATAGATGAATGGATAAAGATGATATAATATACATGTACAGTGGAATATTACTCAGTTATAAAAAAGAAATAAGATCTTGCCATGTGGCAACACAGATGGCCCTGGAGGGTATTTTACAAGTGAAAGAAATTAGAGAAAGATAAAGATCATATGATTTCACTTATATGTGGAATACAAAAAACAAAATTAACAAACACTCTTAAATATGGAGTACTGGTGGTTGCCAGAGGGGAGGTAGGTGGCAGGGATGGGCAAGTAGATAGAGATAAGTAAGAGCTACAAACTTCCAGTTATAAAATAAAGTCACAGAGGTGAAAAGTACAGCAGAGGAAATATACCCAATAATACTGTAATAACACTGTATGGTGACAGATGGTAACTACACTTATGGTGAACATTGAGTAATGTGTAGAATTATTTAATTGATATGTTGCACAGCTGCAATTGATATAACATTGCATGTTAACTATACTTCAATAAAAAATGGAAAAGAAGAAATGGGCCTATATTGCAATATCACGTTGAGTATTAAAAACAAAAAAATAGGCAAAAATAATAATATTCCTAAATATTACAGCTTATTGAGTATTTATTATGTATAGGCACTGGGTCACAGGCTTTGAGGGCGATTGCATTTTGTTCTTCCAACCACACTACTGGTCATTTGCTTTTTGTTCTTAATCCATTCTTTCCCTTCCCCTGGCTCTGGGTAGTATCATAGGAGGTCACAATTCCCAGGTTTGATTGCTAACTGGTGGCCAATGAGAGTTCAAAAGAAGACGCTGGCGAGGAGAGAGAGGGAAGTCAGGGTATTTCTCTTTCTCTCACTGTCTCCGGTCTTCCACAGCAGCTGCATCTCCTCTCTGGCCCCAGCTTCTGCTCATAGCCCACTTCCCTGTTCTGTTCGATGATCTGGTATTCCAGGGTGGGGCTGGATCCTACATTCTGGAATATGTTCTTCCAGTTCTAGGAGTGGTGGTAGCTTTCTATTGTTGCAAACCTCTGGGTTGCCTTACCTGTTTGGCCTCAACCCTTCCCTCACCTGTTTACCCCAAGTACCGCATTGAATTTCCTTGGAAATACAAGAGTGGTTTCTGTCTTCCTGACTGGACCCTGACTGGCACAACCTCCAAGGGAGGCAGGCACTATTGAGAATCCATTTTAGGGCTGAGGGAGCTGAGACTCGGCAATATTAAGTGATAGGCTTCAGGTCTCACTGCTAGTGAGTAGGGCAGTGCAGGCAATAGATATGGCCTTGGATCCCAGGAATTGGGTTTGGTTATGTAGGAAGTGGAGATCAGCAAAGGCTTTACTCAGAAGAAGGACATAATCAGAACTGTGTTTTGCAAAGGGCAACGGCGGAATGTCTTCCATCTCCAACATAGTAGCTTATTCCAACAAAACTACCTGGTTTCCACACAGATCTATGTTGCAAAAAGGCACAAAAGACCTTAACTGACATTGTCTGTATGTTCCTCGGTTTCTCTTAATTGTATGCTACATTTTTCTGCAAGTTGAGCTAAGAATTATTTCACCAATGAAAAGTCTTCTGTGCAAGCCCAACTATTACTACCTGACCAATCAAAGTCTTTGTGAACAGACTGTTTTCAAGTCTCTGTAGGTTCTGTGATAATCTGTAAATACTTCTTTCCTTGAGGTTCTTTGGGCCAGAGTGTGCCAGTGTACAAAGTGAATCTATAGGATGTAAATTATCCATGAGAATATAAGATTTACTCTACACATTTATATGAATAAATGAGGCAAAATCATGTTTTAGTATTGACTTATGTCCTACAGGTATGCCTGAATTACCAATAAGTTTAATTATAAAAAAATTAGGCTATACTTCTCAATCTTAATGTATTTTCCCATGGACACATTGCCTTTTAATACATTTAGGCCCAGCCAGTTCAAAATGTCTCTTGCTGCTATAAGGTCCTTACATATTAATATTCCATAGTTCTTTATCTGGATAAAAACTAGATTCATAAAACTCATAAACTGCCCCTTTTCAGTTCTAGCACTTTCTTTTGTGTCCCTCACCTCTTTTCTAGCTTTCTGCCTTTCTAACCTTGCATTGGATTATATAAAATGCAGGCACTGATCAATGGGAAAAATTGTAAAAAAATGGAAAATAATCCAAAATACTGTAACATCCATTAATATGAAATTTCACTTTTGAATTTTACATTTTTAGTGAAGAGTCTTGTAATCCCATGAGAAGCTGCATGTATGATGATTAAGAACATGAATTCTTTTTATTTTTTTTATTTTTTATTTTTTTTAAAATTTTTTTTTCAACGTTTATTTATTTTTGGGACAGAGAGAGACAGAGCATGAACGGGGGAGGGGCAGAGAGAGAGGGAGACACAGAATCGGAAACAGGCTCCAGGCTCTGAGCCATCAGCCCAGAGCCCGACGCGGGGCTCGAACTCACGGACCGCGAGATCGTGACCTGGCTGAAGTCGGACGCTTAACCGACTGCGCCACCCAGGCGCCCCAAGAACATGAATTCTTGAGCCTAGCTGTGAATCCAGACTACCTACTTGCTAAAAATTTATAGTTTGTGTAGATCACTTAACCTCTCTATGCCTCAGTTCCATCATATATAAAATGAAGAATAATACCTATGTCATAGGTTTGTTATGAACATGGAATGAGTTTAATAGGTTTGAAACATTTAGACTCGTGCTCAGCACAGTCAACAATTATTACTATAAAATATTATATGAGTCAGTCCATGGTTTGGCATGGAAAATTTTTATTGCTACCATATAAGCCAACAAAGGTAGGAACATTATTACGTTTATGGGAGGAGAAAAGATAATGGTATGCAATACATTTCCCAATGTACTTAACTGGTAATATTAAACTATTTAAGCTTCATTTTAGTGGATACCAGTATCATTCATTCATTCCTGCGGTCGGAAGGGATGTTCTTGTATCCCAAGTCACTGGTGATTGTTAATGCCACCAAGGCAGGTCTTCAAATTCGGAGCAAAAAAGAGGGTGAAGAAGGGGTCAGAGAGGGTACTGTAGCAGTTAGGGGAGGGACCCTGGGATCCTGTGGGAAACTCCTCGAGGGCTGATTTGCTGGTGTTCCTCTCTCTTTCCTCCCACTGGCTTCAGAGGCAGGGTTGCCTACTCCCATCCCCTCTGGCACTACTTACTTACAAGCTCCAGATCAGGGGTTCTTTGTGGCAGGCTAATCTGAAACATAATACCGGCTACAGGCTCTCTGTGCCCCCACTGAGGCAAGCACACATTCACTTTTACAGTTTCTAAATTTAGGAATGCATGCTGATGATAGAGAAAAGGCAGGGAGTTAAAGTGGAATGTGGGGCTCCCCTCTTGCTCTCTCTTGCCTGGGATTCCCTCCTTACTTCACAGCTGCGGTGGCTGCTCTACATTCTGTCCTTTGGCTCCTTACACAGCAAGATGGCTGGTTTTCTGTTGGAGTTTTAGCCATCCCAGAGGGATCCTGCTCGTGCTGTTCCTTTAGCTAGAAATTGTAAAAATGAAAAACTTACTCAGTACACGTCCCTTCTTCCAAATGTTGACTCTTCTGCAGAATGTGCCTGCTTTTGGTCACTCTCTAGTGCCTGCAGACAGTTGTTTTTATAATTTGTCTGGAGTTTAGAGTCATTATCTGAAATGGTTGTTATGATAGAAATTTACTTGTCTAGTAACAGATATGGAACCCTGTATTGATCTAAAATTAACATTCACTGAGTTCTTAATTTCATTTACTGTATTTTTTCAGTTGTAGAATTTTCTAGTTTTTTTAAAAAATAGTTGTATTTAATTGTTAAAATTCTCAGTCTTGTGTTTTGATTCCCCAAATTTATTAATCATAATTATTATAAAGTTTGTTGCTTATACCTCCCTTATCTGGATCTACTGTAGGTCTGTTTTTTTTAATTAAATTACAAATCACCATCAATTAAATAGTCAAGACCAGACATGAAAAAGAAGATAAATTCATTTCTTGATCTCATTCATCCTGCTAGCCATAGCCCCATTTCTTTGCTTCTTTTCACCACGGTATCTTTGAGAGAATCCTTTATTCTTACTTTTCTTCAATTATCTTCATCCATTTTTCCCCTTCAACTCAGTCTGACTAATCCTTCTCTTTTTTGCCTTCCACTGTTTTTATATGCCATGAGTGGCCTCCACATTGCTAAATCCAATGGTTAGTTGTCAGTTCTCATCTTTTTGATGTGTTGGTTGATTATTTCCTCCTCCTTGAGAAATTTCTTTACTTGGCTACCAGAACACTGCTCACTCACTGGTTGCTCCTTCTTTTTCTCTTTTATTGCTTTTTTAAATTGTATTTTCTTTCTGACCTTTTTCTTCCCTTTCCCCCTGCTTTTCTATCTTGGATTGACCCGGTGCTAAATTCTTCATCTTCTTTCTTTAGCTGTACTCATTCCCTTTGTGATCTCCACCATCATATAGTTTTAAATATATTATATTTATCTATATATTAAAACTCTAAAAATTATGTCTCCAGCCTAGATTTTTCTTTCAAATTCTAGACTTATATATTCAACTGTCTACTTGATCTATATATGTGTGATTACAGGTGCTCAGTGATGAATAACCTAAAGGGGTAGTTAGAATTTGGGGTTTAGACACCTAACACCGTAGGATGAGGGGAGGGGGAAGAAAAGCCTCCTATAGAGAGAACAAATAGATTTCTTTATGAAAGACAAAAGGGTTTTTAGGAGAACAATGAGATATAAGAATATTTGTGATGTTTGTTTACGCAGGTGCCAGTGGTTTTTCTCTCTTCATGGCTCTGAAACCAACCCCCGCCCCCCCCACCCCGCCGGAGATTTATGGTAGGTTTACTCTCCTGGGAATTGACCTATCCTGAAGAGGGAATTTATACCAGCCTCATTTCTTAGAAGATTCTGCTTTCAGTAAAATACGTGAAGCTCCAAGAAGGCTTCCTTTTGCATTTGCTCAATCTCAAATGTTTTTATCTTAAAATAATATTTATACCACTTCTGGGGGTCTGAGTAAGTCCCCACCAAGTCTTTACTCAGCTACTAAGACTCTCAGATACTGCTTTTGGAATCTGAAAACTTGGAAAAGCATCCTCAAAGGTTATACTACTCTCTCGGTTTTCCTCTTCTCCTGGATTTTGATTTTATAATTCTATCTAGAGAAATCTCCAATGCCTTTCAGTGAATTAAGAAAGTATTTCATGAAACTTTTCTAGCTGTTTTTTTGTAGGAGGGTTGATTTAAAAATGGTCTACTCTTCAATCAGTTAAGCATCCAACTCTTGATTTTGGCTCAGGTCATGATTTCACAGTTTGTGAGATCAAGCCCTGGTGCTATTACCATGGAGCCTGCTTAGGATTCTCTCTCTCCCCACCTCTCTCACTGCCCCTTTCCACTCTCATGTGCTCTCTCTCCTTCAAAAATAAATAAACTTAAAAATATGGTCTACTCTGCTATTGCAACAAGCAAGACATTTTAGGTATTGTTTGAAGGAACCCCCCCCCCAAAGATAAGTAAGCAACAATTATCAGTCCTTCTGTTGCCTCTTTATACTTCCAGTTGTTAGCAATCCCTCAAAGTCTACAATATCTAGATGGTTAAATATGTTGTTTGCATGCCAACCAGAGTTAGTTCCAGGCTCCATCAACTGGAGGTGGTATAAATAGATCTTCCATTTCCTGTAGGAACTAAAAATCTTCTGAGCTAACCCCCAAGTGTAACCCCAAGTGTACAGGACAAGGGATGGGACTTGTGAAACCACTTTGTCATACTTGTTGCAGATGAACAAGCCAGTCAGGCAATAGAATGTGGGAGGTTATCCCACACTTCTCTCCACCCTCTCATGAGACAAACTTTACTCCACCTGTGTCTCTGCTTTCCTCTCATCCCTCTGTTGAGCTCTGATGTCTGCAAGGCTTTGGTTGCTTAACATATTTGAGCGGTACACACTCCTTTAACTTAACCATTTTATTAAAATAGTCTTTCTTCTTAAATGTGGATCACTTATCATGGAGCCATTTCATATATATCATTTTGGAAGTTATTACTATTTATCATAACAAGATCTATTCTATGATTTGGTTCCATTTGTTACTTTTCATATCTACTGGAAGCTGATTGCTTTGAAAAAGCTACCTTCTCTCCACTACTTCACTGTTTAAATGACATTTGTTGCGGTAAGCTAATTCCATTTTAATTGCTCAGAAACTTACTTTTTGAGATCGTTGACTAAATTGTTCAAAATTAAGTAGACAATATGTTACCTAAGTAGATGTGACCTTTTCCACATCTTTTCCATCAGATTTTATACTCTGTATCTGGTCCTGTCTTCTTTTTTACACACCACACAAATAATTTCAATTTCAAACTTACAGATAGAACAATTTCTAAATGTTGAGTAACTTATATTATAGCATATTCCCTTAAGGGAAAATGGGAACATCATACAATGTTCAGTACATCATACAATATCATTATTTCATTTTTTTACATTAACTTTTTTAATGTTTTATTTATTTTTGAGAGAGCGTGTGAGCGAGTGGGGGAAAGGCAGAGATAGAGGGAGACACAGAATCTGAAGCAGGCTCCAGGCTCTGAGCTGACAGCACAGAGCCTGACACGGGGCTGGAACCCACAAACCATGAGATCATGACCTGAGCTGAAGTCTGATGCTTAACCGACTGAGCCACCCAGGTGCCCCACAATATCACTATTTCAGTAGAAACAGTAACAACTAATGTTTATTGCTGGGCATGTTCTACACCTTACCCTTGGTTACACCTTTGGTTTCAACTCATTCCCTATGAGTTGAAGGTATCCTCTAGGACCCAGAATGATCCTGTGCATGTGTGGATTGTAAATATCCTTTTGGTTTAATGATATGCTTCAAACAAGGTTATGTCTGAAGTGTGTTACACTTATTAATGGCCTTTTGTTAAGTTTATGATGAACACATGTAAGTTTATAATTGTATTAAATGTTTTACCTACATTAACCTGTTTTATTCTAATTATGACTTACTTCATTTTAGAAATGAAGAGATATATAGATGTATGATGTTTAAACAAGATAAAAGGTCATAATTGGAAATAGTGCAAGAAGGGCTAAAGCCCAGGTATTTTCTTTAGAGCCTTAATATCTATGTTATGTTACAATTTTTAAAAAAGAGAACTTCATCTTTGTGTTTTGCTACCACCAGCGTTAATACACACACACATGTGCTTGTGCACATGCACAAAGTTGCAGAAGACAATGAAGTAACTATAAGTAAAACAAGATCCATATCAGAACTATTACAACATTAAAGGGGAAAAGAGACCTGGCATAAAGATTGAGAATACACCCACAATTTCAAAGAGTGCAAAACCAGATGAAGATTTCAACTAGATTAGTATTAACTACAAAGGAGTAGAATTAAGAAATAGTTACTGTGAATATCTCAATAAAGCTAGAAAAAGTTGAAGTAGCTGCTATGAGAAAGGTATACACAATAATGCTCAAAAAACTGTTCAAAGCTTGAGAGCATAGTAAAAGAAAAAAAAATGTCATTGAAACCTTTAAAGAGCATAATTTATTCAGAACAAAGATTAAGTTATAATAAAAATATATCTGTAAAGGAATATCAAGTCACAGCAAGATCTACAAAGCTAATGCAAAAAAGAAGTTGATTTATTCATACAACTCTTTATTGAGTATTTACTACTGAGTACTATGTGTTGGAGATAACTCAGTGAACAAAACAGCTACAGTTGTTTATAGCAGTTTATATTCTACAGAGAGAAGATAGATGATAAACAATTAATAGATATGTGTACTAACACAGTATATATGTGTATTAAATATTAGGTGATAATGAGAGATCTGGAGAAAAAAGACCATGATGAGGAAAACAGATTATCTTTGGGGTGGGGGTGAAATTGGTATTTCATACAGGGTGGTCAGGAAAGGCTTTGCTGATAATGTGATCTTTGAGCACAGAGCTGAAGGAAGTGAGGGAATGAGCCACACGGACAATGAGGGAAGAACATTTTAGCCGAAGAGATCAGTAAATGCAAAGCTTGAGAGGTGGTGACATGTTGAGAAACATCAGGGGGGACTTGGTTCTGAAGGTCAAGGGGATAATTATAGGAATCAGTGAGAGAGACACTAGAGATTTGTAGGGCTTTGAGGTCATTATAAGGCTTTTACTATGAGGATGATGGGATGCCTTTGGAGGGTTTTGAGCAGAGGAATGTCACAATCTGATTTATGCTTTAAAAGGATCATTTGGCTGCTCTCTTGGGGATTCATAGGAGAAGACAAAAGAGGAAGCACGGAGATCATCTAAGAAGCTATTTATTTTCACTAAATTTTTTTTAATGTTTATTTATTTTTGAGAGAGAGAGAGAGAGAGAGAGAGCACAAGCATGAGTAGGGGAGGGGCAGAGAGAGGGAGACAGAAGATCCAAAGCTGACAGAGAGCCCAGAGCAGGGCTCAAACTCACAAACTATAAGATGATGACCTGAACCAAAGTCAGAGGCTTAACTGACTGAGCCACCAGGCACCCCCTAAGAGGTTTATTTAAAACTTCAGGGAGATGATTGTATGGGAGGGATGGAAATGGTGGAAACCGTGATAAGCGGTGGAATTTCAGAAATGCTTGATAATAGATTGCATGTGGGGTATGAAAGAAAGAGAAGGGCCAAGGATTATTCTAAGCTTTTAACTAGATGGACTGAATAAACACATTTTCCACTTACCAAAATGGAGAAGAAAGTAGGAAGAGCAGGTCTGGGAGTTGGGACATCTACCCAAGTCTGTAAGCTGGGAATTCAAAATAAAAGCCAGGGATTGAAAAAAAATGTGGGAATTGTCAATGTACACATAACACATGGTCATAGAACTATATGAGATCATTAAGACATGAAGGTAAATTGAGAAGGAAAGAGGCCCAAGGCTCAGTCTGGGGAATTCTAACATCTGGAGGTCAAAGAGAGGAAATTTCCAGCAAAGTAAACTGATGCACAGTCATCAATGAGATAGGAAGAGAACCAAAAGAGAGTGGTGTGGTAGAAACCAAGAGGAAAAACAGCTATAGAAGGAAGACACAATCAATGGATCAAATGCCGTTGTGAGGTTGAATAAAATGAGGTCTGAGAATTGATCATTAGATTTACAATCACTGATAATCTTGACATAATCAGTTACAGTAGAATGGTAGTGACAAAATCCTGGCTGGAGTGATTTCAAGAGTGAATGACAGGAGAGGAGGTGGAGACAGTGAGTACAGATAACATCTTCAAGAAGTTTTCATGAAACAGAGAACATAGAATGAAGTGGTAACTAGAGGGGGAAGTGGGGCCACATTTTTCTTTTCATAATGGGAGATATTATAGCATATTTATGGGAGTGATCTAGTAATGAGGAAACATTTGATGATGTAAAAGCAAGAGGGAACATTTCCTAATTTGATGTCTTAGGTAGGTTAAAGGGGATTTGACCTGTGCAGAAGTTAGCCTTAGCTGGGAGCTAAGGGCTGGCTGGCAAGGAGCATCTATAATCCATCTGCAGTAATAAGAAAGTCAGAGTGAGATGAGGTGACTACATCATATAGCAGTTTCACAGTAAAGTTTCTCACAGAAATGGGTAGTAAGGTCATGAACTGATTACGTAGAGAGGGAAGGAAGTTTAACATAAGAGGAGAAGTGTGACCACTGGAGTAGGGAAATGCAGTAGGGTTGCCCAGAAGCACTAATGGTCTAGTTGAGGTTAGGTATCAAGAATTTTTTTTTTTTTTTTTAAAACAACCTACAGCACTTGGCAGTATAGCCATAGACAAGAATTTAAATTGAGACTCGTCAACATATTTATGTGTTCTTCTTTAGCCACATTCACCGTGAGGTAGAGTGGGTAGAGGGTCGGATATATTTACAGCTGGATTTTACTAGATGTGATGGTTAATTTTACGTGCCAACTTGACCGGGCTAAGGATTACACAGATGGCTGGTAAACTATTTCTAGGCATGTCTGTGAGGGTGTTTCCAGAAGAGACTAGCATATGAATTGGTGAATCCCAATATGAGTAGGTATCATCCAGTTTGTTGAAGGTTTGAATAGAACAAAAAGGCAGGTAAAGGGTAAATTCACTCTCTCTCTGCTTGAGCTGAGAGATCCATATTTTCCTGCACTCAGACATCAATGCTCCAGGTTCTTGGGCTTTCAGACTCAGATGGGACTTACACCATCAGCATGCCAATTATCGGGCCTTTGGATATGAATTGAATTACACCACCAGTTTTCATAGTTCTTCACACTTTGCGGATAGCATATTGTGGGCCTTGTTGGCCTCCATAACTGCATGAGCCAATTCCTATAATCCATCTCTCTCTATATATATAGGTTCTGTTTTCTGGAGAACTCTGACTAAGACACTAGGAGGGAAAGAAAGACAAGGTGGTTGAGGATGTGTGTTTAAAATAACGGTCCAGGGGCGCCTGGGTGGCACAGTCGGTTAAGCGTCCGACTTCAGCCAGGTCACGATCTCGCGGTCCGTGAGTTCGAGCCCCGCGTCAGGCTCTGGGCTGATGGCTCAGAGCCTGGAGCCTGTTTCCGATTCTGTGTCTCCCTCTCTCTCTGCCCCTCCCCCGTTCATGCTCTGTCTCTCTCTGTCCCTAAAATAAATAAACGTTGAAAAAAAAAATTTTTAAAATAACGGTCCATGGCAGCTAAGCTAGGTAAGGAGGAAGTGAAGCAGTGCACTTATGGATAAAAACATAGTCTAGGGTATGTCCTGAGAGTATCTGACTGAGGTAGAGTGGAAAACAAGATTGGGAAGTGGAAGGTCAGAAATCAAAAAGCTAGAGATTGGAAGAATTATTAACATAGACATTGAAATTGCCAAGTAATATGTCAAGAATAGTATAGGAGAAAGTGATAGTGGCCAGGTACTAATATTCCTCATGGTATGTGAGGGATGATCCAGGGGTCTGTGGTAGATACAACAATGAGGAATACAGAGTAGTGAAATCCGAGGACATAATTTTCAAGACAAGATGTTTTTTAGGAAGAAGATAAGGATCATGTTATACAGGTGGCACAGAGGAGCAGGCAGTGCTCCACTGTCTACACTCAAGTATAAACTATCAATACTCTAGTCTCGGGTACAAGGGCTGTGGGAAAGAACCGCCACCACCTGAGAGGGCTAAAGGGAACAAGGTATTCTCAGGAAAGAGCCAGTTTCAATTACAGCAACAAGGTGAAGGGAATGTTCAGAGAAGAGGTTGTGCTTTTGGGTGGTTCGGTTGATGGTGAGCTGAGTTTGAGAGGGCACATTTGAAGGTTTTTGGAAATCAGAGAAGGGTGGGAAATGGAATTCAATTAAGGGATGTTCAGATTTGTGTGGAGATGAGGGTGATGGGAGATGATCTTGGGCTTCATGTTCAGATGAACATAAGCAGGGATACTGGGAATGATCACATTGGTCCTTGTGGTCTCAGAGCAGAGCATGATGGTGAAAATCTGACCACTGTGGTGGAAGGAGGGTACAACATGTGACACGATTGTGTGGAGCTCTGGGCATATTTGGAAAATTCATTAGCAAAGCTATTGAATGTTGCAGTTTCTTTGTTGGAAGAGTTTTAATTACGGATTCAATTTCTTTGGTAGATACGGGACTGTTCAGATTTTTAATTTTTTTGTGTAATTTTTTAAAGATGTATTCAAGTTCAATTTTTCAAGTTGTGTTTGTAAGTTGTATTTTTCAAGGAATCTGTCCACTTCACCTGATTTTTCAGATAAAATTTTATTATTTGATTATTGACATCAAATTGTTCATATTAGCTTCTTACTATCTTTTCATTGTAGAGTTAATAGTGATGTTCCCCCTTTCCTTTGTTTTATTGGTAATTTGTGTTTTTTCTTTACTTGATCACTTTTGCTAAGAGTTTATTAATTGGATTAATCTTCTCAAAGAACTTTTCAAGAAACTTTTGTGTTTGTTAATTGTCTCATTACATATATGTTTTCTCCGTCATTGTTTCGCCCTTATTTTATTATTTTCTTTTTTCTACTTTGTTTTTTTAAATCTTATTTGTTACTCTTTTTCTTGATTTAGAACTTATAGCACAGATTTTCACCTTCCTTCTTTTCTCATAAATGTGTTTAGAGCTATAAATTTTGTGCTAAACACTGGGTTAGCTGCATTCTACAAGTTTAGATATGTCATGTTTTCATTGTTCTTCTGATAAAAATATTTTCTAATTTCACTCATAATTATTTGTTTAACTTGGTTATTTAGAAGTATTTTACTTAATTTCTGAACAGTTGGAGATTTTCTAGTTGTCTTTCTGTTACTGAGTTATAATTTAAGTTCATGAGGTCAATAGAAGTCCTCTGGTAATTTTTGCATGGTATCTTTTCATGAGCTGATTGTAGACATCTTACAGGTAGAAACCATATGACTTAACAATGGATTCGTTTGGTGGATGTTGAGGCAAGTGAAGGAGTTACCTCTATAAAAGTTATGTCTTCTGTTTTTTGTGGTTCTTGGTACTTTCATTATCAGATTTCCTTAGGACTCTATGAGTGGGAGTCAGTGTTTCTAAAACTGATTTGGCCATGGAATTTTCAGAATACTTTGGAAAAATCTAAACTAAACCCTCTCTTTATATTTAGGGAGTGCATCCTAAATTAACAATAGTTCATAATTAAATTTCACACTTATGGAAAACTCTCTTCAAAGTAATGTGGTTTTTCCTCTAGGGCAGAATTTATATGTTTTTGTTTTGTTTGTTCTTAATTAAAATTTTTTTTTAACATTTATTTATTTTTATTTAATGTTTATTTATTTTTGAGAGACAGAGCGCAAGCAGGGGAGGGCAGAGGGAGAGGGAGACACAGAATCCAAAGCACGCTCCAGGCTCTGAGCTGTCAGCACAGAGCCTGACACGGGCTCGAACTCACTGACTGCGAGATCATGACCCGAGCTGAAGCTGGATGCTTAACCAACTGGGCCACCCAGGCACCCCACATTTATTTATTTGGGGGGGGGGGGAGGGGCAAAGAGAGAGGGAAAAGAAAGAAAGAAAGTAAAAAAGAAAGAAAGGTGTTTTTGTTTTCAGCAAAGTCAAGCATACATAAAGAAACGATTTTGGATATTCACAGTAAAGACCACAGAACTACTGATGTAGAAGTTAATATTTACAGACAAACATTGTTTGGGCTAATACAAATGAATCCCTAATACAATAACTGAACGTATTTTTTAGAAGTGGATATTGGTATATAACGGAGACTTGAAGGATATGTAAGATCAAAGTAACATTACTTTTTGACAGAGAAAAGAAAGGGGTATTTCAAGGTGGTGAAATAACATTGACTAGGAATTAATATAAGAAGTCCCATATGACAATCCTCTTGTTTACCCCCCTTAATTTCTGATTCAGGAGTAGACTACTGTCATGTTACAAGACATGTTACAGACATCAGGATGGCAAAAGTCTGGCAATGAAAAAAGGAGTTTTTTTGCAGAAGCAGAATGGACTTTATCCACATGTGCCACAATCTTACAGTATAAAGAAAGCTTAGTTATTACTTATTTGGCAGTGTTTCCCATGTAATTTACATATCAAATGAGCCTCATTAGTTTAACTAATCCCTTGAAATATTCCAGGTCAAAAAGGTTTCATTTACAACTTGGGAAGTTTGTAAAAAAAATATCAAAAAGAAGGTTTTAAAGCACTTGCCTAAATAGGATCACGGATCATTATGAAATCTCATACTTAAAAGGTAAAAAAACTTTCACAGTCTTATCAAAAGCAGACCAAAAGTCCGTGAAAACTTTGTCCTTTTAATAGAGAGAAAACCAAATTCTAATTTTGCACAGGCTTACTTTTCATATTAAAACTCGTTCTTACATAAATTTATTTTAATCTTAGCCAGCTTGACCACACATTAAAATTCCTTTTCAAAGATTCTTTTTCTACAAACCTTCTTACAACTTTCTTCTCTACATTCTGCGTTTGACCTATGTTTATCCTCTTTAAACAACTAGCCTCACTTTAGAACAAAATTACTTTCTTTTCCCTCAACAAAAAAATGCATCTCCATTTCTCATACGTTCTTTTACTGAAAACACGTCCTACTTTCCTGGCATACAGAGATGTTTCCCTTATTATTCTAGCAGCTTTAATTACATATGTTAATTAGAATGCTTAACCCTTAGGAACCTTACTTTCTAGTGAAAACTAAGAAGTAAGTGATTATGAACTGTCTGTTATAGCCGCATTCTTTATGTTTGCAAATTCATGAATCCTTTCATGATTTCTAGAAGCATATACCTTTTTTAATTTCCCAATGTAGCAGTAACACATCCAAATATCTTTTAGTTTTTCTGTAACAAGAAGCCAAAAGTTTATGTTCAGTAATTAATGTTTCAGTATTTTATCTTGTTTGGAAAGGATCTAGATATTCCATGACTATCCATTATGTAATTTAATTTAGCAAAACTCTAAGGTTTTTAGTTACAAAAAAAGATTTGGAGAAAAAAAAGATGTATCTATTGTAAATAATTGATTTATGGCGACATAAATATTACCGAAAAATGTGTTTATAAACTTTTATCTTATTTGCATCTATTTATTGTTATTATTTTTCAAGTAGGCTCTATGCCCAGCACAGAACTCAGTGCAGGGCTTGAACTTATGACCCTAAGATCAAGACCCAGGTGCTTAACCAACTGAGCTACCCAGCTACCCCTTATTTGCATTTATTTAATTCTCTTGTCTTGGTAACTATGCTTAGATTAGCCATGAAAATTTCCCAAGATATTAAACAGCTATCATCTTCAAGTTATCTTTTCTGCTGACAAGTTCTGTAAAAGAGATAACACAAGCTTATTTGACTTTTAGTGAACCTAGGTAGAATAAAAGTATTAGATTTAATGCTAATAACTCTAAAAACATGCCTGTTTTACTTAAACCGACAAATTTCAATTAGCTTTGATTTGTTAAAGATTAATCCTAGATCACATGAATTTGAAACTTATTTGGGTTAGTTTCTATTATATTTCTGAGAATTTAGAGTATGTAAGTGCTTAATTTTCTTTAAGCCAATTAAATGAGCTCATTTACAATTTAATTTAGACAGCACTGCCTGGAGATAGAAAGCACCACATGTCTATAACACGTATGAACGTAGAAATAGATGCAAATGGAAGTCTTACAGTTATTGTCATAAAATTTTTGTCCATGAGATAGGTATGCTAAAGCAGAACTAATTTATAAAAGGACAGCTAGATCCAAGTGGTTTTTCTGGCAGATAGAATAAGTTAAGTTTACCTACTCAGATGGCTAAAGCTTTTTTTTTTTTTTTTTTTACACTAATATTTGTGGAGAAGGTGTGGGATAGATTTTGAGCAAGCGTGCTTCTATAGCTGTTTTTTTTTTTTTTTTAATTTTTTTTAAGCCTCTTTTCTCCTTTTATTTTTCTTCAGTTTTAAGAATAAGGGATGATCTAGGCAATGGTTTCCAGAGTGATTACAAGACTTTTGAGATAAATGGGAGAGGTTTTGGGACTGACAGAAAGGATAGCTTGAAAGACGTGAATGCTCCCGGAGGCCGTATTTCTAGTTTTGCAAAGATTTGTAAAATAAGAACGGTTGCTTTTAATCTCTTAATGATGCAACCACACCTCCTCTATCTGCTTTTTCGCCTTTGGGTACATAGCTCTAGTTTTAATTTAGAGATGAAATCCTTAAACAAATTCCTACCAGTTTCTCAATATCAGCTTCTAATCTGGCCAACTTTTGACTACACAGATTAAAAAAATATCTTGTTGGTTTTCAGTCAGGACAAACAGTAAATTTTTCTGACAGTATTAAATAACTACCCTTGGGCGTAAAACGAATCCCCAAAGAGGATGCAAAGGATACACCGTTTCCAAGATTCAAAGATAGTCAAAACAAAGAACCAACAACCTGCACCTCCCAGGCAGGTGGAAAGTCAAGTCCAATTATGCAAACTGAGACAAGCAGGAAGGCAATAGTTATTCCTGGAGGAAAAGGACCAATAAACAATGGATTTGGAAAGGAAAAAAAAAACGTGAAAATTTATTTTCTTTTCTCGACTGGGCACTACAGACAGAGATTCAGAAGAGCTGATTCTGATGAGAATTTCCACATTTCTCTGCAAGTTTTTCCAGTATTTCCTTTGTAGGTTCTGGTATCTACCAGAGTTTTCCCTTGGATGTTTAAAGGAATAATGTAGCAGGCTACCAGAAAATCTTAGTGTCATCAACTCTGGAAGGGGCCCTCTTTTGAAGGTAGATATGGGGTGCCTGTAAGGCCATGAACTTGGTGGGCTTTTTTTATGGTTGTGTAATCTTTTTAGAGTGGAAAAAATAATTTAGAGGATTAGTAGAATGCATACTCAAAGGTGGGTAGAGGAGAGACTAGGAGTTACATCAGTCTTATAGTCTTTTGTTTTAAGTACCTCTTACATCTTTAAGTTTTCTTTAGCCTTTTGCAATAAATCTTTTAATGAAATTATTTTGGAATTTTGAAAACTGTAGAGGCTTCTGCTTGCCAATTAAAACAGGTATCCCATTGTGTTTAATTTGGCAGTCCTTGCTCTCAAGTACTCTTCTTCTTTTTTTTTTTAATGTTTATTTATTATTGAGAGACAGAGAGACAAAGCATGAGCATGGGGGGATGCAGAGAGAGGGGAAGATACAGAATCTGAAGCAGGCTCCAGGCTCTGAGCTGTCAGCACAGAGCCCGACGCAGGGCTCGAACCCACGAATGGTGAGATCATGACCTGAGCCGAAGTCAGAGGCTCAACTGACTGACCCACCCAGGCATCCCTCAAGTGCTCTTCTTAAATGATTTTATCCAGCTAGAATGTTCCCCATAATGGCCATTGTCTAGGTTGTAATTCCCCTGAGGACTGACAACAGTTTCGGTAGGATCCTAGCCACATATGCAGTTAACCCACATTTCTGTCTAGCCATTTCTAGCTGCAAAGGGTGTACAATTCACATTTCTGTCCAGCTTTATTTGGGGGTCCACAACCTGATAGTTACCAAGCCAAATTCTTTAGGACAGGAAACAAGCTTGTAGATTTTTTACAGCTACCAGGACTATAGTTCTTAGAAATAAAATAAGCAAGTATACCAAAAGGTAAAGTGCTTGACTCTTTAGAATTTAAGAATCCCATTAGCTAAGTCTCTTACACAAAAGCAGACAAACATGTGCACCCTGACATACCAGCAGTAACCAAAACATGCCACTGTCAGACTGGCCAAGAAAAGGTAGTGTATATCCCTGGCAATTCCCAGTGTGGACGAAACCAGTAGACTCCATGAATACAGAGTACATTCTGGAAATGGGGAAACGACTAAGCCAGTAAACCCCAGGAAATGGGGACTTCAGAGTGGAACTGGGGAAGGGATTCCAATGTGGAATCGTGGGCTGAACCAAGGGCTAAGACCTGGTGCTCTGTTAGAACTTCCAGTTAGCTCAGTCTGACCCCTTAACCTTGGACCGGAAAAAGAATTAGATCAGTAGTTGATATGCAAAAAAAGCAAAACTCAAACCTAGAGTCACTTACCAGCGACCCTTGGAAATGGTGAGAAAGGCAGGGAACTCAAAAGGGTTTGCAGGGTACCATGCTTGTGTTTCCCATTGTCTCTGAATGCCAGAAGAAGTTTGCTTTGGATCCAACCACTGCCACCTAATCTGTTAAAAAACAAAATTCGGCCGAGTCAATCTGAAGATCTAATTTGGCTTTATTAAATGATTCACGAATTTCGCATTTCCATTTAGCAAATTGAGGACAGCTCTGAGAAGTTGTACAAAATAGAAGACTTTTTTAGGAAGGAGGATGGGGCAAGAGAGTTTTTAGCAAAAGAAAAGAAAAGATTGTTCCAGGCAAGGTCACCTTCCCTTAGTAAAAGGGCAGGAGCCTTATTGGTATATTACCTCATATTCCTTTAGGGGATAGAGAATGACAGATTACCCCATTGGTGTTGATCAGAAAATTCCTCCTGACTGACCTGTTAAGACTACATTTCTGGGGGAGGTATTAAGCCTCTGGTGACCTGGCCTAAGTGATGCCATTTTGTGCCTGTGGTCTTTTACCTTTAGGAAAAAAAGATTCAAGATCTTTAAATGAAATCTTCAAAAAACAGTCTGGGGAAAGATGTCCTTGCATTTAGGGAGGGTATTCTACATTTAGAATAAGTGAAAAGTTAAATACCACAGTTATGGAACTCCCTTTAAAGCCATTTATTGTATCTGTCAGCTGTTCTCTTTACATTTTATCTGAATTGGTTTCTTGAACTCTGACATTTTAGACTAAAATTTCAGAAAGTGGCCTCTTGCTGCCAAGTAATGTTTTCTTCCTCACACAAGACTGAGCATCATAATTAATGGAATATACAGTGTGTGTGTGTGTGTGTGTGTGTGTGTGTGTATTTTTTTAATGTTCATTTATTTTTGATAGGGAGACAGAGTACAAGCAGGGGAGGAGCAGAGCTAGAGGGGGACACAGAATCTGAAGCAGGCTGCAGGCTCTGAGCTGTCAGCACAAAGCCTGATGTGGGGTTTGAACTCATGAATTATGAGATCATGACCTGAGCTGAAGTTGGACACTTAACCGACTGAACCACCCAGGTGCCCCTACAGTGTATATTTTTAATGCTGTAATTATGGCACTGGTTTTTGGAGAAAAGCCACTGATTTGGCAATGAAATTCTATAGCAAGAGCTCTTTTACTGGAAAATGGACAAATACTATCTTTGTGCTTTAAGATCAAAATGTTCCCACTTTCCTAAAGTAAGTTTCTCTTCCATTTTAATGACAATTATTTTGATATATTGATAATAGAGTGCCTTTCTGCATGTATCCTATCAAATGTAAACTGTAATAGTTTGCATCTTATCAAATGTAGTGACATCAATAAATTTTTCTCTTAAGTCAATCACTCAATTGCACTAGCTAAGAAAAATCACAATAGTTAGGCTCATGGTATAAGCAGTCACAAGTCATTAATTACAAACCAATCATTTTTTTGAAGTCCTTTATCAAATAGATATTTATAGTTCTCATATATCAAATACAAAAAAGACACGAGAAGCATTGCTGAGCTTTCTGAAAGACAGGGGCTTCTGTACAACTATTTGGTAATCTAATGAATCGTCTATGTTATTATATATTACATGATTGAATTTTATTGCCTAATATATGATATATCCTGTTGTGACTTGGCATCTTCTGGGAACTTATTTTATACTTCAACTTATTTTATGCTTACTGTGTTTTAGGAGAATTTAAGTGTTTTTCTCCAAAGGTATCTTAATTTTGCCATTCATGTTGTCTTTGCAATCGAACTCTAATCTAATCTATGATCTCACTCGAGATAATTATTATAGCAACATCATGATTTGCAGAATGATTAAAGCTTTCTGGTATAGTGAAGTATTTCTAGTTAAACTGGGTGAACTGAAGATGCTTTTAATGTCAATCATAATTGCTGAATAATCTTCTAAATACATTCCCCCCCCCCCAATTTATTCAGTAGACTGTAACAAACATGACACTTTGATAATTTGAGATCTTCAAATACTTCAAGATGATCACTATGGATATCATCGTGCATGACCACTGATACAGGATATTTATGTTAATGGGTCAAATCTTCACAGATTAGTAAATAGTTTAAGGATATAGCAAGCAGCTCACCAAGGAGGGAGCTATGGGTGGTGGTAGCTGTTTGCTTAGCTGGGAGGACTCTTGTATCACTGCTTATGTGGGAACCGCTCACTCGAGGCTATATTAAAAAACAGAATTTTGGCTTTGTTTTATTATTGTTTTAAAATTCTTCGCAGAGGGACACCTGGTGTCTCAGTTGGTTGACTGTCAGACTTTTGATTTCTGCTCAGGTCATAGTCCTAGGGTCATGGGATCAAGCCTCATGTTGGGCTCTGGGCTGAGCATGTAGCCTGCTTAAGATTCTCATTCTCTCTCTCTCTCTTTCTCTCTCTCTCCCTCTGCCCCTCTCTCCTGCTCGCACTTTCTCTCTAAAATAAAATAAAAGGGGATTCTGGGAAGGTGGCGGCGTAGGAGGACGCTGGGCTCACCTCGCGTCCTGCTGATCACTTAGATTCCACCTACATCTGCCTAAATAACCCAGAAAACCGCCAGAGGATTAGCAGAACGGAGTCACCGGACCCAAGTGCAGACGAGAGGCCCATGGAAGAGGGTAGGAAGGGCGGCGAGGCGGTGCGCGCTCCACGGACTGGCGGGAGGGAGCCAGGGCGGAAGGGCAGCTCGCCAGCCAAGCAGAACCCCCGAGTCCGGCTTGCAAAAGCGGAGGGGCCTGACGGACTGTGTTCAGACAGCAAGCGCGACTTAGCGTCTGGGAGGTCATAAGTTAACAGCTCTGCTCGGAAAGCGGGAAGGCTGGAGGACAAGGGGAGGGTGAGCTGCGGAGCCCCCCGGACGACAGAGCTCAGTTTGGCGGGGAACAAAGGCGCTCGCCAGCGCCATCTCCCCCGCCCATCCCCCAGCCAAAATCCCAAAGGGAACCGGTTCCGGCCAGGGAACTTGCTCGCTCCGCGCAAACACCCAACTCTGTGCTTCTGCGGAGCCAAACCTCCGGCAGCGGATCTGACTCCCTCTGGCTGCCACAGGGCCCCTCCTGAAGTGGATCACCTAAGGAGAAGCGAGCTAAGCCTGCCCCCCCTGCCGCCATGCACCTTGCCTACCCACCCCAGCTAATACGCCAGATCCCCAGCATCACAAGCCTGGCAGTGTGCAAGTAGCCCAGACGGGCCACACCACCCCACAGGGAATCCCGCCCCTAGGAAAGGGGAAGAGAAGGCACACACCAGTCTGACTGTGGCCCCAGGGGTGGGCTGGGGGCAGACATCAGGACTGACTGCGGCCCCGCCCACCAACTCCAGTTATACACCACAGCACAGGGGAAGTGCCCTGCAGGTCCTCACCACACCAGGGACTATCCAAAATGACCAAGCGGAAGAATTCCCCTCAGAAGAATCTCCAGGAAATAACAACAGCTAATGAGCTGATCAAAAAGGATTTAAATAATATACCAGAAAGTGAATTTAGAATAATAGTCATAAAATTAATCTCTGGGCTGGAAAACAGTATACAGGACAGCAGAGAATCTCTTGCTACAGAGATCAAGGGACTAAGGAACAGTCACGAGGAGCTGAAAAACGCTTTAAAGGAAATGCAAAACAAAATGCAAACCACCACAGCTCGGATGGAAGAGGCAGAGGAGAGAATAGGTGAACTAGAAGATAAAGTTATGGAAAAAGAGGAAGCTGAGAAAAAGAGAGATAAAAAAAATCCAGGAGTATGAGGGGAAAATTAGAGAACTAAGTGATACACTAAAAAGAAATAATATATGCATAATTGGTATCCCAGAGGAGGAAGAGAGAGGGAAAGGTGCTGAAGGGGTACTTGAAGAAATCATAGCTGAGAACTTCCCTGAACTGGGGAAGGAAAAAGGCATTGAAATCCAAGAGACACAGAGAACTCCCTTCAGACGTAACTTGAATCGATCTTCTGCACGACATATCATAGTGACACTGGCAAAATACAAGGATAAAGAGAAAATTCTGAAAGCAGCAAGGGGTAAACGTGCCCTCACATATAAAGGGAGACCTATAAGACTCGTGACTGATCTCTCTTTTGAAACTTGGCAGGCCAGAAAGAATTGGCACGAGATTTTCAGTGTGCTAGACAGAAAAAATATGCAGCCGAGAATCCTTTATCCAGCAAGTCTGTCATTTAGAATAGAAGGAGAGATAAAGGTCTTCCCAAACAAACAAAAACTGAAGGAATTTGTCACCACTAAACCAGCCCTACAAGAGATCCTAAGGGGGACCCTGTGAGACAAAGTACCAGAGACATCACTACAAGCATAAAACATACAGACATTACAATGACTCTAAACCCGTATCTTTCTATAATAACACTGAATGTAAATGGATTAAATGCGCCAACCAAAAGACATAGGGTATCAGAATGGATAAAAAAACAAGACCCATCTATTTGCTGTCTACAAGAGACTCATTTTAGACCTGAGGACACCTTTAGATTCAGAGTGAGGGGATGGAGAACTATTTATCATGCTACTGGAAGCCAAAAGAAAGCTGGAGTAGCCATACTTATATCAGACAAACTAGACTTTAAATTAAAGGCTGTAACAAGAGATGAAGAAGGACATTATATAATAGTTACAGGGTCTATCCATCAGGAAGAGCTAACAATTATAAATGTCTATGCGCCGAATACCGGAGCCCCCAAATATATAAAACAATTACTCATAAACAGAAGCAACCTTATTGATAAGAATGTGGTAATTGCAGGGGACTTTAACACCCCACTTACAGAAAAGGATAGATCATCTAGACACACGGTCAGTAAAGAAACAAGGGCCCTGAATGAGACATTGGATCAGATGGACTTGACAGATATATTTAGAACTCTGCATCCCAAAGCAACAGAATTTACTTTCTTCTTGAGTGCACATGGAACATTCTCCAAGATAGATCATATACTGGGTCACAAAACAGCCCTTCATAAGTTTACAAGAATTGAAATTATACCATGCATACTTTCAGACCACAATGCTGTGAAGCTTGAAATCAACCACAGGAAAAAGTCTGGAAAGCCTCCAAAAGCATGGAGGTTAAAGAACACCCTACTAACGAATGAGTGGGTCAACCAGGCAATTAGAGAAGAAATCAAAAAATACATGGAAACAAACGAAAATGAAAATACAACAATCCAAACGCTTTGGGACGCAGCAAAGGCAGTCCTGAGAGGGAAATACATTGCAATCCAGGCCTATCTCAAGAAACAAGAAAAATCCCAAATACAAAATCTAACAGCACACCTAAAGGAAATAGAAGCAGAACAGCAAAGGCAGCCTAAACCCAGCAGAAGAAGAGAAATAATAAAGATCAGAGCAGAAATAAACAATATAGAATCTAAAAAAACTGTAGAGCAGATCAACGAAACCAAGAGTTGGTTTTTTGAAAAAATAAACAAAATTGACAAACCTCTAGCCAGGCTTCTCAAAAAGAAAAGGGAGATGACCCAAATAGATAAAATCATGAATGAAAATGGAATTATTACAACCAATCCCTCAGAGATACAAACAATTATCAGGGAATACTATGAAAAATTATATGCCAACAAATTGGACAACCTGGAAGAAATGGACAAATTCCTGAACACCCACACTCTTCCAAAACTCAATCAGGAGGAAATAGAAAGCTTGAACAGACCCATAACCAGCGAAGAAATTGAATCGGTTATCAAAAATCTCCCAACAAATAAGAGTCCAGGACCAGATGGCTTCCCAGGGGAGTTCTACCAGACGTTTAAAGCAGAGATAATACCTATCCTTCTCAAGCTATTCCAAGAAATAGAAAGGGAAGGAAAACTTCCAGACTCATTCTATGAAGCCAGTATTACTTTGATTCCTAAACCAGACAGAGACCCAGTAAAAAAAGAGAACTACAGGCCAATATCCCTGATGAATATGGATGCAAAAATTCTCAATAAGATACTAGCAAATCGAATTCAACAGCATATAAAAAGAATTATTCACCATGATCAAGTGGGATTCATTCCTGGGATGCAGGGCTGGTTCAACATTCGCAAATCAATCAACGTGATACATCACATTAACAAAAAAAAAGAGAAGAACCATATGATCCTGTCAATCGATGCAGAAAAGGCCTTTGACAAAATCCAGCACCCTTTCTTAATAAAAACCCTTGATAAAGTCGGGATAGAAGGAACATACTTAAAGATCATAAAAGCCATATATGAAAAGCCCACAGCTAACATCATCCTCAATGGGGAAAAACTGAGAGCTTTTTCCCTGAGATCAGGAACACGACAGGGATGCCCACTCTCACCGCTGTTGTTTAACATAGTGCTGGAAGTTCTAGCATCAGCAATCAGACAACAAAAGGAAATCAAAGGCATCAAAATTGGCAAAGATGAAGTCAAGCTTTCGCTTTTTGCAGATGACATGATATTATACATGGAAAATCCGATAGACTCCACCAAAAGTCTGCTAGAACTGATACATGAATTCAGCAAAGTTGCAGGATACAAAATCAATGTACAGAAATCAGTTGCATTCTTATACACTAACAATGAAGCAACAGAAAGACAAATAAAGAAAATGATCCCATTCACAATTGCACCAAGAAGCATAAAATACCTAGGAATAAATCTAACCAAAGATGTAAAGGATCTGTATGCTGAAAACTATAGAAAGCTTATGAAGGTAATTGAAGAAGACTTAAAGAAATGGAAAGACATTCCCTGCTCATGGATTGGAAAAATAAATATTGTCAAAATGTCAATACTACCCAAAGCTATCTACACATTCAATGCAATCCCAATCAAAATTGCACCAGCATTCTTCTCAAAATTAGAACAAGCAATCCTAAAATTCATATGGAACCACAAAAGGCCCCGAATAGCCAAAGGAATTTTGAAGAAGAAGACCAAAGCAGGAGGCATCACAATCCCAGACTTTAGCCTCTACTACAAAGCTGTCATCATCAAGACAGCATGGTATTGGCACAAAAACAGACACACAGACCAATGGAATAGAATAGAAACCCCAGAACTAGACCCACAAACGTATGGCCAACTCATCTTTGACAAAGCAGGAAAGAACATCCAATGGAAAAAAGACAGCCTCTTTAACAAATGGTGCTGGGAGAACTGGACAGCAACATGCAGAAGGTTGAAACTAGACCACTTTCTCACACCATTTACAAAAATAAACTCAAAATGGATAAAGGACCTAAATGTGAGACAGGAAACCATCAGAACCTTAGAGGAGAAAGCAGGAAAAGACCTCTCTGACCTCAGCCGTAGCAATCTCTTACTCGACACATCCCCAAAGGCAAGGGAATTAAAAGCAAAAGTGAATTACTGGGACCTTATGAAGATAAAAAGCTTCTGCACAGCAAAGGAAACAACCAACAAAACTAAAAGGCAACCAACGGAATGGGAAAAGATATTTGCAAATGACATATCGGACAAAGGGCTAGTATCTAAAATCTATAAAGAGCTCACCAAACTCCACACCCGAAAAACAAATAACCCAGTGAAGAAATGGGCAGAAAACATGAATAGACACTTCTCTAAAGAAGACATCCAGATGGCCAACAGGCACATGAAAAGATGTTCAGCGTCGCTCCTTATTAGGGAAATACAAATGAAAACCACACTCAGGTATCACCTCACGCCAGTCAGAGTGGCCAAAATGAACAAATCAGGAGACTATAGATGCTGGAGAGGCTGTGGAGAAACGGGAACCCTCTTGCACTGTTGGTGGGAATGCAAATTGGTGCAGCCGCTCTGGAAAGCAGTGTGGAGGTTCCTCAGAAAATTAAAAATAGACCTACCCTATGACCCAGCAATAGCACTGCTAGGAATTTATCCAAGGGATACAGGAGTACTGATGCATAGGAGCACTTGTACCCCAATGTTCATAGCAGCACTCTCAACAATAGCCAAATTATGGAAAGAGCCTAAATGTCCATCAACTGATGAATGGATAAAGAAATTGTGGTATATATACACAATGGAATACTACATGGCAATGAGAAAAAATGAAATATGGCCCTTTGTAGCAACGTGGATTGAACTGGAGAGTGTAATGCTAAGTGAAATAAGCCATACAGAGAAAGACAGATACCATATGGTTTCACTCTTATGTGGATCCTGAGAAACTTAACAGGAACCCATGGGGGAGGGGAAGGAAAAAAAAAAAAAAAAGAGGTTAGAGTGGGAGAGAGCCAAAGCATAAGAGACTGTTAAAAAACTGAGAACAAACTGAGGGTTGATGGGGGGTGGGAGGGAGGGGAGGGTGGGTGATGGGTATTGAGGAGGGCACCTTTTGGGATGAGCACTGGGTGTTGTATGGAAACCAATTTGTCAATAAATTTCATATTAAAAAAAAATAATAAAATAAAATAAAATAAAAGGGGCGCCTGGGTGGCTCAGTCAGTTAAGCATCCGACTTCGGCTCAGGTCATGATCTTGCGGTCCGTGAGTTCGAGCCCCGCATCGGGCTCTGTGCTGACTGCTCAGAGCCTGGAGCCTGTTTCAGATTCTGTGTCTCCCTCTCTCTCTGACCCTCCCCTGTTCGTGCTCTGTCTCTCTCTGTCTCAAAAATAAATAAACGTTAAAAAATTAAAATAAAATAAAATATAATAAAATAAATAAATAAAATTCTTTGCCGAAAATACATCCCCATGTTGACGGTACCCATAACAGACCACCTCCGCTGCCTCATGCTTGGCATGCAACCAGTATACAGAATAGTAGAGAGGATAATAGAATGAGTATCTGTCTATTTACCAACCAGCTTTGTCAATCTTAATATTTTATGATACTTGCTTCAGATTTCTCTTATTATGATGAAATACAACATTACAGATATGACTGAACCCCCTCGCACGTTCCTCTTTCCTCTGTTCTTTCTCCAGAGAGAGTCACTATGTTGGTTTTCTCCATTCCGATGCATATTTTTATCTTTTACTACATAATGTGTGTATCCCAAACAATAAGGCTTGTACATATCCATAAACAAAATAGTATTTTTGCACATTTAAAAACTTAATATAAATGGTATTGAAATATTTATATCTATCTGTGACTTGTTTTTCTCTTCAAATTTACATTTGTGGTATCTATCCATCTTGACAGAAGTAGCTTCTAATTAATTTGTTTTCACTGCAGTCTGGTGGCCCATTGGTTAAATACACCATAAATTCTCCTTTTGTGACATGTAGGTTGTTTTTGATTTTTTTGTTATCGAACAATGCTATGAGCACTCTTGTTCATATCTTTTTGATATAATGTAGGAGAGGTTTTCACTAGAGTGTACAGCTAGGAGGGGAGCTGCTATGTCAAAGATCAGGCATACAGTTAATTTGAAAGACATCATCAAAATCTGCAAGAGGCTCTGAGATGGTGGGACATCCATCTAGGCATGATGACCATGACCTGTTCTCGTGTTAGAAGATTTAAATGTCATCTGGGACAAGACACTCATTTATAGACTTGGAAACATACTTCCTAGTTGTCATTCTTTGGGCAACTGCATCTTACAGAAATGAATTCTTTTCTTCCCCCTTAGTCTTCTTGCTATGCCTTTCGATCTTTTCATCATTATCAATCATTAACATCATAGGAGTGAATTTTACTAACCTTTACTATTCTCCAGGCACTGTGTGGAGTCACTTCATATGCACTATTTGACTTATTCCTCATAACAGTCTCACGGGGTAGGTGCTATAAATTATCTCCACTTTACATGTAAGGAAACCAAAGCCTAAAATAAATTAAGTACTTGCCCACAGTGACAAGTCAGGATTCAGGCTGTTACAACCCAGTTTCCAAGCTCTTAATCACTATGTGATATTGCATTTCTCTATTACTTTATGGTTAAAATTATAAAATCATTATTTTCTTTTTTCCCCTTTTTTATTAATGTTTATTTATTTTTGAGAGAAAGAGAGAGAGCGAGTGAGCAGGGGAGGGGCAGAGAGAGAGAGACAGACACAGAATCTGAAGCAGAGTCTAGGATCTGAGCTGTCAGCACAGAGGCCAACATGGAGCTTGAACCCACAGACTGTGAGACGATGATCTGAGCCCAAGTCAGATGCTTAATCAACTGAGCCACCCAGGCGCCCCACAAAATCATTATTTTCTAATTTGCAAAAGGAAGAGAGGTGTATTACAAGAATACTTATATAGCATCATAGAAAAATCAGGAAAGTGTTCAATAACAATCACTACATTGTGATTTGAAATCCTTAATCATTGACTTGGGTTCAGGACAGTGTATTCATTCATTGGTTACCTTTCCTCCTACCCTTTAAAAAGTTATTATGTGGAAACATTCCTAAAAAGGTGGAAACATGTTATAATAGACCTCATTATTATTTTTGCATATTCCCATCTTCAGTATTATGAATGTCTTTTACTTTTACACACTACAGTTTTAGTGTACATGTAATTAATCTTTCTCGTTTAAGATAAGCATTATATCATATGCATTTTCCATACTATAATATCATAACAATCATTTGAGTGGATGTGTTAGAATTTATTTACTTGTTCTATTGTTTTCAAAGAATATTTTTGTGCATGTTCCGTTTTCTTCCATCTGGGTCATTTTTTCAAGATAAATTCCTTGGGGAAAAATTAATAGGCCAATGGGCTGATCATTGCTATGATATCTGATACTTTTTAACATCAGATATGTGCATAGAAATGGGAATGCTGACTAAATCTGAACCATATGAGGTTATCACAGCATGATCTCTATGGAGATACCTTCCTGACATATCAATTTACTGCTTACAATTGATGTTAATTAGAGGTTTATTTGCCTAATGTCTTAACTGATTGGCATTCTCTATGGTTGTTCTACTGGTCAATGTGGTTAGGTCTGGTTCATGACCTCACATCCATCTGAGATTTATGTTCCTGGAGTTGCTATAATGTTTAGTGTGCATTTTAACTGTTGAAATAGTCATAAGTTTGTTTACTCCTCTAGAAAACACTCATTTGCTAGGATTCAAAAACTTAGGACAAAATTGGGTTAAACGACAGGAAAAGAGATCATAGTGGTATGGACAAAAGGAAGCAGAATGGCCTGCTGTGGTCATTGTCCCATTGTGCCCACCCTGTTGTGCTGCTGACCATTGCGCTAATCCATGCGGGCTGTACAGCTGAGCGCTAGGTGAGGTATTCATGATACTAAGTTGATTTCCAGGAGAGTTTGGATAACTTCCAATGCCATTAGCTATAAAATTATGTGCCAAGTTATCCAAACCTCCTCTGGATTTCATTGGAAGGTGAATTGCCATTTTTGCTCTTGCCCTTCTTCAGCTTAGCCAACAGGCCTTGAACCCAGAGGCATTACCCCAAAGTGAGCTGTCCTCTCTGTGCTGTGGGCATGGCCTATGCTGAGGCCATCCCAACTCTCATCACTTATCCCTTTGCCCCAGCATCTTGATAGGCATGTCAGGGAAAGCATATGTCATAAGCTGTTGGGGGGGAGGGGGCTGAAGCCAGTATCCCATTACATATTTATAGTTGGAAATACTAAACTTAAAATACTGGGGCACCTGGGTAGCTCAGTCAGTTAAGTGTCCCACTCTTGATTTTGGCTCAGGTCATGATCTCATGGTTCATGAGATGAGCCCTGCATGGGGCTCTGTGCAGACAGTGCAGAGCCTGCTTGGGATTCTCTCTCTCCCTCTTCCTGTCTTTCCCTGGTTTGTATGCATGCACTTGCATGCCCCCCTCAAAATAAATAAATAAACATTAAAAAAAAGATGTTAATCAGTGACTTAAAGTTTTGAGTTTTTGCACCAAAAGTCAGATTTCTTGAGTGTGGGTTTAGTTATTCCCTCATTTTATACCATGTGAAGGTGTCACATGTTGCCCATACTTTGCCTTAAGCCCACCAGTTTTCTACTGGTGGGTGTGGCTTCAACTGCTACTCACAACTGCTCAAGTGCAGCTTACTGCCCTTACCTTCCCCATTGGCTATTTGCCCTGTCTTTTGTACTCAAAGTCCAAGAGAAATGGTATCTTTACCTTCTAGTTTCACTTTCCATTGAGCCCGTAAATGTCTCATGATCCGTGACCTTTCCGCAAGTCACAAGACAGTAATGAGGTGTGTTAGAGACACTGGTGAGTATCTCAACTCAGCAAGTGGCTAAGCTGATTTGCTGTTTCTTGCCTCTTCATTGAAAATTGATGCCTTAACCCATTTCCTTGGCTATGGCTTTGGGTTATTATGGTGGTGATTGTGGTCCTTTAGTCTGGTTACATTGTTTCCATGTAAACATTTCTCGCATTTCAGCCTTGTCCAAGTTCCTGCTACCTGATGTTGTTGCAGATAAGGCCAACATTTCCCATGGCCTGACACCACCTCCATCAACTGAGGCTGAAGAGCAGTGGCCCTCTCAGGACAGGACTGGCATGTGCCAGTTCACCTCAGGCAACACCCAGTCCACATTGCCCACTTAGAATGCTACTTTGGCCATGACATTTGAATTTGCAAAGCTTGAACAGGTTTGTTACCCTCCACCTGCATGCCTGTAGGCTCTCCGTCTACCTGTATTCTCCTGCGTCCCTAGGACTGTGTCTTACATTTACTAATCTGTGACTGCTCTTGTTTTTGCCATTCTGAGCTAGGTGCTACCACCACAGCTGCTGTTATTGGTGCTCTCTGGGGGACAGATGTTTACCAATGACCCACCCCACCCCCCCCCCCAGCCCCGCCCCGCCATTAAGGCTATTTGTTCAATGCTGTGATGGTTCTAACTCTGCTGGGTGCAGGGCCACATTTTATCTTCCCTCCTGTCATCCTCTGTTAGATGGGTCTTACAATAGGTTGCTGGGCCCTGATTGCTACATAGTTTGATGAGAGCTCCGAAGTCACATACACTCAGATGTACCCTGACACAGCTATGGGGCTGTGAAGGCAGGTTCAAGAGATAGTATTATGCCATTTCGGTATCTATTTTTTTATTAAAAATTTTTTTTAAATTTTAATTTAATTATTTATTTGGAGAGAAAGAGCGAGAGAGCATGAGTGGGGTAGAGGCAGAGAGAAGGGAGGCAGAGAATCTCCAGCAGGCTCCATGCTGTCATCTCAGAGCCCAAAGCGGGGCTCAAACTCACAAACCACGAGATCACGAACTAAGCAGAAATAGAGTCAGATGCTTAATCAACTGAACCGCCCAAGTGACCAGCCATTTCTGTATCTCCCTGTGTTTGCCCTGTGGTGGAGTCTGGCTTCCTTTAGGATGATTTTCTTGCAGAGCCCTGAAAGTGAACCCTTTTCAATTGGACTCTATTGGATTTCCCTGAGCTACTTCTTGGTATTTCAAAACCCCACTTGTGGTTTTCCACGGTCTCCTCAGGAAGCTTCTCAGCCTCCATAAAAACTGGAGAATGCAATAGATATGGGGAAGGAGAATGGACTACCCTTACCTCCAGAGACCTGAACCATTTATATCTCAGCCTCATCCCACAAAGCACTCCTTTGATATTCATGAAGTATATAGTATAGCATCTTGTTCTCCAAAACATGCTGCAACAATGTATCTGATTCATGCGGGTGCCCCCTAACTGCCTGGCACGGGACCTTCTTCGTAACTGGTATTTATGTTTTAATTAAATTAGTACATGTTTGATGGAATAAAGGTATGTTTTAAAGACAAGGAAGAGAGCTGGGTATAGCTAAGTTGAGGTTGGATTTCACCAGTTGTTATTTTGTGTTTTCGGTTACAGAGTTATTCAGTCCTAACTTAAAATGCTTAAGGGGCTTTTAAGTCATCTGAATAACAATGTTTTCTGGACTGGAAAGATGGGGCTGGTTGGTGGCCAAATATGGCAGAGCAAATCATTATCAATTGGTGTTAAATGAAAAGTTAGGTTTAAGATAGGGTGTATAGCACGATCTCATTTAAAAAATGTTTTTGCATAGAGAAAAGAAGGACTACAGGACATATGGCATGAATATTAACATTGCTCCCTAATAAATGAGAGGCATGATTATGGTTCATGTTTATCTTTTCTTTTTGATTACCTCTAGTTCCCTAAAATTACAACAATGGACATATGTTATTTTTGTAATAAAATGTTAAATATAATAGCTTTAAAAGTTTTATTTTATTATATTTATATTTTATTATAGCAACAAGGATGTAATAGAGTGTAGAATATTGAGCCCCTCTGGGTTGTTCCTTGTTTGAAAACAAATGCTTACCTGAAGGAATTCTATTCCTAAAAAATTCTAATAGAAAAGTGTATGAGGCATCTTAGCTCTCCCCCCCGGGAGGAAATACTGGGAAGTTATATTGTTTTTCAAAGAAATAGCCTTGGCATCTTCTATATAAAACAGAATGGGTAGCTTTTCCTCAGGCTTTTTGCATACTGGGGAAAAAAACACAGAAATGTTCTCACAAAATTTCAAATGACCTTTGTGCCAAAGGAAGGGTATTTTTACTAGGGGAGTCCCATGAAATACTTTGTATCATCATTATCATTATTCATAACAATAGCAGTATAGCATTGTGATAAAGATCATGGCCTTGGCATCCCACAGTCAAGTTTGAATCCTGGCTGTTACCTACTATGTCATCCTGAGCCAACCATTTACCTTTATTATTGTGACCTTCCTAATTTATTTTATTTTAATTTAAAATATTTTTAAAGATTTAGTTATGTAAGTAATCTCTACATCCAGATGGGGCTCGAACTCATGATCCCAAGATTAAGAGTCACAAGCTCTTCTGACTGAGCCAGCCAGGCACCCCAGCTTCCTAATTTTTAAACTACTAGTAGGAATGCCTGGGTGGCTCGGTAGGTTGAGTGTTGGACTTTAGCTCAGGTCATGATCTCGTGGTTCATGAGCTTGAGCCCCACGTTGGGCTCTGTGCTGACAGCTCAGAGCCTGGATCCTGCATCAGATTCTGTGTCTCCCTCCCTCTCTGCCCCTCCCCTACTCGCACTCTGTTTCTCTCTCTCAAAAATAAATGAAACATTAAATAAAAATAAACTGATAGATAATAATGTCAACTTGATAGGGTTCTTGTGAGAACTAACTGAGGTAATGTAGGTAAAGAACATATGCTTTTGACTAATAATAATAATAATCATTCAGTACAAGTAGGTATTGGTGCTATCACTTATTGATATGTATTATATCAAAGTCAGCATTTTATTCTACGTGTATCTTGTTTTCACTTGTTCCTTAAATTAACTTTATGACATGGATGAGAAAACTGAGCCCCAGAGAATAAGGTAAAGAAATGGGGAATGAAAAAATCTAAGGTTGAAATTTGAACCAATATCAACCTGATTTGAATATTTCTTTATGTATATCAATATTCCACAGGATTAAAGACTGATAGAATATTAGTGATCATAATGATTCATTTTTAGTAATTACCAATAATATAGTTTGACTACCTTCTCAGGAAAACTCTGAAAACAATGATAGGAAAAAAATTTATCTGACCACCAGGTGGCGCTTGACCAAGGTTCTGCAATTACACTTACCCCTCAGAGCCTTTTACATTAGCTACATCTAAAGTGAAATAGTTTGCCAGGTTCCACGTGGGGGGAATTAACAAAGGGCAGCAGTTTATAAAATGAAGTAAATGCGTTTATTTTTGAGATAGAGCCTATTTTATATAGTCTATATGGAAAAATACGGGAATAACCCTTTGGACTATTTTGGGACTTAACATCCTTAGGCACACAATTTACTTAATGGATGTAATCCAGTTTGATATGTATTAAAATAGCATCTGGCTTAATAATTTTGATGGTAACTCTGGATTTAATATGATTTTAATGTGCTCAGTTATAATACTTGAAACTTGAGATTTATGGTAGAAATGGCAGGTGGCCATTAATTCTGGTTACAAGGTAGAGCAAGGGCATCTATGTTATTGCCCCTGAAGGAACTGAGCAAGTGCACACCTCTTTTCCATAAAGATGTAGTGTGATTAAATAAAAGCCAGTATGCTGCCATTTAACGTGTAGTTCAACAACTGAGCACTTGTAGGGAGTATAATTTTTGCTCTGTTAGTCTTGGTACTTTCTGCAGTTTATAATTCTACCAAATCTGTTCTTCTAGGCACTTAATTAACCTGTAGCACGTTGTGTCAATTGTAATTACAAGAATGTGCACGGTCATTACATATTTGAAACGAGTTTAGAATATTTGTAGTTTAAATCTGCCAATAGAGAAAATATCCTATAATGTTAAGAGAGAGGAAATGTGAAATGAGAAGGATAAATTCTGAGTTATTCAGTTTTTAGATTATGTGAGTCATTTTGCTTCTCCTTCACTCAACAATTATGAATTGGCACAGAGTTTAACAAATAAATGTCGAAAGGATAAATAATGAATGAGTGCTTCTCATGTGCAAAGTGGAGATCTAGAGGCTGTGGGGAAAATAAAACAGTAGTTTCCATGACCTCTGATCTCTAGGAAGTTTGTGATATAGTTGGAAGATCAGAGGCATAAAAAACAGGAGAAATAACATAAGTGTGAAGTAATAATAAAAGGCATCATAAGGAAGATACATTGTACTGAATGCTACATAGGATGACTGCCATGAATTTGAAGGAGAGAAGGATTTATTTGGACATCTGTGGTCAGGAAAGGCTTTCTGGAGGAGGTGGGACATAAGCTGGTCTTAAAAGGTAGGAAAGTTGGAGGAAGAAGATGTCACTTCCAAATGGTAAAGGAAATAGAAGATAAAAAAATGAAGTGAATCAAACCAATGTAATGAAGATGAGACTATATAGCACATGGGTATGTGTGGTGGTAGAGACAGCAGGCATGTTAACAAGTATACGGGTCCATGCTTTTCAAACTACAGTATTCACCTCCCTAGTGGACTTCTTGGCCCTCTCATATAAATGGGGAGCATTTCCTCTCCTCCAACTTAAACTTAAAAAATGTGAAGGATAAGTGTGAAACAATTTAACTGGCAAGTCTTAATATTAAAACAAATGTGGATGTACTATGGAGGAGAGCTGAAGAGACAGAAGTCCTGAAAGTTTCTGACTTGCCCAAGGTTGTAGAACTTGTTCAGAGGACAAGCCGAGCTGGAATGGCCCATGGAGAAAGTTGTCCTTAGCCTTTGAATATCATTTTGCTTTTGCCCCACCATTATTTCTTTTTATATTCTCTGACAAATCTGCCAAAAAGTGGTCAGGGAAAATAATAAAAGGAATTTGAACAAACTCATCATTTTTTCCCCCTTGTTCATACATCTTGTGTAGGGATTAAGAAACATTACATCATATGGGAATGCAAGCTGGTGCAGCTACTCTGGAAAACAGTATGGAGGTTCTTCAAAAAAACTAAAACTAGATCTACCCTACGACCCGGCAATTGCACTACTAGGCATTTATCCAAGGGATACAGGTGTGCTGTTTCGAAGGGACACATGCACCCCCATGTTTATAGCAGCACTATCAACAATAGCCAAAGTATGGAAAGAGCCTAAATGCCTATCAATGGATGAATGGATAAAGAAGATGAGGTATCGAGTATTATTCGGCAATCAAAAAGAATGAAATCTTGCCATTTGCAAATACATGGATGGAACTGAAGGGTATTATGCTAAGTGAAATCAGTCAGTCAGAGAAAGACAAAAATCGTATGACTTCACTCATATGAGGACTTTAAGAGGCAAAACAGATGAACATAAGGGAAGGGAAACAAAAATAATATAAAACAGGAAGGGGGACAAAACAGAAGAGACTCTTAAATATGGAGAACAAACTGAGGGTTACTGGAGGGGTTATGGGGGGGGGGGCGATGGGCTAAATGGGTAAGGGGCACTAAAGAATCTACTCCTGAAATCATTGTTGCACTATATGCTAACTAATTTGGATGTAAATTTAAAAAGATAAAAAATAATATTAAAAACAAGAAACATTCCATCATAGATAAAGTTTTAAAATAATTTGTTATTTACAAACTTCCGTGTGTTCCCTGACCTTTATTGTTATCAGAGACAGATTACTAGTAAAAACGTACTGTAATGACTACTAATAGGAAGATTGTATATATTTTTCAGATCTAGGACACATTTGATTTTGGGGAAGAAACAACTGATTCACTTGGCAGATGTACTAGATGAACACAGCCAATTCAAATACTTTTCTGGGCCCTGAAAAATAGCCCTCTATCTTTATGATGACCTGGCTGGAAAGAGTCTTGAATGTCAGGTGGGTGGGCTGGATTTCTTTTGTAGTCATAGGGCAAACCTCTGAAGACATTTCCAGAATGTCTTTTCAGCAGAATGCTTTTAAGGGTTGAATTAAAATCTAGGGGCACCTGGGTGGCTCAGTTGGTTGAGTGTCTGACTCTTGATCTTGGCTGAAGTCATGATCTCATGGTTTGTGAGATCGAGCCCTGTGTCAGGCTCTGTGCTGACAGTGCAGAGTCTGCTTGGGATCCTCTCTCTCCCTCTCCCCCTCCCCTGCTCATGTTTCTCTCCCTCTCTCTCTCTCTCTCTCAAGATAAATTAATAAACTTTAAAAAAAGTCTATAGAAAGCAACTGAGAAATGCTACATTATTAGTATCCAAAAGGTAAGGGTACGATTTGGTTTCAGGGTTTCAAGTGACTTGTGAACTCATTTGCAAATATACATGGTACCCTCTGAGGTAATTGTGTCCTGACTTGCCTCTCAGAAATTCTGGAAGCAAAGGAAAGAGAGCAAAGTAATGAATGTTTTGGTTTGAACCCTTAGAGTGTTGCAGAAAAAGATGCTGATGATTTGAATGAAGATCCAAGGTGAGATTTAAGACAAAATGTTCCGCCATGGAGACGTGGGGTGTAAGGCAGACCTGTGGGTCCAGTCTACCCTGCTCTAACCTGTTTCCCCCTGCTCCACACCCTGTGAATAAGGACAGCTTCCAAGACTTCTGGCTCTGCTTCTACTTGTTCCTTTGGGAATTTGGACCTCCTGGTTTCCACAAATGATTCTGAAAGCCCTCAGAGGGGTATATCACTAAGTATATGATTTTCCAATTGCAGCTGTAGCAAATTATCACACACTTAGCGGCTTAAAACCACGCACATTTATTATCTTATAGTTCTGGAGGTCAGAAGCCTAAAATGGGTCAGCAGAGCCATGCTCCCTCCAGAGGCTCTACGGGAGAACCTATTTCCTTGTCTTTTCCTGGCTTCTAAAGGCCCCCTGCAGTCCTTGGCTTGGGGTCCCCACTCTCCATTTTCAAAGCCAGCAGTGTAGCATCTTCAAATCTCTCTCTGACCTCTGCTTCTGCTGTCAGATCTCCTCTGGTTCCAACCCTCCTGCCTTCCTCTGATAAGCACCCTCATGATTACACTGGGCCCTCCCGACTAATCCAGGATAAACCTCCCATCTCAAGATCCTCTACTTCCTCACATCCACAAAGTCCCTTTTGCCATGCAAGGTAACATGTTCACAGGTTCTGGAAATTAGGACATGGCAATCTTTAGGGGTTGATTAGTCAGACGGCCATAACCAGTGCTCTGAGAACGAATTCTCTTGGTCACAACAGAGGTCTGTTATTTTCTTTGTCTTATACTGGGTCACCGTAATGTGGCTTTAGTCCCCGCTGAGGTTTCTTTTCCACCAGTGGCAACAGTAGCCTTGGTGCCACTACAGATGCCCCTCCCCCTGCACGGGCACGATGTCTTGGTGGAAACTGCCCGTCTCCAAGACCGAGGGTGGTGCTGTCGGTCCCTACACTGCCAAGGCCACTGCTGCCTTGTTGCCACTACCATCAATGCGGCCATTACTGCAAAGGGGACCGTTAATGTCAACACACTTCCGGTGTTTCTCTATCCTCTTGGGAATTGGTTGTGAGTCTGGGAAGGGGGCTTCAAGATACGCGGAGCGGCGGGCACCGTGTGCTGTCAACAAGCACACCTCCTATGGGTCTTGAACCAGCTTGTCTCTTTCGCCTTGGGATCAGTCTTCCCCGCAGGCTCCTCGGTCCCTCCTCACACCGCCACTGCTCCTTCCAAGCTCAGATATTTTGGAATCCTAATATAAACACAGCTGGGACTCAGGCTGCTCCAGAACACAGGCTTCTCTGAGGCTACCTTCCCAAGTGTTTACATTCCATGCTTGAAGAGCTGGCTCCATCACGAAACTCGGGGGAAAGAAAGTCAGTACAGTTCTTAATTTTTCACACTTTCTACCTAGTCTAGGGTTAAGCATCTGGATCCCATTGGATGCCATTCGTCCTAATTTAGCACTTCCTATTAATTTTGTAAGGGATTACTATTGAAATACATAATTTAGTAACTTCAGATTTTACAAGCCATGTCAAGTGCCATACCAAATAGGGTTTGACTGGATTTATTACTGTTGAAAAGGAAATCTTTGATTTCACCCCTCCTAGCTACTATTGATTCATTTCGTACTAGAGTGTGTGAAATTACAGCTATAGAAAACATGTTTTTTTTTTCCTTCCTCCCTTGATCTGGTTGGAATAAATGTTTTCACTTCATGAAATAAACAGTGAAAGGCTTTTCATGAATTTGTATGTATTTTTAATGAGTTTTGTTTCTCCTGATGGACTGTATTAATACTTTACATGTCGTCCTCCCAGGAAAGTGAGTAACCTGAGATCCTACACCAGCTTCAGTTTATCCAGTAGGAATTAATATTGATAATGTTCATGACAGTGGCTAAACTTCTGGTTTTGTAGGCTGACCTGGCAGAGGAGGCCAGTTGAAGTTGTTGCGCTAGGGAGTTTCCCTGTACATCTTTTAGTTTCTTCAGTTTCAGGGTGAGGCCACAGGTTTCTGATGACTCAGGAATATGTGTGCAAGTCTTTAAAAAGTACTGAAGGGCAGGGAGATGAGGGGTAGGGGTGGTGGGAGAGTTGGGGCTCATGGAGACCACAAGAGGTCCATGAACAGGGTCTGAGTTATTGGGCTGTAGTTCTTCCACTGACCTTTTCATTGATGGCTAAGATTTGTTTATTGATTCTTAGCCACTTTCTGGGGTAAGAACCCTTTCCTGGGGGTAAGAATCATCTTCTCCATCAAAAAGAGATTGCCAACTGGAGTTCAGTCTACCCATTTTTGAATATAATTCCTGATATCTTGAAAATGTATATTTACTTCGTATTTGTAGTTATACCCAGATACATGCATGCATATTACTTTTGGGGATGGAGATGTAGCTGTGTTCCATGAACTGAAACAAAGGACGTGTCTGCCACCTCCTGGACACTCTGAGAAATTCAAAGGATTTTTCCACAGGAAGAAGGCGAGTTTGATAAATTTTGTTTCAAATTTACTTCAACAGATGAGAACTTAGCCAAGTATTAAACAGATTAATTTCTGCCTTTGTGAAGGCTTGCACGTCTTTGATCATTCAGTCGTTTTAATGAACTCAACGTGGTTGTTTCCGATTTGGCCTTGAAGTCTTGGCACCTCGCCATGGTCTGAGTGGTGGAGCCTTACTGCCTCCAGCTTGGGTTCCTCAGTTTTGGCAGGGCTTGCCTTCCCACTGATGGAAGGTTTACAAAGGAAAAAAATCATTATGTCTGAAATTCTGCCAGGACACATCAGCGTGTTTCCAGGCTGCCATCTATCGTGCAAATCTCTGAAGATTTAATATTTTTTAAAAAATTGCAATGCACCTGCTCCTAAGGAAAACCATCTTGTCATATGATAGCATGCTTTTATTAAATCAGCGAATTTAAAATTTTATTTATTAGGGCTTACAACTTGGGTTTCTTCCCTTAGGCTTCCTCATCTCTGTGTTAAGTACAACTTGCTTCCAAGGTCAGCCTCCCACCCTCCATAATTAGCTCAGAGATTTACCAGGGACTTCTGACACCAGCTTTACCCGGCAAGCTGATCACAACACTATTTGTGGTCATACCCTAAGTGATTCAGCAGCTCTGCTATCTTTAGACTCTTGTCTCATCCCACACAAAGCTCTTTTCAGACCCCGTTTGACATTATGATATTGTACTGTGGTCCTGCAGGGTCAGAGAGTATAATGTGGCGATTCAGTATATATCTTATAGCAGGAAAAGGGCATTCAGTGTTTGGCAAAAGGACAGTCTGACGACAAGGAGCGTGCAAGGCAATGTTCAGTGGCTTCTGCCACTTTTCTGGGTAGGAGTGAAACATATCACCCTGAAAAAAATGGCTCCAGAAACACATGGATTTTTTTTCTGTTGGTTTTTAGCTTTTTGGTATCAGGGTCTCAGACCTGGTTGTGTGTGGCTGTAGGAGAGGCTCTTTTTGGGGATCCCTTCCTTGGTGTACTGTTTTGTGGCAAGTCCACTGAAACAGGGTTTGTTGAAGTCAACTTAAGTCATTGAGAAGGTCTGCTTATGTTGTTAAATATCAAAGTTTTGCTGGTGTGCTTGGAAGCTTAAATGCATGAGAGGCTTTTCCAAATTTTATCCTCTACTCTTCTTTCCTTTGACTTGTTTCTGTACCGGGTCCAGTTTCAAAAAGTTATTTGTAGCCATCCCGGAAGTGAGAATAATAGAGCACTCAAGACAAGTGGGATACTGGGTTTGCTTCATGGAATATTTAATACCTAGAGTAGCCTTTCATTTCAGAGCTATTTTAAACCTGGGACCTCACTGGGAGAGCAAACTGATGGGTAGGACCATAAAAAATAGAAAGTTCGTGTGGACATGATTTACATGCTAGCTATTTACATTTTAGGGAAAAAAAATGACAGCCATAATCTGTCCCTTGCTGATTAACATGCCATTTCTAACTATTAATGACAAGTAAAAACAATAATAAATCCCACCTCTTACCATGTTTCTCAGACCTGGGAGACTTGTATTAAGTTTCTTCCAAGTTTACTATCCCACCCCAGACAACTTGAAGGGATAATGATGTCTACATTATCTGGGTTTTAGTAATTTCAAAATTGTGATTATTTGCTTGAGGCAGTTTGAGAGGAAGTTTATCTTTGCACTGTCTATGAAGATCTTGTTTGCTAGGCAATTTAATATTATCAAGGGGAGGTGGGATTGTATTGTGGAGAAGTGTTTTGCGGCATGTGAGGACAGTCTGCTACTCACCAACTGCATGGTCCTGGCTTAAATTTTCTCATCTGGAAAGTGGTTGGTGTAATGTTTTCCATAGTATCTTCTAATTGTAGAATTCTATAATCTGCCTTCAGAGGAAGGTATGCCATTTGGGGGGTATTTAGAGCATATAGATAACATTCCAACAAATTAATCTTGCATCTGCATTTAAATAGGCTTTAAATTATTACATGATCAGTTAAAATATATCCTCTATCCATTTATGTATCTATCTTTCCTCTATCTTTCCATTCTTCTACCCACCCATAAATACACACATCAGGCTGGGTTATCAAGTAGGCAGATTAAGCCATTCTTGATCAGTGGTACCAAAAGAGTTTCAGAAAGAATTTGGTATTTGATATATGAAAAAATATCATCCTGAAAAAAGTTGACTTTAACAGATTTCCTTACACTTATTTTAAGGGTAAATATTGTATATTTTGGAGGCAATGGTTCTGTAACTTTTTCATATTTTTAGGGCTTCTATAGATTTTAAATTGGAGATTATACCTTTATCTTGAGTTTTATCTCTATCTCTGTATCTCTCAACATACACACACACACACACACACACACACACACACACACACTTCTCACTTATATGTCAGGCAACTACTGAGCACTTATATACACTGAAGCATCAGATTAACTTTAGGATATAATATAATGGATTTGGGGATTGTGGTTGTCCTCTCAGTACTCACTCCCATTATGTTTTGCTCTGACTCTCCAAGATCCATTCCTCTTGGCGAATTGACTGGTGGCATATTAACAAAGATGGTCCAATACGGAAAAGCAAAAAGTTATTAGATATCTAGGGAAGAGACACCCTGTTTATTGAGTATAAATAAGAAAACATGAAATCCCAGAAGCTTTTGGTGGCCATCTTGCCATCACAGTGCAGCCAGCCTTGGAATGATATGGATGCTCCAAAGAACAGTGTAGAAGATGGTAGAGTAGGAGGATCTTAGGTTCACCTCGTCCCATGGATATACCTAGATAACACCCACATCAGGATAAATATCCTAGAAAATTACCCAAAATTGGAAGAACAGATTCTCTACAGATAAATGTAGAGAGGAGGCTACATCAAAGAGGGTAGGAAGGGCAAAGATGCAGTTGTGAGCCAAGCTGACCTGTGGGACTGTCCTCGGGAGCAAGGGACACTGTGGGCATGGAGAGGGGAGAGAAGCAGATCCCACACCAAGCATCCTAGGCACAGGACACTCATGTTGGGAAGAAAAATGCCCATAACATTTGGCTTTGAGAACCAGAGGGGTTTAACTTCACTAGTTCTTACAACCTGTGGGGCTTAACACCTGAAACTTTAAAAATCAGTGGACTTGGCTCCAGGAGAGCTAGGATGGTGATAGGAAACTGAGTCCCTGCCTTTAAAGAGATGGTATAACAAAAAACCCTCTGAGATATAGCATAGGTGCAGTTGTTTGAAAAATGCATGGAGTATATGGGAGGAAGATTTATTTACTAATTTCAGTGCTGGAGATGTAAGGATCTTTGGGAGACCTCTCCAAGAACAAAAGAGCTGATAGGTGCCATTTCCCCTTCCTCCCATAGCCTATATGGACACATGGATGCCTGTGGGAACCTGTGCAGCACCAACATTTTCCACATAGCTTGCTAACGACATGTTCCACCCCAGCATTCTCCTGCAGACATGCTCCCTCCATCCTGGCCATAGCAGGAATTTTCCAAAGTGGCTCAAGGTCCTTACCCACAGCAGACTGGTGCAAGCTATGCTAATACCACGAACCCCACCCACTCATTCTCCTACAGACCTTCCCCCTCCCAATCTGGCCTTGGCAAAAGTTTTCCAAAGCAGCCACAGGTCCTTGACCACAGCCCACCTGCACAAATCTTTCTAACAACTGGTGTCCCACACCCACATTCTCCTGCAGACCCACCCTTGGCAGGAGTTCTTCCAACTCAGCACCACAAATGTGGCAATGTATAAGCAGCCCTGACAGGGGCCAGCACCATAACCACACACACCAGTCTGACTGTGCCCCAGCAGTGGGCTGGGGGCAGACATTTGGTCTGACTTTAGGCTCCACCCACCAACGAAAGCCTCTCAGGAGACAACATAGGGAAAACACCCAGCAGTTTAGTGCTACTGTATCTCTGGCAAACACCTGATCTGACTCAACTCAACCCCAAGGAGGTCCCAGACATGCCCATCAACATGGAAACCAAACCCTGTCCACAGTAGGCAAAGAGAGCCATTGCAGATCACTGGACTAAAGGCAAACATGGCTCAACTACAACTGTAGGGCACATGCAACACACATAGGAGACACCACAAGGCACCAGGTTCTAGTGAACCAGAGACACTGCACTGCAGGGCACTACAGATCTCCTCTTCACAAAGCCACTACTTTCAAGAGCTAGAGACATAGCTCACTTTCCTAATACATAGAAACAGACACAGAGAGTTAGACAAAATGAGGAGATAGAGGAATATGTCCCAAATGAAAAAACAAGACAAAATCACAGAAAGAGAGCTAAATGAAATGGAGATAAGTAATAATATACCTGCTGGAGAATTTAAAGTAATGATCATAAAGATACTTGCTGGACTTGAGAAAAGAGTGGAGAACTTTAGTGAGAATCTCAAGAAAAGAGAGAGAGAGAGAAAGAGAGAGGAAGTAAAAAAGAACCGGACAAAAGACTCAATAACTGAAATTAAAAACACACTAGAGGGAATAAATAGTAAACTAAAGGAAGAAAAAGAAAGGATCAGTAATCTCAAGCTAAAGTAAGGGAAAGCAATCAAGCTGAGCAGGAGAGAAAAATAATAAAAAATGAAAATAGATTAAGGTAACACAGTGATACCATCAAACATAATAACATTTACATTATAGGGATCCTAGAAGGAGAAGAGAGAGAAAAGGGGGGCAGAAAATAGTCTTGAAGAAATAATAGAAAACTTCCTGAATCTGGGGGAGGAAACAGAAATCCAGACCCAGGAGGCACAGAGAGCCCCCAACAAAATCAACCCAAGTAGGTCTACAGTAATACACATAGTAATTAAAATGGCAAAATATAGTGATAAAGAGAGAATTTTAAAAGCAAGAAAAAAACAGAACAAAACAAAACAGTTACATACAAGGGAAACCCCATAAGGCTATGAGCTGATTTTTCAGCAGAAACTTTTCAGGCCAGAGGGAGAGGCATGATATATTCAAAGTGCTGAAAGAAACCCTTCAACCAAGAATACTCTATCCATTAAGGCTATCATTTAGAAGAGTAGAGATAAGAGTGTCCAAGACAAACAGAAGTTAAAGGAATTCATCACCATTAAACCAGTTTTATAAGAAATATTAATGGGGATTCTTTGAGTGGAAAGGAAAGGCTATAAGCAGGAGTAAGAAAAGTAGGAAGTATAAAATTCAGTCAATGGATTTACAAATTAAAAGGATGAGGAGTATAATATTATATATCTAAAACTTGTGGGGTCAAGGAGGAGTAAAAATTTAGTGCTTTTAGAATAGAATGGGTTCAAACTTAAGCGACCATCATAAATAAGAGATGTTATTTAAAAACCTAATGCTAACCACAAATCAAAAACTGGTAATAGATATGCAAAAATTTAAGAGAAAGGAATCCAAGTATATCACTAAAGAAAGCCAGCAAACATGAGAGGAAAGAACAAGAGAAGAAAGGAACAGAGAAGAAGTACAAAAAAAAACATAACCATGAAACAAATAACAAAATGGCAATAAGTGCATACTTATCAACAATCACTTTGAATGTAAATGTATTACAAACGCTCCAGTAAAAGACATAGGGTGATGAAAGGGATGAAAAAGCAAGACCCATCTATATGCTGCCTGTAAGAGACTCATTTCACACCAAAAGACACATGCAGATTGAAAGTGGAGGGATGGAGGGGAGCCTGGGTAGCTCACTCAATTAAGTGTCTGACTTCAGCTCAGGACATGATCTCCAGAGCCCATGTTGGGCCCTATGCTGACAGGTCAGAGCCTGGAGCCTTCTTTGGATTCTGTGTCTCCCTCTCTTCGCCCCTCCCCTGCTCACACTCTGTTCTCTCTCTCTCTCTCTCTCTTTCTCTGAAAAATAAATAAACATTTAAAAAATTAAAAAATAAAAGAAAATGAAGGGATGGAAAAGCATTTATCATTCAAACAGAAGTGAAAAGAAAGCCCAGGCAACAATACTTCTATCAGACAAAATAGACTTTAAAACAAAGACTGTAAGAAAAGACAAAGAAGGACACTCCATAATATTAATGGGAAGAATTTTTGGTATAAGATATAACAATTGTAAATATTTATGCATCCAAAGTGGGAACACCTAAATACATAAAGGAAGTAATCAGTAGTAATACAATAAGAGTAGAGGACTTTATTTATTTATTTATTTATTTTTAAATATTTATTTATTTTTGAGAGAGTGAGAGAGAGAGACAGAGAGAAAGCAAGGGAGGGGCAGAGAGAGAGGGAGACACAGAATCGGAAACAGGCTCCAGGCTCTGAGCCATCAGCCCAGAGCCTGACGCGGGGCTCGAACTCACGGACCGCGAGATCGTGACCTGGCTGAAGTCGGACGCTTAACCGACTGCGCCACCCAGGCGCCCCAAGAGTAGAGGACTTTAATACCCCACTTACATCAATGGACAGATCAGTCAGACAGAAAATCAACAAGGAAATAGAGGCTTTGGATGACACACTGGACCAGATGGATCTAACAGATATATTGAGGACATTCCATTCTAAAACAGTGGAATATACATTCTTTCCAAGGGAACATAGAACATTCTTCAAAATAGATCACATGTTAGGCCATAAAACAAGTCTCAACAAATTAAAATAGACTGAAGTCATACCATTCATCTTTTCTGATCACAATACTATGAAACTAGAAATCAACCACAAGAAAAAATCTGGAAAGAACACAAATATATGGAGGTTAAATAACATGACACTAAAACACTGAATGGGTCAACCAAGAAACAAAAGAAGAGTTAAAAAAAAATATATGGAGACAAGTGAAAATGAAAGCACAATGGTCCAAAATCTTTGAGATGTAGCAAAGGCTTTTCTAAAAGGGAAGTTTATAGCAATACAGGCCTACCTCAAGAAGCAAGAAAAATATCAAATAAACAACCAAACAACACACCTAAAGGAGTTAGAAAAGAAGAATAAATAAAACCCCAAACCAGTAGAAGGAAGGAAATAATAAAGATTAGAGCAAAAAGAAATGAAATAAAAACTAAAAAAACAATAGAACAGATCCTGAAACCAAGAGCTGATTCTTTGAAAAGATTAACAAAATTGGTAAACCTTTAGTCAGACTCCTTAAAAAAAAAGAAAGAAAAGAGAGAGAGGACTCAAATAAACAAAATCAGATATGGAAGAAGAGAAATAACCAATACCACAGAAATACAATTATAAGAGATGTTATGAAAAATTACATGACAACGAATTGGGTAATCTAAAAAAATGGCTAAATTCCTAGTAGCATATAACCTCCCAAAACAGGATCAGGAAGAAATAAGAAATTTAAACAGACCAATTACCAGCAATAAAATCATATCAGTAATCAAAAAAAAAATCCCAAAACACAAAAGTCTAAGATGGCTTCACAGGTGAATTCTACTAAACATTTATTTATTTTTTTAAAAGATTTTATTTTTAAGTAATCTCTACACGTAACATGGGCCTCAAACTTACAACCCTGAGATCAAGAATTACATACTCTACCGACTGAGCCAGCCAGGCGACACTCTACTAAACATTTAAAGAAGAGTTAATACCTATTCTTCTCAAACTATTCCAAAAAAATGGAAGAGGAAGGAAAGCTTCCACATTAATTCTATGAGACCAGCATTACCCTGATACAGAAACCAGACAAAGACATTACAAAAAGGAGAACTACAGGCCAATATCTCTGATTAAGAAAGACACAAATATGCTCAACAAAATATTAGCAAAGTGAATCCAACAATACATGAAAAAAATCACTCACCATGGTCAAGTGAGATTTATTTCTTGGATGCAAGGGTGGTTCAGTATGTGCAAATCAATCAGTAAGATACATCAATAAGAGAAAGGATAAAAACCATATGATCATTTCAATAGATGCAGAAGAAGCATTTGACAAAGCACAACATCTATTCATTATAAAAACCCTCAGCAAAGTAGGTTTAGAGGAAACATACCTCAACCTAATAAAGGCCAAATATGGAAAACACACAGCTAACATCATACTCAAGGGTGAAAAGCTGAGAGCTTTCCCCCTAAGATAAGGAACAAGATAAGAAAGGTACTCCCACCACTATTTTTTTCACCACTTTTTTTCACCATCAGTACTGGAAGTCTTAGACACAGCAATCAGACACACACAAAAAGAAATAAAAGGCATCCAGATTGGTAAGGAAGAAGAGAAACCTTCATTATTTGCAGATGACATGATAATATATATAGAAAACCTTAAAGACTTGACCAAAAAATTACTAGAACTAATAAATGAATTAAGTAAGGTCACAGGACAAAAAATAAATGCATAGAACTCTGTTGCATTTGTATATACTAATAATGAAGTAGCAGAAAGAGAAATTAAGCAAATAATCCCATTTACAGTTGCACCAAAAATAATAAAATATCAAGGATAAATTTAACTTAGGAGGTGAAAGAACTGTACTCTAAAACTATAAAACACTGATGAAAGAAATTGAAGATGACACAAACAAATGGAAAGAGATTCTATCCTCATGGATTAGAAGAACAAATGTTGCTAAAATGTCCATAACTACCCAAAGCAATCTACAGATTTAATGCAATCCCTATCAAAATACCAATAGCACTTTTCATAGAACTAGAACAAATAGTCCTGAAATTTGAATGGAACCATAAAAGACCCCAAATAGTCAAAGCAATATTGGAAAAGAAGAACAAAACTATAAGTATCACAATCCCAGATTTTAAGATATATTACAAAGCTGTAGTAATCAAAACAATATGGTACTGGCATAAAAGTAGACACATAGATCAATAGAACAGAATACAAAGCCCAGAAACAAACCCACCATTATATGGTCAATTAATCTTTTACAAAGGAGGCAGGAATTTGCAATGGGAAAAAGTCTTTTCAACAAATGGTGCTAGGAAAACTGGATAGCCACATGCAGAAGAAGGAAACCAAACCACTTTCTTACATCATGCACAAAAATAAACTCAAAATGGATTGAAGACCTAAATGTGAGACCTGAAACCATAAAAATCCTAGAAGAAAGCACAGGCAGTAATTTCTCTGACATTAGCCATAGCAACATTTTTCTAGATATGTCTCCTGAGGCAAGGGAAATAAAAGCAGAAGCAAACTATTGGGACTACATTAAAATAAGAACTTCTGTTCGGCAAAGGAAACAGTCAACAAAACCAAATGAAAACCTACTGAATGGGAGAAGATTTTTGCAAATGACATAGCTGATAAAGGGTTAGTATCCAAATAGATAAAACCAAAAAAGCAAAGAATCCAATTAAAAATAGGCAGAACACATGGACAGACATTTATCCAAAGAAGACATACAGATAGCAAACAGACACAGGAAAAGATGCTCAATCAACATCGTTCATCATCAGGGAAACGCAAATCAAAACAGCAATGAGATATCACCTCACACCTGTCAGAATAGCTAGAATCAAATACACACCAAATAATAAGTGTTGGCAAGGAAGTGAAGAAAAAGACATTTGTACACTGTTGGTGGGAATGCAAACTCGTACAGCCACTGTGCAAAATGGTATGGAGGTTCCTCACAAAATTCAATAGCAATACCATATGATTTAGTAATTCTACTCCTGGGTATTTTCCCAAGGAATACAAAAACACTAACTCTAAAAGATATGTGCACCCCTGTTTATTGCAGCATCATTTACAATGATTTCATATCATTTACAATGATATGATTTCACTCATATGTGGAATTTAGGAAACAAATGAACAAAGGAAAAAATAAACAAAAAACCAGGCTCTTAACTATAGGGAACAAACTGATGGTTACCAGATGAGAGGTGAGGGGGGCTGGGTGAAATAGGTGAAGGGGATTAAGAGTACACTGACCATGATGAGCACTAGGTAATGTATCAAATTGTTGAATCATTATATTGTACACCTGAAACTAATATAACACTGTATGTTAATTACACTGGAGTTAAAAAAACAAAGAATAGAAAACTAAAAGACAGAGCCGACAACGGAAAGAAGCTGAATATGTCATGAAATTGGTAAGCCTTTCCTACCACTGGACTTTTCAGTTATATAAGACATTAAATTCCCTCATTTATTTGGGTTTTATGATTTGTCACCAAAGATCTCCTAAATGACACAGATAAACGTTCTCCCTATAAACGTTCAATAAATTTTATTGATGAAGAAACTGAAGCTCAGCACATTTGAGAGCGGCTAAATACCCTGACCTTTAGAAAACATCCAAGGTCTCACAGCTAGTGAGGGCCCAACTGGATGGGAACCCAGGCTGTCTAACCACCAAGTCATTTTTTCTCTTCAAGAGAACTGTTGTATAATCAGATGTCAGCCATTTAACAGTGGTTTAGTCTCTACTTAGGGCCTAAATCTAGAATCTTAAAAGGGAAGCCAGGCAGTATTTGAGAAAGAATGAGATCTGGGTTGCATGGCATAGGAGCTATTGTTTCCACCTGCCCAACACCTCTTCTCTCTTCTGCTCACAACCCTTTCACCCTCTACTCTGTCTGCACTACCCACCCTCAGCCATATGGCTCAGCTGCCCAATCAGATTCCTGCCTCCAACCCCCTTTGGAATCTGAAGTCTCCCTGCAGGCAGAGAGTAGATAGAGCAGTCATCTATGGGAAGCACCTCAGACAGCAGACCATGAGCTCCTGCAGAAGCTTCCAGGTGCTGATTCTTTCTGATGCCTGGTTAATTCATGTGTTCTTACAATTCTAAGAGCTTCTGTCACATCCTCTTGCACAAACCTCTTTTGGCCTTAAATTAGCCACACTTGGTTCCTGTTGCTTGTAACAAAACATCCTAGGTTATACTTATGGCAGTATTCAAGGCTCTATTCCTAAGGCTACCTGTACATTTGGTATTTGGATAATTGGTGGACTGCAGGGGATGAGGTTATTTCTAAATACCAAGAAGATGATGGTCCCAGATGGTCCGTTCAGCCTGCCTATCTCAGGAGCTTCCATTTTAGCAACATTCAAAAGGATTCTTTTAAAAAGGACTGTGAAAAGTTGCAATTTATTTAAAAGGGATCAAATTATAGCAAGCAAATTATGTACTTTATACTTATTAACATAGGTGTACTATAATTTATAGCGTTAGGAGTATTTTTATTTAATTACACACTCCCAACTCCACTCAGTTAAGGACTGGTAAAAATCTTCTTACGGCTGGTTAGAGACAAAGAACTCTAATCTTTATCCTGATCTTGGGCTTTTCCTCTTATTATTCTCTCCTTGTGTTTCATGGTCAAAGAAATCAATGATTTTTCTGTTTTCTCCTCTCAGAATGCTTGGAGGGACTGTTTATCCTGCCCCTGGAGTTTGGGACTAAAAAAAACTATTTCTGGGAAAGCATGGTTGTGTGTGCATGCTGAGCCATGGAAAACAACAGGATTTTCTTTGGGATACTTTCCTCCTCACTTACCCCCCCCCCTTTTTTTTAATATTGCCCCTCATTTTGTATCTAGGACTAGTGTCAATTTATACTAATCTTCTTCAGCCATCCATAGTATGACCTATTAATGCTCAGTTCTTGAGTCAGCACTGACAAGTTCAGATAGTATGGCAACAGCATCAGTGGTCCCCAGGGAGAAGGGTAAGGATGCAGGATGAGAGTGTGATGCCGCTGGGCTAGATATCCAGTGAGCAGAGACGAGGGCTGAGGGCCCATGTAGCCTTCTTATTTACAGCATGACTTTCCTGTCTTTGTTCAATCTGATTAAACTTTTTACTCTCAGAAAAGATTTTTGTTTTTTTCCCAGAAAGCTTGGTGTCCTTTACTGCCATCTAGCTTCAGTAATGGGCCACCCTAGTCCTCCAGAGAGATCTTTAACCACTTTAAAGAGTAAAAGATTGGAGTTTCTGGTTATCTTTGTCTCTTTCAAAAGGTCCCTCTGTTTTTATGTAAATTATTGGGTGCGAATAATTGGTGCAGCTCTGGGTGTGGCTGTAGCCATGCTCTATGTTCTGTTATACCAGTGCCTCACAGCATTAAGTGAACAAATCTTTCTCCACTACAGATACTCAACAATACAGTTTTCTATAACACATGCCTAGACTCCTGTAAAAGAGCCAGATCCTGTTTTTGTATAAGAAGGTCACTAAATGTCTAAAATGGAAATATCAAGAACTATTAGCATCATCACGTGGTGGTACTATTGTGAAACATAGCTAAGAAGTTGAAAATGTTTGCTTCTGAACAGTTATTGTTAGGTCTTATAGAAGATGTTAGTTTTTAAACTCACAGCTTTTGACTTTGAGGGAAATGAACTTTCTAAGAAATAGCATCATTTTTCCTTTGATGGGCATAAAATTCGCTTTGTCTCCATGGATTATGTCTGTGGCCTCAAAGTCCCACTTTTTTTTAATTTTGAGCTCACTTTTTCATGTTAGTAACTTTCCCTAAATATGTGATATTTGTGGCTATTAGCTCATATTGAAGTGTGCAACACTGAGTATATATATAGAGAGAGAGACAGAGAGAGAGAGAGAGAGAGAGAGCGCTGAATGTATTTCTGTGTGTGAGGGAGGCATTATTGAAAGGTATCCTGAACTGTTGAGTAACTGGAATGGGCTTCTTTGTTAGGGTCCTCCGACTTAGGGAAAGTCCCTAGGACTTTCCCCGTGGACTGGTGTTTTTCCAATGTGACCTTGCCATCTCTCATCAAGAGGTGAGTGTATTTCTCCACCCCTCTGAAACTGATAGGCTCTGGGGCTGCTTTGACCAGTAAATCCAATGGAAGTGATGCTGAGGGCAGTTCTGGGCTTGGTCTTCAGCTAGTCTTGTAGCTTCTGCTTCCTGTGTCTTGCAAACCACTCTCCATTTAAGAAGTACAACTATCCCGAGGCCACACTGCTATGAGAAGCCCAAGCCATAAGGAGAGGCTCTGGAGAATGTGACAGGCTAGGGGAAGACGGAGAAGGAGATAGGTAGAGAGAGAGAGGGAGAGGGAGAGAGAAAGAGAGGCAGAGAAAGAACGGGGAGAGAGGGAGGGAGAGAGGGAGAAGGGGGGAGAGAGGGAAAGGGTGGGGAGAGAGAGAGAGTAAAAGGGCGGGGACAGTGAGAGGGAGAAAGAAGGAGAGGGAGAGAGAGAGAGAGGATGGGGAAAGGGAGAGAGAGACGATGGGAGAGAGAGGGAGTGAGAGGGAAAGGGGGAAAAAGAGAGAGTGAGAGAAGGAGAGGGAGAAAGGAAGAAGGAGGGGGAGGAGGAAGAAGGAAGGAGGGAAGAAAGAGCAAACTCAAGTATCCCTTAGGTATCAGAATGTGAGTGATGAAGCCACATTGGAAATGGATCCTTGTGCTTTCGCTGCCCCAGCGAATGCTATGAGGAGCAGAGATGATCTGGCCAGCCGAACCCTTCCTTAATTCCTGACCCATAAAACTGTGAACACAGCAAAATGGCTGCTTTAAACCACTAAGTTTTGGGGTCAGTTTTAATGCAGCAGTAAATAGTAGAAACATTGCATTATGTAGATTTTGAAAAACTCCTTTGGTTTTCAGGCTTGTGCTGACTCTTTCTTTCGTTAAGAGGTGCAAGGTGCCTCCAGTTCTTGAGGCTTCTGTAATCCAGATCAGCTTGCTTCTGGCTTTGCCCCTCAACCAGGTTGGGTTTTAGTTTTCTCAGGTCTGCTAAGTCAGTTATCACTAGTCCATTTGCTTTTCAGCTTACAAAATTTTATTACCCTATTTTCTCTTATTGTTTTCTTCCTTGCAGGTTTATGTGTTTTATTCTTTCCTTACCATAATTTTTGTGGCATTTGGCAGGCAATGGAGGTAAATATACACATTCAATTTTCACATTTAACTGAATGCTTCCTACACGTTTTATTGACTATTTAGAATGGCAATGGTGCTTTGGGGCTTTGGGCACAGAGAAATAACGGTTTTTGTGAGTCTTTTCAGCCCCAGGGAACATTTTGAGATTTCTTCATAAAAGGTGAGAACTGAGTAGGGCTGATTCAGGGACCGAGCCCAATTCTGAGTCTGGTCAGGAACATTCCTGGAGGGGAATTACTATGGGAACATACTAGGTGCTTTGGCTAACTGGCTCTGGGAAATAGGCTCTGGGTTGTCAAGGGAAAAAAGGACAGACACACACATTCCATTCTGTGTTTGTAATTGGGTAAGTTCATGAAGATTCTGGAAGAAGAAAGCAGGGCTGTGAGACTTTCTAGCATCTAGATCACTTTCCATTCAAATGTTAGCTCACTAAAAGGGAGGGTGACATATGATACACTGCATGTTTCTGTAGAAAAGTCTTTCTCAATTACAAGAGGGGAACAAAGAGAACCAAAGCAAGACAGGATTTTGTAGGACATAGAAAAAGCTTAAAACAAAAGGTCTGTCACTTGGAGAGTTCCAAGTTCTCAGGTGAGGATGTGAGAACTTCTCTGACAATATGTGTTAGAATTCTGAGGGGAAAAGAAAGAACCAGGCTTTTGTCAGGTTCTGGTTCAAGATGGTGAAGGAGGAAGATCCAGAATTCACTCCCTCCCACAGACACACCAAATTCACAGCTATATATAAAATAACTTTTTTCTGAAAAAACCCTAAAAACTAGCTGAGTGACTCCTACACATTGGGCAAATGAGAAAAAAAAAAAAAAAAAAAAAAAACCAAAACACCACATCACAGTGGGTAGAAGAGGCCAGGACACAATCTTGCCATAAACTCCACTCCCGGCACTGTGACCTATAATCAGGAGGGAGATCAAAACCTGGAGCTTCTCCCTGAGGAGTAAAGGGTTTGAATCCCACATCAGACACCCCAACTTTTAAGATCTGTACCTGAGAGACAAGCTCTCAAATTATCCAGCTTTGCAGACCAATGGGCCTCATGTCCACAAGACCCACCAGGCTATAGCAAACTGAGAAATGAAATTTGTTATTGTAACAAAACCCCAAAGGTCTGAAATTGCTTTTTAAAAAAAAATACACTACAAAAAATGAGACTGAAGCTTCCATTGAATTTATGTCAGAAAGTACTTCACATTGGTTGGCTGAATTATCCCACCATAAAAACCAAATCAGCCAAACTGAAAACATTTGCAGCCCCATTATTATTATTTTTTTCCCCTGATCTGACCCTAGCCTCTTCTCCAACATGAAAGCTATCTGGCCCTAACTTGGACAAGAGCAATTTTAGACCTAAGTATTAGGTTTTGAAGGTGTCATAGGAACAAAAGTAATAGGCTGAAAAACAAAGCCTAAAAACAGAGTCTCAGGGAAACAGTGAGCAGGAGAGATTTGTGACACCAGGAGTTGGGAGAAGATTATGAAAAGCGACAGGACATTTTTGGAGCAACCTTCTTTTTGGACGAAGTCCAAGGGCAACAAACAGTACATTCAATGACCTGAAACAAGTTTATTAGGAAACACTTGGGTGTGAGGAACAGCTCCAGGTCACCCCCCTCCCCGGGGATGTGCACTGAAGAAATGAGAAAGCCAAGTTCAAGGAGATTTTGGTACGTGGGAGATCCAGAGATCATCCAATGGACAGGAAGAATTAACTTAAAAATACAAAGGAATTTCATAGATCCTAGACAATTCTCTAACTCATGGGGAGTTCCAAGTGTTGTGGTGAGTAGGAATTTCTCAGGCAAGAAGATAAACAACTCAAGGAGGAAAAACTAATCAAATAACCATAGCCAAACTTAAAAGAGAAGCAGTATGTGGGTAGTGTTTAAGAACACGGACATTATGGTCAGATATTCTGGGATTTTAGTCCTTTTTTACTCCCTGGCTAGTCATGTGATTTTGGGAAGTAACTTATTTTTTCTGAACCTCAGCTTTCTTATCTTTAAAAGTGGGATAATAAAAAGAATCTCATTGGGTTATTCTGAGGACACACTGAGAAACTATTTGTTAAGCACTTAGCAGGGGGACTGGAACACAGTAAATGGTAGCCTCTGCTGCCACCACCACCTCTATTATCTTCATTCTAGCAGATTTGGGTTGCTGTCCACAAATGATTCATGCTCCTTTTCCATAGAGAATTGTTTCTGGGAAGTGGCTGCCTAAACAGGGACTACATTTCCCAACCACCTTTACATTCATGTGGGACCATGTGACCAAATTCTGACCAATGGAATGCCAGGTGAAGTCCTGTACATCACTTCCAGGCCTGGTCCGTAAGCACCTACTAGGTGATCAGCCTTCACTTTTTACCCCTCTGCTGACTGTGTCAGGGGCCAGGGTAACATTGGAAACCATGCATCGGAGATGACAGAGCCTTTGTTAGTCTGGTTCTTGAATGACTGCATGGAACAAAGATTTCAGGGTTTATCTGTTATAGGAGTTGTTACTTGAACAACACAAATAGCATCATTGTGGCTCAGGATCACAGTAGCCTGTCAAGTCTGAGCTCAAAAACAAGCCTTGGAGAAACCAACCAGCAAGAATCCTATGTCACTGGGGACTAAGGTGGCAAAGAAAAAGACTGGGCTCAGACTGAGGATAAACTTTAGTTGATCTGTATACTTGTAAATTACTCATCACATCCCATGTTTCATCATGAAATTTCTTTACACTGTGTCCTAAACTGCTGACTGGCAGTTTTTCTGGTGGATCTGTCACTGTAGACAAACCCCAGCAAAGGGTTGCAAGGGAGAGGCCGTGGTCTTGAGCAGGAGAAAGCTCAATTTTCATGGGTGTTGGAGTATTCATTGCTAGTGACTAATGGAAGAAATACTTTGATTTTTGGACTCCTTGGCTGGTTTAATCCCAGGGCACTGCAAGTCTTTCTGCTACTCTGTTGAGGGTCAGGTTCTCCAAAAAGAAGATCAAGCAACTTTTAAAAGTCTTGAGTATGCAGACTTCATATTTAAGATCTAGCCAGGTGAGAGTATCTCAAAGAGAACTCAGTGACTGGGAAGTCCAAGCTATTGCAAATACTGTATTTTTCCCCCTCTCTTGTTATTTGTAACAACTGCTCGCTCCTCATTACTTTCTGAGAAAAAAAACCCTTGAAAACACCAAAAGTACAGGCCACTTTGGAGAGACAGATACCCAATTATCCTCTTGAGTAGTCTGATCTATATAGCGGAACAAACTGAAGCTGTTCTCTAGGTGGGAGTGGGTGGCACTCTATAGCCTTCATTTGGAGAGTGATGGTGAGGATGTGGGGAGTGGGTGGTAAGACAGGGAAAGACTGAAGCTCTGCCAAAGAATGTGGCATGGCTTTAAGACTCTGTTGTTACTTATTTCACATCTTCCCATCACTCTTCCCCAAATCTTCTCAACCTTTTGGTTCTCTAGTGTTCCTCTGCTCCTGGTCTTAAGGGTAAAGCTATAGAACTAGGTGGGAGGGAAGGAAGGGCATAGAAATCATGTGCATGAGCTCTCAATACTTGAGTGTAAGCCTAGTCAATTGGAAGGAGGCAGAGTATCCTAAAATCAGTGGTCAGTGTCTTAGAAGATCAAAGAATCAGAAGTGGGGCAGTGACAACCTAATTTGAGATTCCTGAGGCACCAATGTCACAAAAGCCAACTCTATCATTTGATCCAATCCAAAAATGAGTGTTATTTTGTAGCTGAGTATGGCACCACAGCTTTAACCAGCACCTGAATCTCTAAGTGGGCCGCTGGTTGGGAGTCAGTGATTTTAGGTGTCTGGCAGAAGAAAACTCTTCTTAAACCCATTTGTCTCATTTATCATCTTTTATACAGGTCACTGTTAATGCAGGCTTTGCGTATGGACCCTGAGCAAAGATGGTGAGGAAGAAAACCCCTTTCAGTCCTTTTAGAAAGTAATATTGGCAGCTCTTTTGGTTTAAATGACCAGAAAGAAGGTAAAAAGTTCTGGGGGCTACTTAGTAATTAACTAGAAGTATAAGACACTTGAATGCTGTGGTTTGTCATGATTGAATCACAAAAATGCTACTGCTTGGATTTCTTCTCTCTGGTAAGTCACATTGACTCAGTGTGAGACTCACAGGCTGTTAGGTCCAAGAAGTCAAAGGTAGCTGATTCTGTGTGGAACGCAGGATTCTAAGATGACCCCTTATGACCTGTACCTTTGTATTATGCCATCCCTTTGAATATGGGAGAGACATGTGAATATGATGGGATATCACCATTATGATTTGGTTTCTAATCAGTAGACTTTGAGTTAATCAAAGGGAGATTATTCTGTGTGGGTATGACCTAACTGGGTACACCCATAGTAGAAGATAAAGCATCAGAGACCTGCTTCTGATGCCCAGGAAGAGTCACACTATGCCCTGCCCATGGAGGGCCACATGCTCAGGATCTAGAGGACCTCCTAGGGAACAGCCTCTAGGAGCTGAGAGTAACTCCTGGCCAATTGCTGACATTGAAAATGGGGAACTTTCTACCAACTTTCTACCAAAGAACTCTGGGCTAAAAATGAGAATGCAGAACCAGTCACGCCTTGAATTCAGCCTTATGAAATTCTGAGTGGAGAATTCAGTTATATTATGCCCAGACCATGACTCATAGAAACTGAGTCAACAGACGGGTGTTTGTTTGTTTATTTATTCATTAATTTTAGAAATGGGGGTGGAGCAGAGGGAGAGAGATAGAATTCCAAACAGGCTCCATGCTCAGCACAGAGCCTGATATGGGGCCTGATTCCACGACCCTGGGATCATGACCCGAGCTGAAATCAAGAGTCAGATGCTCAACCGACTGAGCCATCTAGGCACTCCAGATGGTCGTTACTTTAAGCCAATAAATTTGTAGTAATTTGTTTTGCAGCAATAGAAAGCAGATATATTCTGTTATCAGCATACTTCATTTTTTTTAAGTCTGGGAAATCAGCATTTGATTTATGTAAGGCGATAGGTCATTTTACTGTCAATACCACATTTTGTGACATAACAAAAAAAATAATATACTAAAAAAATCTTGTTGGTCTTTGAAGAGCTCACAAAAGTTCTGCATTTATCACTTAATTACTGACTATGAAGATATTTGAATAATCTCTATATATTCTATGTGTATGTATGTGTATGTACACACACACAAGGAATTGCCTTATTCAATTTTTGAGATCTGGCCAGACAAGCCTGAAGGGCGACCAGTCAAAAAGGGAATATTACATGCAGACTAGAAACCAGTGGGAGTGGACTGAAGCTTTGTGTCCATAGCCAACAGTCAGTAAGAACGATCCATGGAGAAGGGAGAACAATTATAGGGCAGATGCTGTTTTTATCAGAGCAGTCTTGAGCCCTCTTTTTTTAATTAATAAACTTTATTTTTTAGAGTTTAGGTTCCTAGCAAAACTGAGTGTAAAGTACAGAGAAATCCCATGTACCTCCTGTCCTCACACATGTACAATCTCCCCCACTACCAACATCCAGCATTAGAGAGATTCATTTGTTACAATCAGTGAACCTACATTCATGCATCATTATCACCCAAAGTCCATAGTTTACATTAGGGTTCATTCTTGTTCTTATACATTTAGTGGGTTAGGATAAATATATCATGATATGTATCCACCATTGTAGTATTTTACAGAATAGTTTTACTGCCCTAAAAATCCTATGTGTTCTGCCTATACACTCTCCCATCCCCAACCCATGGAAATTTTACTTTCTACGTAGTTTTGCCTTTTCCAGAGTGACATATAATATCCTATTCTTTTGAAAGCCTTCCAACTGATTAAGTTAAGCCCTCCCAGGACAATCTTTTCAATGAACTGATTAGGGACTTAAAAAAATTTGTTTTTAAATCTTTATTTAAGAGCACGAGCACGGGAGGAACAGAGAGAGAGAAAGAGACACAGAATCTGAAGCAGGCTCCAGGCTCTGAGCTTTTAGCACAGAGCCCGACATGGGGCTCAAACTCACAAGCTGTGAGATCAGGACCTGAGCTGAATTTGGATGCTTAACGGACTGAGCCACCCAGGCGCCCCATTGATTAGGGACTTTAAAAACACTTGCAACATTTTTTCACAGCAGCACTTGTGTCAGTGTTTTAATGAATAATCAGGAGAAAAAAGCATATGCATGCTGCAAACTAGTCTTGCTTTCCTTCTTTTCTCCACCTCTTATGAGAGAATGTCTCTTACAGCTAACCCTAACCAGAATCATGTTAGAAAGGGACTTCTGGATTGCTAGTTCAGTTTAGCCAAGTCGACACATTAAAAAGTCATCACATATGTACATCTATGACAGTTTCTCCATCTACAAGTCTTTCTTTCTTTTCTTTTCTTTCTTTCTTTCTTTCTTTCTTTCTTTCTTTCTTTCTTTCCTTCCTTCCTTCCTTCCTTCCTTCCTTCCTTCCTTCCTTCCATCATCTATCTATCTATCAATCGATCGATTATCTATCTAACAATCAAAATGCATGATTTCATACCCATACTTCCAATTCTAGTGTTACACTTCAGGATTCATTTCAGCCTTCCTCCTTTTCATATTTTAAAATTCCTCCATACCCAGTAAGAAGTGTGGTTCATATTGCCCTCCATATATTTATTTGATCAATTAATTAACTTACCTGCTCAATAGGACCAACCCCTGCACACTACCTCAACCTCCATTTGCCCTCTTTTCTCTACTGTCTTGCTTCCTAGATTCCTGGCATGCTGCAGTGCATTTTACTGCCTCTTCCTTGGATACTAAAATCTTTGCACAAAAAGAGAAGGGGAAGAAATGAAGACAGAATGAGATGGCAGGAGGCGAAGGCAAGAGAAGATGGGGAGGAAAGGAAGGATGTTAGTTTTGAAATATCTTAAAGTTCTTTTCATTTTCCTGGTCTCATCCTTATTCAATCCAAAGCATCCATTGCCTTAGGGAAAATTCAGACTGTTAAAGCAGGAATGCAAAGAGGTAAAAACATGTTCCTATTCAGCCTTTGACTTCCAATATAAAAAGTTTAGAGAAACACAAATCTTTAAACTGTGGCTTTATCAAGAGAGCAGTGTTTTCTCGATTCCAAATACTCTCTTCAAATATTAAAAGCCCAGCCTGGTGGACTATATCAAAGTGTAGAGGTGGCAGTTGATATATGAGGGATGCTTCTGCCAAACAGAAAAGTGGAATACCTCATTTATAGGGAGAAATGAGTTTTAAGAGGATGGAAAATTGAGTGAAGATGCTGCCTTAATATATAGCCTGGGAAGGGGCCAGGATGAGATGGGGGTATTGGAAAAAAATCAGAAACATCAGATAGTTGAGGGAACAGCCAGGGACAGAGGTTACCTGTGCCCTGCTTCCCACTTACAACTTTAAGAAGAGACTGCACCTTAGGGTTTTCCTGCATCTTCACGGGCAAGTGCAGTACAGCAGTAACAGTGGAATGGCATGCTTCGGCAGAAGGAGGCCTGAGACCAAGCCCCTTATTCTCTGTGGCTTGTGTGTGGCACCTAAGGGGTGCAGATATTCTCCCATCGTGCTCCCACCCCCTGTGTGAGGCATGTGGGAAGTACCTGGAAGTGCTTGCTGGTAACCTTGCCAACTGGATGACTGAAGCAAAGGATGACAGGACTTTGTAGATGAGGACAGCGGGCGGCCTTTGAGGTTGGGGACTGAGAGTGGCAGCCACACCTCTGGGAAGGTACAACACCAGGGAGAGCTGAAAGGGAGCCTGTGAAAACCCTAGAAGTAATCACCACTTACTATCATGCTGAGAGTCCAGCCCCCATGCTACACCAGCTGAAGCTCTCTGCCCTGTAGCAAAGTGCAGACAGAGAGTAGGCCTAGAGGCACTCCCCTTAAAACACTTTGAGCAGAGGGCAGTGTATATACCAGGGAATATTTTAACCAGCATTATGAGTATATTTAAGCTTAGTCCTGAACCAAAATACCATCTTGAAGTGGGATAGGACAGGGTGAGAAAAATCCTTTCAAGACACAAAGAATCTGCTCTGTGAGAGGGTTTAGTCTTGGACAAGCTATCAGGCTAAAAAGGGATTCAGTTGACCAGTGAATCTTTTAAATAAGGGATTAAGTTGCCTTTAATGGATAATTGAAAAATCCTCTCTTTGTCATCTCTTTTCTCCAATACCAACACCATTACAACCCCATCCCCCAAGAGACCAGGAATGGAACTGCAGAAGCAGTTTAAGATTGATAATGGAAAATGAAGGAAGGTACGTTTCAGTTGTAGTGTATACATTTGGACCCCAATACATTGCCAAACAGCCTCATGTCCCAGGTCCTGCCTCAGGTAGTGAGTGCCATATGGACACCATGTTGTTTTGAGCTGAAACCGCACCCTTAAGCCCACCAGTTGGAATTCTTTTGGCCTGGTTTTCGTTGATTCAGCAAATTACTTAGGAGAGGATGATCCATTGTCAAAGAAATGATTCTTAGAGGGAATGCATGTCTGGCAAACACAGCCCTCAATTTTCAGATTGTTGCGGTACCTGTGGTAACGAGGATTCTGTATCTTTTTCCAATTTAAGAAAATTTCTTGCAGTTCTCTGTGATGATGATGTGTGGTTCTTGACATCCAAATGAACTGATATAATTCTAACAGTATGCTGCGTATTCCTGTGGGGCTGGTGGCTATTTTGTACTACAGTGCTTTACAGTTTTCAAGGTGAACTTGACATCTCAGGAGTACTAGTAAATCTGTTTTATAAACCAGGAAACCTCTCCTAATATAGGTGAAAGTTTTCGTTACACTTTTGTTGTTCTTACAATGAAAGCTTCCATGTGCAAAATCTGAAACTCTCCCTCCAGGTGTGTGGTGCTTCAAGCCTGCGTCTGTACCTTGTGGTGGTTTGTAAAGAAAGCTATCCTTGCCACGAGCATCTAGATTAATTCTGTGGACAACTCCTTACCATCCCCCAAATTTCAGAGAACAGGGATTTTGTAATAAGTGATGCAGACAGTCCCTAATACATTAGAAGTGCCTAATAATAAGCAAGAAGCAAGGAGAAAGGTGAATATTTCCCTGTAAGAAAACTCAGTTCTGCAGCCCCATCAAACTGGCTACCTTGCTCTATATGGAAGATATAGAAAAATTGGGGGGGGGGAACTGATCTGGATTCCTTCTCTCCCATTCCTACAATAAATATACATCTTCGGAATTTGTTTTTTGAATTAGCTATAAATATTGTAGGTTTAATCTCTTCATAAAGTAACCATTGTTACTGGAAGAGGACTTAGTAGATGAATCACCTTGAATTTAAATTGTACTTGTGGAAATAAAAAAAGGTGGTAAATAGGTTATTAATTTCTGTCGTTTATTTCTTGGCATGTCCAAGCCATCTCACTGATCCATGATCCAGTTCACTGTATGTGAGCTCATGTTTCTTTTCAAAATATTCCTTAAAGGGTTTAACTTTAATAGTTGAAATCATCATGAAAAAGATAAAGACAAAATTAGATACAAAAGACGGTAAAGGCTTTAAGAGGGAGGGGAAAAAACTTCATTCCCTGGAGCAGGACATTTTACTCAGTGTTTATGATGAGAATGATAAACACCATGGCAATAAGACAAACAGTGATTTGTACCCTCAAGGCTATTCCACGTAGTCATGTATTAAACCATTAAAGAAAAAAAAACCCACATTTTCCTTGGAAAAGCTTAAGAGGCAGAAGGATTAAGGTCAGAATCTATTATATAGCTCAAAGGAAAAATGCAGAGGGTATGAAAAATTTTTAATTTCACAACATACCGTGAAATCCACAGCAGTGTTGTATAGTGAGGAGAGTAGAATAAGAATCTCTATGGGTGTCAGTGTTCAGGTCTGTGAGGAAGGGACAGGGTATGCACTAGCTCATGGCTGGCAAAGTCATGCCCAGCTGGAAAGAGTTAGATTCACTCTATAGGAGCCTTAGAGATTTGAAACAATGTATGTCAGAGAGTTATGGTTCCACTGGCTTCTACTCTTTACTCTCCAAAGTCCAAGTCCCTAAAAACTTGTGTAGGACAGGACAGCCCGTTTCCCACTTTTTGTCTCCTCCTACTTCGTATATACTCTTGCACACCCAACAGGAACACCTGTTTTGTTTTATATGTGAAATAAACTTGGATAAATAAACAAAATGTATTAAGCCACTGAGGTTTTTGGATTTACCTATTACAGCAACTAGGGTACTCTATTAAGGAACACTACCTTGCACAGTTGCAATTATAAAGGTTAGGGTAGTTTTATAAACAACAGGAAATTTGGTTGTGAAAGAGGCAAATTGGAAAGAATTCCTTTTTAGATGAATATAATGCAAATTTTAGAAATCAGAACAGAGAAAAAGTAATCTTCATTTTTTTTTCTTGGAAAACTAGCATTTAAGTAATTATTTCAGCAAAAAGCAGTGTAGTATAAGGTGGTAGAATGTGAGAGTGAAAACCAATGGACAGAAAAAATAACTTTCATTTCCATAGGCATTATAATTTTAAAGCATTTTTTTTTGGTCATCATTTTATTTAATCCTCACGATAATTCTGGAGTCATGTGGCAAAAATAATGATGTTTATTTTAAAATAACAGCGAATGTTTAAGTACTATGCTCCAGGCTCTGTGTTAAGATCTTTACATGTACATCTCATCTAGTTATGACAACACCCCAAAGATTGACACTATAATTATCCCTATTTTAAAAATGAGAAAATTGCAACCTAGAAATGTTAAATAGCGGTTAAATGTCACACCCTGGGAAGAAAGCAGGAGGGGAGCAGGCAGAGAAGGAGGATGCTGAGTTCACCTCGTCTCCTTGACAAACTGAGGCAACTCGCTCTTAAAATGACCCGAGGACTGGCAGGACAGATCTTCCACTGCTCAAGACATAAAGAGAAGGCCATGTTGAGAAGGGTAGGAGAGGCAGAGATGCAGTGAGAAACAAACTCTCAATGAAGGGACTCAAAGATAGGAGGAATATCACAGTGTGGAGGAGGGAGGGGATCAAGCCCCACACTGAGCACCTCTGACCCGGAGGATCTGCACCAGGAAGACGAACCTCCAAAACATTTGGCTTTGAAAGTCAGCAGAGCTTAATTCCAGGAGGACTATAGAAAGCCAAGTCTCCACTCTTAACGGCCAGCATGCTGTGTCACTTCATCCAAGACACAGCACAGAAGAAGTAGTTTGAAAAACACCGGGGCTATATGTGAAAGAGATTTATTGACTAATTTTAGACGTGTGCCAGAGGGGCAGGGATCTGTAGGAGCTTTGTCTAGGAACAGAAGTGCTGGTGGGCACTATTTTTCTTTCCCTCCTTCAGTCTAGCTGGATGGATGCTTACAGGAGCCAATTCTGATATCCTCCATCTACTTTGCTAACCCTGCTTGGCACTCTACTGTGGACTTGCTCCGCCCAACCTGCCTGTCCCTGCAGACACCCCTCCAAAGTGGCTTTTGTCCTGCTACCCCTTTGAGCAACTTCAGTCAGAACAGGGGTCCCCTCATGGTGGCTCCTTCCCTGCCACACCTGGCAGGTAGCTTTAGCTGGGTCTGGCACTCCCCCACCCCCCCACCCAGAGTGATTGCCATTCCTGGGAGTGGGGAGCTAGGCAAACCCACAAGCGTGCCTGAAGTAGTGACAGCCATGCTTCTCAGACAGCCATGCAGGGGGCGAACCCTGCCCACTAGCACGCCCACAGCAGTTGAAGCCCAACCACAAGAGGGTGCATGTAGCACACACGGGTCACCCTTGTTTCTGGTGACCAGGTATTACTGCACTACTGAGCATCACAGGACACCTTCTACAAAAGGCTGCTACTCTCAAGACAGGAGTTACTGCTGACCTACTTAATGCACAGAGAAAAACAGTCAGACAAAATGAGGAGTCAGAGGAATATGTGCCAAATGAAAGAACAAGACAACCGCCCCCCCCCCCCCGCAAAAGAGCTAAACAAAAAGAGATAGGCAAATGAAAATAATCAAAACTAATAATCATAGATATTTACTGGATTTGTGAGAAGAGTGGATGAACTTAGTGAGAACCTCATCAAAGAGATAAAAAATATAAAAAAAGAGCCAGTCAGGACTAAAAGACATGATAATTGAAATGAAAAATATACCACACAGAATATGAACAGCAGATTAGAGGATGTGAAAGAATGGATCTGATGACAGGGTAGTGGAAAGAAACCAAACTGAAGAGCAAAAGGAAAAAAGGATTAAAAAATGAGGATAGGTTAAGGGATGTCTGTGACAACATCGAGTGTACTAACATTCACATTATAGGGGTCCCAGAAGGAAAAGAGAGAAAGAGAAGGGCAGAACATTTTATTTCAAATTCAAGAATATTTGAAAAAATAATAGATGAAAAATTTCTACCTGGGGAAAGAAAACAGACATTCAGTTTCAAGGAAGCAAAGAGAGCCCCAAACAAGATGAACCCAAGGAGCTTCACACCAAGACACATAATAATTAAAATGGCAGAAAATAAAGATAAAGAGAGAATCTTAAAAGCAGCAAGAGAAAAACAAACAGTTATGTACAAGAGAAATCCCTTATATGAGGCTCTCAGCTAATTTTTCAGCAGAAACATTGTAGGCCAGAAGGGAGTGATATAATACATTCAAAGTGCTGAAAGGAAAAAGCCTACAACCAAAATACTGGCAAGATTGTCATCATTGAAGAAGAGGTGAAGAATTTCTCAGACAAACAAAAGTTAAAAGAGTTCATAACCACTAAACTGACCTTACAAGAAATGATAAAGAGATTAACTAGAAAAGAAAAGGCCATAACTAGAAGTAAGAAAATCATAAAGGGAAAACATTTCACTGGGTAAAAGCAAAATATAAAGTAAAGGTAGTAGAGCAATCACTTACAAGCTAGTATGAAAGCTAAAAGACAAAATTATATGTACAAAAATGAGTCTAGGGCTACATAAAATAAAACAGTGGAAAGTAACATATCATACACATAAAAAAGAAGGGGGGAGTAAAAATGTAATGCTTTTAGAATGTGTGCAAATGTAAGTGACCATTAATTTAATATAGATTTCTATATACATAGGATGTTACAAAGAGCCTTATGGTAACCATAAACCAAAAACCTGTATTAGATACACGGAAAATAAAAAGAAAGGTATCCAAGCATAACAATAAAGAAAGCCATCAAATTACAAAGGAAGAGAGCAAGAGAGGAAAGGAACAGACAACTACGAAAACAACCAGAAAACAACAAAATGTCCATAAGTACATACCTATCAATAATTACTCTAAATGTAAGTGGACTAAATTCTCCAGTCAAAAGACAGGGTAACTAAATGGATAAAAATATAAGACTCATCTATATGCTGCCTACAAGAGACTAACTTTAGACCTAAAGATACACACAGACTGAAAGTGAAGGGATGCAAATTAAAGTGACAAAACAAACTGGGGTAGCAGTACTTATATCAGACAAAATTGACTTTAAAACAAAGACTATACCAGACAAAGAGGAAATAAAAAATACATGGAGACAAATAAAAATGGAAACAGAGTATTTCAAGATCTTTGGGATGGAGTAAAAGCAATTCTAAGAGGGAAGTTTGCAATGATACAGGTATACTTCAAGAAATAAGAAAAATCTTAAATAAACAATCTAATCTTTTATCTAAAGGAACTAAAAGAAAATGAAACAAAGCCAAAGTTAGTAGATGGAAGGAGGTAATAAAGATCAGAGATGGAAATAAGTGAAATAGAAACTAAAACAAATAAAAAAGATCAATGAAATTAAGAATTGGTTCTTTGAAAAGATAAATAAAATTGATAAGCCTTTAACCAGATTCATCAAAAAAAAAAAAAAAAAAAAGAAAGGGAGAAGACTCAAATAAATAAAATCAGGAATTAAAGAGAAGTTGCACCGGGCCCCACAGAAATAAGAGATTTTACAAAAAATTATTTGACAGGGGCATCTGGGTGGCTCAATTGGTTGAGCATCTGATTTTGGCTCAGGTCATGATCCCACAGTTTGTAGGTTTGAGCCCTGCGTCGGGCGCTGTGCTGACAGCTTAGAGCCTGGAGCCTGCTTTGGATTCTGTGTCTCCCTCTCTCTCCACCCTCCCCCACTCGCACTTTGTGTCTCTGTCTCTCAAAAATAAACATTAAAAAAAATTTTTAAAATTATATGACAATAAATTGGACAACATAGAAGAAATAGATCAATTCCTAGAAACACAAAATCTTCTAAGACTGAATCAAGAAGAAATAGAAAATCTGAAGAGACCAATTACTAGTAATTAAATTGAATCAGTAATAATAATAATAATAAACTCCCAACAGACAAAAGTCCAACACCAGATAGCTTTACAGGTGAATTCTACCAAATATTTAAAGAAGAGTTAATAACTGTTCTTTTCAAACTATTCCAAAAAGGAGAGGAAGGAATGCTTTTAAATTCATTCTGCAAGGCCAGAATTACTCTGATACCAAAATCAGACCATGCCACTACAAGAAAGGAAAATTCCAGACCAGTATCTTTGATAAACATAGATGCAAAATCTTCAACAAAATATTAGAAAACTGGATTCAAAAATACATTAAAAAGATCATTTACCATGATCAAGTGGAATTCATTCCATGCATTCAAGAATCATTCAACATCTACAAAGCCATCAATGTGATACACCATACTAACAAAATAAAGTATAAAATTATATGATCATTTCAATAGATGAAGAAAAAGCATTTGACGAAATTCAATGTCCATTGATGATAAACAGCTCTCAACAAAGTGGGAATAGAGGAAACATATCTCAACATAATAAAGGCCATATAGCTGAAGGCTCAGAGCTAACATTATACTCAATGGTGAAAAGCTAAAAACTTTTCCTCTAATATCAGGAAAAAAGACAAGGATGTATACTGTCATTTTTATTCAACATAATACTAGAAGTTCAAGCCACAGCAATCAGACAAGAAAAAAGTAACCTAAATTGGTAAGGAAGATATACAACTATTTGCAGATGACCTGATACTATATATAGAAAACCCTAAAGACTCCACCAAGAACCATTAAAACTAACAAATGAATTCAGTAACGTTGCAGGATACAAATTAATATACAGGAAACTGTTGCCTTTTTCATACACTAATAATGAACTAACAGAAAGAGAAACTTAAAAAACAATCTCATTTACAACTGCATCCAAAACATAAAGTACCTAGGAATAAACTTAACCAAGGAAGTGAAAGACCTGTATTCTGAAAACTGCAAGCCACTAATGAAAGAAATAGAAGATGACTCAAATAAATGGAAAGATGCTCATGGATTGAGAGAATTAATATTGTTAAAATGTCCATACATCCAAAGCAATCTATAGATTCAAAATAATACCTAACAAAATTCCAGTGGCATACTTGATAGAACTTGAATAATTCTAAAATTTATATGTCGCCACAAAAGATTCTGAAGAGACAAAGCAATCTTGATAAAGAATAACAAAGCTGGAGTTTTTATAACCTGATTTTGAACTACACTACAAAGCTATAGTAATAAAAACAGTATGGTACTGGCACAAAATACAGATACATGGATCAATGAAACAGAATAGAGAGCCCAGTAAATCCAGACTTATATGGTCAATTATTCTGTGACTTAGAAGGCAAGAGTAAAAATGGGGAAAAAGAGAGCTCTTCAACAAATGGTGCTGGGAAAACTGGACAGCTACATGAAAAACAGTGACACTGGACCACTTTCTTACACCATACACAAAAATAAACTCAAAATGGATCAAAGACCTAAATGGATGATCTGAAAACATACAAGTCTTAAAAGAAAACAGGGGCGCCTGGGTGGCTCAGTCGGTTGGGCGCCCGACTTCTATTCAGGTTATGATCTCGCGGTCCGTGAGTTCGAGCCCCGCGTCGGGCTCTGGGCTGATGGCTCAGAGCCTGGAGCCTGCTTCCGATTCTGTGTCTCCCTCTCTCTCTGCCCCTCCCCCGTTCATGCTCTGTCTCTCTCTGTCTCAAAAATAAATAAACGTTAAAAAAAAAATTAAAAGAGAAAACATAGTAACTCTTTTTTTTTTTTTCAACGTTTATTTATTTTTGGGACAGAGAGAGGCAGAGCATGAACGGGGGAGGGGCAGAGAGAGAGGGAGACACAGAATCGGAAACAGGCTCCAGGCTCCAGGCTCCGAGCCATCAGCCCAGAGCCTGACGCGGGGCTCGAACTCACGGACCGCGAGATCGTGACCTGGCTGAAGTCGGACGCTTAACCGACTGCGCCACCCAGGCGCCCCTGAAAACATAGTAACTCTTAAACATTGGGCTTAGCAGTATTTTTCAGATATGTCTCCCCACGTAGAGCAACAAAAGCAAAAATAAGCTATTGAGACTACATCAAACTAAAAAGCTTTTGCACAGTAAAGTAAGCCATCAACAAAATGAAAGTTCAACCTACTGAATGGAAGAAGATATTTGCAAATCATACCTCCAATAAGGGATTAATATCCAAAATATGTAAAGAACTTACACAAGTCAACACCAAAACTCCCAAACAATCCAATTCAAAAATGGCCAGAGGAACGAAATAGACATTTTTCTAAAGAAGACCTATAGATGGCCAATAGACACATTCAGAGATGCTCAACATCACTAATCATCAGGCAAATGCAAATCAAAACCCCAATGAGGAATTACGTCACACCAGTCAGAATGGCTAATGTCAAAAAGACAAGAAATAATACGTGTTGGAAATGAGGTGGTGAAATGGGAACCCTTGTGTACTGTTGGTGGGGATGTAAACTGGAGCAGCCATTGTGGAAAACAGCATGGAGGATCTTCAAAAAATGAAAAATAGAGCTACCACATCATCCAGCAATTGCACTTCTAGGTGTTTATCTAAAGAAAATGAATACACTAATTTAAAAAGACATAACCATTCCTACGTTTATTGCAGCATTACAGCTCACCCTTGAAGAACATGAGTTTGAAGTGTGTGGGTCCTCTTATATACAGATTTTTTGTGATATAGTACAGTACTATAAATGGATTTTCTCTTTCTTATGAATGTTTAAGTAACATTTTCTTTTCTCTAGCTTGCTTTATTGTTAAGGATATAGTATATACGATGTAGAACATAAAAAACAGGTGTTCATTGACTGTTTATGTTATCAGTAAGGCTTCCAGTCAACAGTAAGCTATTATTAGTTAATTTTTTTTTTAAAGTAGGCTTCATGCCCAGCGCAGAGCCCAACATGGGGCTTGGACTCGCAACCCTGAGATCGAGACTGAGCTGAGATCAACAGTTGGATGCTTAACCGACTGAGCCACCCAGGCACCCCAGTAGTTAATTTTTTGAGGAGTCAGAAGTTAAATGTGGATTTGCAACTGGGCAGGGAGTCAGCACCTCTAACCCCCATGCTATTCAAGGGTCAACTGTATTTCTGATAGTCAAGATATGAAAGCAACCTAGGTGTCCATCAGTAGATGAATGAAAATGTGGTATGCATACACAATGGAATATTAGACATAAAGAAGAATGAAACTCGCCATGCATAACAACATGGGTGGACCTACAGAGTATTATGCTAAGTGAAATAAGTCAGAGAAAGACAAATACCATATGATTTCACTTACATGTGGAATCTAACAAAACAAAACAAACTAGAAACAGACTCATAGATACAGAGAACACACTGGTGGTTGCCAGAGGGGAAGGGTTGGGGGATAGGCAGAATAAGGGAAGGGCTTGAAAAGATACGAACTCCCAGTTATAAAATAAATAAGTAGAGGGGATGAAAAGTATAACACAGGGAATATAGTCACCTACTATTGCAGTAACTTTGTGCAATGATGGATAGTAACTATGCTTATCATGGTGAGCATTTTATAATGTATGTAATTGTTGATTCACTATGTTGTATACCTGAAAGTATTATAATATTGTGTGTCAACTGTACTTCAATTAAAAATTTATAAAAGTCCCAGCCTCGTAAGTGGCAGAGTCAGGAACGTAACCTGAGATGACTGTTGAGCCCGTGCTCTTCATCGCCAAGCCATGTGGCCTTTCATTTCATGCCTGGCCTCATTGCCACATGTGGAAGGAGCCGCTAAGGCCCAGCGAGTTTAAGTGAGTAGCTCAGGTCCAAACTGCCAGGATTTGTCAAAGTCAGATTTTCTGACTCTGACTTCAGTACTCTTTCAACTTGAAATACCATAAATTAAAGCAAACACTAACTTGGTTATGGGGCAGACAGTCAATATTTTTAGAGTGTTTATAGAAAGGAAGTAATTTTGGCCTGGCAAAAGAGCAAACTGAAGGTAGTTTTACATTCCTATTTCAAAAAGAATCATTCAAATTGGGAAAATTCCCATGGTGCTGGATCACTCTGTGGGATATTCAGGGAGAGCAAACCCCTTCTGCTCCCACTCCAGCCCTTTTAAAAGCAAATTTTGTAGAGTATCTCACTGGGCTTGTTGCCTTCTGAGTGTGTTGCACAGAATCGCTTGGTGTTTGGCAAGATTTGACTGGCAAGAAAGCGTCTGTGTGGTTAGCCTTGTGTCTGACCCTCACTGGGAGGTTAAGGTCAGTTTTTGTATCTGTGCCCCTATATCCCATCTACCTCCATTCTCCCTGGCATGATAGGAAGTGCAGCCATGAGGAGAGGAGCCAAAGTGGGCTGGACCACACAATGGTTAGAAGGGCTCTGGAGTCACTCTTCCTGGATTCAACTCCCATGTCCATCATGCTCTGGTGGGTGACCTTGGACTCCATGCCTTAGTTTTCTCGTCTGTAAAATGGGTGCCTGGGTCAGTTTGTGCTGCTGTCTAAAGTACTGAAGTACCATAGACTGGGTGGCTTACAAACAACGGAAATTTATTTCTTAGTTCTGGACACTGAAGACCAAGGTCAGGGTGCCAGCATGATCAGGTACTAGTGAAAACCCTCTTTCAAGTTGTAGACTGCTGACCTCTCATTGTATCCTCACATGGCAGAAAGAGAGATAGAGAACTCTCTGGTGTCCTTTTATAAGGGCACTAATCCTGTTCAGGAGAATTCTACCCTCATGACATAATTACCTCCCCAAGGCCCTACTTGTTAATACCATCACATTGGGGGTTAGGATTTCAACATATGAAATTTGGGGGATGCAAACATTCAGTCCATTGCAATGGAGAATAAGAGTTTTGCCTTATGTGGATTGACAGGCTTATACATTCAAGGTATAGCCTTCGAAATGATTCACACTAAGTGCTCTGTAGAATTTAGCTACGGTTATTAAAGAAAATATCTGAAGGGACAGAGTGTCTAAGTAAAGAAAAGCAACACAGTCTTCTTGCTTGTTGTGAATCGTTTAGTCATATTTTCACCAGTGTCTGCTAACACTGAATTTGGCTTAGCAATAGTGATTTGAAGGAACCAGTCGGGAAGAAGCTTTTGAAGAACTAGGCTCAAGTCTGAGGTACAGAATTTGACTTTAGAGTTCCTGAGGAGCAGCAGGATCCTTGGGTGGCACAGCTCATTAAAAGTAGCTTATGACCACTCTTCCCTCATTCTTAGAAAAAGTCGACAGGTGCCTCTCGGGAAATGTTTCACACTAACCTGTTTTTAATTATTTTCTCCTCACTTTCATGCATTTCTGCTCCGAATTAAGAAAAAAATCCTCCTGCGGCCATTTGATTTCACCACAGGCTTTTTTTTTTTTGTGGGGTGGGGTGGTGGTGACAGGCTAGTTCATTCCATATCCTTAGTCAGTGGTGATAAGCCAGCTGCTTTTCAAGGTGAAAAAAGGAGAGACCAAGGCTCTGTGTCCACCTCCCCCTCCTCCCAGTTATGCGGTCTCTCACCCCCTGGGTGCCCTGGAGGCACATGACTCCAGGCTGTGAACATCCAGGAAACAGGGTGCTCACGGGGCCTGAGAAGCTGCAGACAAGAAGGAGTAAGTCACACAAGGCCAAGAAGGCTGGTGTGAGAGGCAGGCTGGAAGGACTTGAGTGATGGAGCCCCAGCGTTTGGTCTGAGAGGTGGCTGAAAGGCTGGGCTACTGACAAGAACAACATAGTGCAGTCTGTACTGGAGCCTCGCCATGGGAATGTGGCTGAATCCCAACAGGCCTTCCGGGTCCATTCCCCATCTCACATTGATTTCTGGAGACACAGGCCCAAGTGCCTTCTTTGAATTTCGCACTGGCTGTTGGGAGTTAACAGCAGTTCAGAGTCTGAGCTCTTTCTTCTGTTTCCTTCCTGAGCTCATCATCGTGATCCAACCAGATCAGTTACTCCTGTTTTTCAAGCGTATAAATAAAATATGAATAAGCTTGCTGATGAAAGAGCACTGGACTGAGGGGCAGGAGCTCTGGCACTGTCCCCAGTCATGTGATCCTGGTGTCACTGTAGTGGAAGCCATGGTGCATCAACCAGATTCACCTATAAGGACTGATGCCCCATTTCCCTAACTGTTGGCAGTAGCGGCTGTTCCTCACAAATGAATCCATCTGTAAGAATTGCCCTTGGCCTAACGCAGTGGTTCTTAATGGGGGCGATTTTGCATCCATTTGGTAATGTCTGGAGACATTTTTTGGTTGTCCCAATTGAAGGATGGGGTGCTACTGGCATCTGGTGAGTACAGGCCAGGGATGCTGCTAGACATCCTACAAGCATTCTTCTAGGATAGAATCAACTACCCTAGAATTTCAATAGTGATCAGGTTGAGAAATGCTGCCCTAAGGGAGCCACCTTACCCAAGATAAACCCCATCCCCAGAGGTGTCCTGCAACCTATAACAGCTTTATGATTGGGTACATAGTTCTGGCCCCTTGCTTCCGTTTAGGACCAATTCAAAAAACCATCCCAGCTCTGGAGCTCTTTGTGGGATTGGTTGAGGTCTTTGCTGTGACTGCATCACAGTTGAACATCTGCTCAGTCCTGCTGGTTCCCTGAGGCTATTGACTATTTGTACCCACACCTCCTCCCTAAATTCGTATGTTGAAACATAAAGATCAATATGATGGCATTAGGAGATGGGGCCTTTGGGAGGTGCTTAGGTCGTGAGCATAGAACCCTCATAAGTGGGATTAATGCTCCTATAAGAGAGACCACACAGAGCTCCCTAGTCCCTATCATGTGAGGACACCACAAACAATAGCTGTCTATGAATGAGGAAGTGGGCTCTCACCAGACATTGAATCTGCCAGCACCTTGATTTCAGACTTCCCAGCCTCCAGAACTATGAGAAATAAATCTTGTTTATAAGACACCGTTGTGGTATTTGTCCTAGCCACCCAGACTAAGACCTCTCACAGCTGATGAGGAAACACTTCCCCATAAGTCTCTCATACACAATCTCCATCTCAGAGTCCGTTTCCCAGGGTGCTCAAACTAAGACAGTTGGTATCAAAAGCAATCCTTAGAAGCAGCCTTCTTGCTACTTGTTAAAACCGAGGCAGATTTCATTTCACTTATCAACTTCTATTAGTAATGTGTGACAGAAATTGCTAGCTGTATTCAATGCCTCTTCTCCCATTGTTACGTAATACACATTTTATTAGGACCTGTGTTACCTACGCGTTAGTTAGGCTTGGTAACATGACTATATTCTGACCAATGGGAGGTAAGTTGTTCTGATGTGTGCAACCTCTGGGTTGGCCAATTATGGAAAAGGATAATGTCTTCCCTTTCTATTTTTCTCTTTCTATTGGCTGGACCACAGATGAAATGGTAGAGGTGGGAACAGTCATCATAAAAGTCTCATGTTGAGGGTGTCAAAACAGCAAAATAGAAAGACGAGGGTCCCTGATGACTACAGTGTCATCATACAACCTATGGTTTTCTTGTTTAAGTTGCCGTGTTTTAGAACTCTCTTTTATTGCAATCAACCAGTATGTAAGCTATATACATCCTTAGCATGATAAATGATGATAAAATATGCATTATTTTGGTAATGAGTTTCATTAATCATATTTTAAATTTCCATTCTCAAGACCAACCACATAATTTTATGATTCATTCCCTACTGTCTACACAGTAGTTCTAACCTATAATAGAGAGTGGGGTTGGGAGTGAGGGTAAGTATATCAGAATCCCCTAAAGAATTGTTTCAAGAACACACATACTCCGGTCTCTCTTCCACAGAGATTATAACATACCCTTGGGGGGGTAGTAGTTTTGGGCATGTGTTTTAAAAACTTAGGACAGAGTACAAAACTGATGTGTCATCTTGCCCTTATATAGGAAGCACAGAACAGGAGCTCAATAAATGTCTTTTAAATAAATGAAATTTCTGGGGTTGGAGGTACACTACATACTATGAAACTTTTTTTTTTAATGTTTATTAATTTTTGAGAGACAGAGACAAAGTGCAAGTGGTGGAGGGGCAGAGAGAGGGAGGCACAGAATCTGAAACAGGCTCCAGGCTCTGAGCTGTCAGCATAGAGCCTGATGCAGGGCTTGAACCCACGAACTGTGAGATCATGACCTGAGCTGAAGTCAGATGCTTAGCCAACTGAGCCACCCAGGTGCCCCTCCCCACTTTCTTTAAATTGTAAAGCTAACAGCCCCTCATGAGAACTCAGAAGGCAGGCCTATATTCTAAGGCCATAAGGATATAAAGCCTAGCAGATTTGTGAGTATCCAAGAGATAAAGAAAAAAGAAGAGCATTCTAGATAGAACTCCCCCACTTTTAACAGATAATATTTTTAAATGGCATTTGAAGCCTAAAATTCCTCAGTGAGATTCAGTTGTATTAAAATAGGGAGGTGATATTGTAGGCAGACATTGTAGGTATGTTGGGTAACCCTACCATTTTGGCCAAAGATTCACTGGGTACTTATATATAATATTTATAGGGGCGACAGTGTGGCTCAGTTGGTTAAGCATCCGACTTTGGCATAGGTCATGATCTCATGGTTTGCGAGTTCAAGCCCCGTATCAGGCTCTGTGCTGACAGCTCAGAGCCTGGAGCCTGCTTCGGATTCTGTGTCTCCCTCTTTCTCTACCCCTCCCCTGCTTGTGTGCTCGAAATCTCTCTCTCTCTCTCTCTCTCTCTCTCTCTCTCTCTCTTTCAAAAATAAACATTAAAAGAATTAAAAAATATTTACAGGTGGGTGACATTTGGCTATAACTTTTATAGCTTATAATTCTCCTCATGGACTCTAGAGTAGAAGTGTCAATACATATTGATTAAATAGTTGTGTCTAGATATTTCAAATAGAAATGTAAATCCAGATTGGGAAGTAATAAGCATCCTACTGTGACACAGAATTTTATTTATAGAATTAGGTAGGGGGGTGGGATGATACTGATAAAGGCGAGAATTCTGCTCCAGTTCTCAGGTGTCCTTTTGCCTCTGGTATTGGTGCTCCTCACAGAATTTGTGTGAGGGCTCCTCTACTGTTTCACCAAGGAGAGACCAAGAATCCCTCAGCCTACAGCTATAGTGTAGGGAAAGAACCCTCTTTCTTCTACTCTCTTAGATTCAGTCACTGGGGCCCTACAAGTTAAACTGACAAGAGACAAAAAAAAAAAAAAAAAAAAAAAAAAGGCAACAGTTTATTTACATGCACAACATGCATACACCTGGAAGAAATCCAATGATGAGCAATTCAAAGGGGTGGTTAGACCCTGGGGGTTATATACCATTTTAACAAAGAGCAATTGTGGAGGAGTGATAAGAAAAAGCAAAAGGCATTTGGGCCCTGAGGGGTAGCCAACCTTGGAAAGGCGAGGATAGGGGGAAACTAATGGAAGATGAGGGTTATTTAGTAAGGTTTCTCAGGTAGATTCCTCTAAGTGCTGTCTGTGGGTTGATTAAGAGTCTAGAGTCTCTGGTGATTAAGAATTCTGCTTTTCCTGCTATGAGAGAGGAGAATGTGGAACAATTCATAAAGGGAAATTTATGTCCTGCTTTTAGGCAAATGATGGGGGGGGAGGGCTGAGTGGTATGTGTGTGTGTGTGTCTGCTCAAACTAATCCTCATGCCAAAGTGGCATATTCTTATCCTCTTCACAGCCTGTGGGGCAGGAGATAGATGGAAACCTGGGTATTTTGTTACCTTTAGAATTTGGGTGTGTCCTCTCCTTCCTTAACTTCATCCTGCTACGTTGTTCTTAGGCTTTTACTTTTCTTTAAAAAAAATTTTTTTTAATGTTTATTTATTTTTGAGAGAGACACAGAGTGCAAGCAGGGGAGGGGCAAACAGAGAGGGAGACATAGAATCCCAAGCAGTCTCCAGGCTCTGAGCTATCAGCACAGAGCCTGCTGTGGGGCTCGAATTCACAAACTGTGAGATCATGACCTGAGCCAAAGTCAGATGCTTAACCTACTGAGCCACCCAGGTTCCCCGTTCTTAGGTTTTTTCATGACCCTATGGGATCCCCCCTAGGCTCTCTATTACTCACATTTAGCTTCATCTCTTCCTGCTAACGCTCTCAATCTTTCAGTATTTGAATAAGTTCAAGAATCTTAAGGAAGCTGGCTCATCTTTGTGCACAAGTCTAAGTCAAAGAACCCTAAATCCCATTAATTAATTGCCCCTGGGTCAGTGATCACCTGCCCAAGGATCACCCCCTTACCCCACATCCCACCAGCCATTTACCTGATTATGGGCCAAAGGTAGGGAACTATTAGCTTAGTAGAGGAAGGTGGACACTTCTAATGATTTGGGCAATTCCCACAGAAAGGCATTCTTAGTTTTCAGAAATCAAACTCCACTGTGTCTTGGAGAAAACTATTTATTAAAAGGTCTGCCTTGTGGGGCAGCCACTCTGGAAAACGGTATGGAAGTTCGTCAAAAAATTAAAAAGAGAACTACCCTACAACCCAGCAATACCACTACTAGGTATTTATCCAAAGGATATTAAAATGCTGATTTGAAGGGACACACACACCCCAATGTTTATAGCAGCACTCTCAACAATAGCCAAATTATGGAAAGAGTCCAAGTGTCCATCAACTGACGAATGGATAAAGAAGATGTGGTATACACACACACACACACACACACACACACACACACACACACACACTGGACTATTACTCAGCAATCAAAAAGAATGAAATCTTGCCATTTGCAACAATGTGGATGGAACTAGAGTGTATTATGCTAAGCAAAATAAGTTAGTCAGAGAAAGACAAATATCATATGATTTCAGTCAGTCATATGTGGAATTTAAGAAACAAAACAGATGAACATAGGGGAAGGGAAGGAAAAATAAGATAAAAAAGAGGGAGGCAAACTATAAGAGACTCTTAAATATAGTCTGAGGGCTGCTGAAGGGATATTGGGTGGCGGGATGGGCTACATGGGTGATGGGCATTAGGGAGGGCACTTGGGATGAGCACTGGGTGTGGTATATAAGGAATGGATCACTAAATTCTACTCCTGAAATGATTATTACACTATATGTTAACTAACTTGGATTTTAAAATGATAGATAGATAGATAGATAGATAGATAGATAAAATAAAAGGTCTGCCTTGAAAGTTATATGCAGTTCTATAAGGGGTGTGTAAAAGTTGTTCTTTAATTTGGTTGTAGATGGACTTTGTTGATTTTGCATGTATTTATTGACTTTGGAGGAGGTTTAGATATAAATTCCAGACTTCTGTAATGTATGCAGAAATCCTAGGAGGGAAAGCAAAGTCAGTCAGGCTTTTAGTGAAATGTTCAATGGGAAGGATATCAGAGTTAAGAAATAACATTTTAGGGATAATGAGAGTAGTCTCATGGAGTTATTGCAGTAACTAAATGAGGCAACCCATTGAACTTGCCTATCATTTAATAGATGAACAGTACATGGTGGTGGTTTATTCCTTGTGGGATCAAAAGACTTAGAAATTTTGAAAGCATTTATCCTGGAATGGTTTGGTTTTATCTCTTTCATTGCTTTTCTTGGTCAATTTCTGCCATGAAAAAGTATAATTTCTCTTATCGTTGAGACATGAATATCCAATATTCAAATCCAAAATCCAAAAGAAGCCTGAACATTCTAAAAGCTTTTAATTTGCCCTTAGGTACTTTGCCTGTGTTGCTAGAAGCTTTCACCGGATGATTAGTGAGGGCTCATTAAATTATTTTAAGCATAGATAATAGGTGCAAGCTTGAATACAACTGGGAATAAACATACTTATGTATTTAGCAAAAAAAACTTGTGCAAGCATAACCTTACCTTGTATTTTGAAATTGCAAAATTCAGAATATCATGTGGCTATTTAAATGAATAAAGTTGAGGGGAGGAACAGTATCTTTTCCTCTATCCTCTTAGGTTCAATTACTGAGGCCCGCAAATTAAACGGACAAAAGATAGAATAACAGGAGAGAAGAAGATACACAAACATTATTTTTAATTTTATACACACAGGGTCTCTACAGAAAAGAAGTGAAAACTGAAGGAGGCAGTTAGACCTGGAGTTTTATGTACCATTTAGCAAAGAGTGATATATTGTGGAGAAATGACTAGACAAAGGTAAAGGGGTTTGGGCTTCTAGGGGAAGTAAATTATGGGAAGGTAAATACAGGGGGAAACTAATGGTAGAGAAAAGTTATTCAGTAAGGCTTGTTTATGCAGACTCATCTCAGTGTCATCTCCCATCTCTGGTGATAGGGTTATTGTCATATCTCCATCTCTGCCTCCTAGGGAGAGAAAGACACCTTCACAAGGGAAATTTATCACCTATTTTTAGGCAAATGGGGGAGGGCAGAGAGCTCAACCTGTGCCTGCTATCCCTCAATTGCCTTCAGCCTAAAATATCCTTATTCCTCCTGAATTGGAGAAGATATTTTCAAACCATATATCTGATAAAGGATTAATATCCACAATATATAAAGAAGGCATACCACTCATCAATAAAATGCCTAAATAATCCAATTAAAAATGGGCAGAAGATCTGAATATATATTTTCCCAAAGAAGACATACAAGTGGCTAACAGGCACATGAAAAGATGCTCATCATCCTAATAATCAGGGAAATGCAAATCAAAACCACAATGAGATATCACCCTCATACCTATCAGAATGGCTATTATTAAAAAGACCCCAAAACAGCAAGTTTTGGAGAGAATGTGGAGAAATGAGAACCCTCATATACTAGTATGTGGTGAGATTGTAAATTGGTTGCAGCCACTGTGGAAATCAGTATGGTGATTCCTCAAAAAATTAAGAATACCAACATAATCCAGCTATTCTACTTTGGAGTATTTATCTGAAGAATATGAAAATACTTTGAAAAGATATGCACCATTATGTTTACTATAACATTACTTACAATAGTCAAGATATGGAAGCAACCTAAGTGTTCATGGATAAATGAATGGATAAAGAAGATGTGGTATATTTATACAATGGAACACTACTCAGGCATAAAAAATAATGGGATCTTGACATTTGTGATAACACAGATGGACCTTAAGGATATTGTGCTAAGTGAAATGTCAGACAAAGAAAGACAAATATCAGTGATTTCACTCATATGTGGAACGTAAAAAAAAAAAAAAACCCAATACAAACATAAAAAAGAACAAAATCAAACAAAATCAAACTCATAGAGAATAGATTAGTGATTACAAGAGGGGAAGGGGGTTGAGGGAAATGGGTAAAGGGAGTCAATTGTATGTTAATGGATGGTAACTAGACTTGTGTTGGTAATCACTTTGTATTATGTACAGATGTTGAAATTATAAAGCTCTACACCTGAGATGTATGTAAGAAAAAAATTAAAGATTCTTGTTCTAGTGATATAAAATTTGGAAATACATAGTGGTCATGGTTGTACAACATTGTGAGTGTAATTAATGCCATGGAATTATACACTTAAAAATAGTTAAAATGGAAAATTTTATCTTCACATATTTTACCATAATAAAAAAAGGATGCTAAGAAGAAAAAGAATAACTCAGAGACAATCATTGAAAGCACTGAGGATTTGCTGGTACGTATAAGGTGGAATAGACTCTGTAAAGTCTCTCTCCATGAACAAAGGCAAAGGCAGGGTTTATAAAAACCTAAACCCTCAACATTTCACAAGAGAAAGGGATCAGTTGATTTAGGCAAGTCTAGTTCAGGATTGGTTAGTGTGCAATGGAACAGGCCGATTACTGCCTATTATGTTGTGGTTCCTCCAGGAATTATGTGTTCCCACTAAAGCTCATCCTCTTTATTCAGGCTCTTACCCAGAACTAATTTTCTTCTATTTTAGACATTCTTTAGTCACTTGCTAGTCTGTGCTCCATTGTATAAATGATTATTATCACATATTTAACTGTAACTCTATTTGTGCAGTTTTAACCCAACAGACTCTGAACTACTCACCACTACACATTGTCTTTATTCACCTTTGTCACCAAGGTGCCTTGACCAGATTCTGGCACATACCAAAAACCTAACAAATGTTCCAGTGAATAATATTCTGGCCTGTACAAAAATTGGGGATGAGGGAAGTGGTTCTTTGAAAGTTGCAGTACGTTGACTAGTGGAAATTAAGTGGTTCTAGTTCATTCAACCTCTGTGGATATGTTTCCTCATCTTAAAGGGAAGAGTTTGCACCATATCAATGGTTTGCAACACTAGTTGCCCATTAGACTCACCTGCAGGACTTAATCTGCAATGCCCATACCCCAACCCCACGCTGATTTGATCAGAATCTCTCGTACTGGTATTTAAAAAACCCTGCCTGTAATTCTATTATACAGACACACTGAGATCAGGACGGGAGGGTGTACTATCACATCTATATGAAAAACATCTGATAATCTTTTTTTTAAGGTTTATTTATTTTTGAGAGAGAGACAGAGACAGAGCACAAGCAGAGGAGGGGCAGAGAGAGAGGGAGACACAGAATCCGAAGCAGGCTCCAGGCTCTGAGCTGTCAGCATGGAGCCCGATGTGGGGCTCAAACTCACAGACCATGAGATCATGACCTGAAGTCAGACGCTAAACCTACTGAGCCACTGAGGTGCCCCCCTATCCCCTCTGATAATCTTAAAGTGAGGGAGAAGAAAATTAAAAATCTCTAGTCATCTGGAACTATCTTGTGGTAGTAGCAAATATTCATACCCTCTTTGACAGTCCTTGAAAGGACATATTTTCCCTATGTAGTTCAGGATGAAATTGCTGTCCATAATAGGATTCAGTAAGTAGAGAATTGGTTAGCATATTTTAGTGAGATTTGCACAAAAATGCATACAAAATTTTAAAAGATTTGATGCTTAATAGGATGAATTAGTTGTCTGGCAAAGCCACTTATATGGAATACTTCACACTTCATGCATGCTGGGTCACTGAGCCTTACTGTGGTCACTTTCACGTTGTTAGTTGCCTGGTATGTTATGAGGCTTTGTGATTTCTTGTCAAAGGATGGAGACTAAAATCAAAACACAACAAAAACCAAAAAATCTTCTTCCTTGTCACCACGACCTCCTCTCTCTGTGGCTCCATTTCTCTGACGCCTTCACAGAAAAGCATGTCAACTGAGATTTCTCCGGTCCCTATTTTCCACTCACTGTTTCACTCACTTTCATCTGGCTTCTTACCCATCACAAGATGGAACCTGCACCTGCAAGATCATTACCAACGAACTCTAAACTAGCAGATCCCTTTTATCAGCTCACCTGACCTTGCAGCAACTTTTAACTTTCTGTAACAATCCGATGACTAAAATGTTAGAAGGCTTTGGGGCACCACCTCTGACACTGGTTCTGTGAATTTTTGTTAGAAATAGAAGCTGAATATCCTGACTTGCCCTACTGCACAGTTTAATGGCTTAGCAGTGGTATCGTTTTATTGCAATTTTTCAAATTGTAGCAAAAATTGTTCTGAACCAGATGGATTATCTTCAAATGCTATTATAGAACACTGAATGGCGCTGGAAATTTTCTGGGCAGACACAATGTTTCTTAATTAAGTAAACCTAAAATTACAATACAAAACAGTGCTTATATGTGAAACTCGTATGCAGAAGTCATTTCAATGACAACATTGTTTGGGTCATAAGAAATGTGAAGCTCAAATACACTTTTTAAAAAAAAATTTTTTTTAAGTTTGAGAGAGACAGAGTCAGTGCGAGTTGGGGAGGGGCAGAGAGGGACAGAGAGAATCCCCCAAATCAGGAAATAGTGAGATCATGACCTGGGCCAAAACCACGAGTCGGACACTTAACCAACTGAGCCACCCAGGCACCCCTCAAATACGCTTTCTATGCTGCCTAAGTCAAAACAAAAAGCCAGACCTCCACTCTCATGCCAACTTGCTGCATATGTTTTCTGAACTCAAACTCAAGTGCGAAGGAAATTTTCATGTTATGAAAACTGCAATTGAGGAGCTTCCACCTGACATTCAATTGGACATGATTAATCTGCAATGCAATGACGTGCCAGAAGGCAAGTATCAAGAGAAGAATCTAATAGAATTCCATAAATGCTTTCCGAGGGATCATTTGCTCAATGAAAATCATGTGCTTGTGGACTGATGTCAGTATTTGTCACATCTACCTTTGTGAAAGACATTTTCAAAGATGAAACACGTAAAACACCATTATAGACCAGCATTAACGTGAATGCTTCAACCCATTTCATAAGAAACACAGAATTTGAACCCCAGTGAAGCAAAATGTTAACCTCTCCCAAATAATTCTATTCTTCTCATTGGTAGACCAGTATTACACAATTATTCTCAGTGATATTTTTAATCTCTTCAATGAAAATTGTGGAACTTTCCCCTCTCTTGTCATACAAGTACTATATAATATCTTTGATTCTGCCTCTTGGTCCTTTATAGAAAAAGTTGCTGAGCCCTGATCTAACCCACCATTATTATCATCATGCACAACTCAAAAGATTCCAGCCTACAAATGGATGATCTGCTTTCTCTCTACTTCTTCAACCATCCATGCCTTTCTTCCTCAAACACATCAGTCTTCTCTTCCTCAGGAGCTTTATACTTGCTGCATCTTTTGCCTGGGATACCTTTAAAGGTTCAGCCTTGTGGGACTGAGCTCTTAATCTATGGGGCCTGTGCTAACTCCAGGCAGTGCTAGAACCGCTGGCTGTGGAAACCCCACGCAATTTAGTGTCAGCAGTGTTGTGAGTGTGGTAGCAATAGTGTGAGAGGACAGGAAATACAGGGAGTTTTTCCTCGACAAGTTTTAGCACAACCTAGCAATCAAGCATTAAAAGGTGATCATTTTCACACTCTTTTTCTGATTTTGAGATAGTTAGATATTTGTAAGTGTAGTTCTGCCCATTGTTCACCAGCCTGGGGGTGCAAACACCTCACTCCTAGGTTTGTTCTCCAAAGTAGAGCAAATGACAGTTAATGTTTCCCTCATCGGTAAGGACCCTCGCTAGTCTCCCGTGGGGCCCTCCACCGTGGGTATGAATAAGGGCCCCGGGCATGCTTACTGGTGTCTTCAGTCCTGGTTGTCCTTTTGGCTGCTGGTGGAGCAGGTTCTTGGACTCGTACGGCGAGACGCAGAAGCTAGAGCTTGTTACTTACAGGTGAGGACTAGCAGCATTGGTAGCATCTGGGAACTTGCTAGATCTGCAGAGTCTCGTACATCGTATGTCGTACCCCAGACATAACCAAGAACCTATTTAACGAGGTTCCAGGTGAATCTTACGTCACATCCAGGCCTGAATGCTGGTTGATCTGGAAGGTGGTTCCAGCTGGTTGTTATTGCTGCCACCATCGCCTCTGAGGACCCTCCAGAGACTTCTGCCTCGTGCGCACAGCTGACTCCTGATGGTGAATGCTGCACCACCATCCAGTTCAGAATCTGGGACAGGGCACACCTCTCCCTAATCTACGTCATTCCACAGGTGGAACGGAGCTCAGTGGAGTCCAAAGGGTAGCCTTCAGCAAAACCTATTAATTTGAGGATTATAAAATATCACAGAACCTTATACCATTCTCTCGGGCTGCCTCGACCATGGCCTGGGATAGCTCAACACCCAACACAGAACAAACACTAGGCAGCTCCCTGCCCCAGAGTCCTGATCAAACCAACTCCTGGATGCAGAGAGAGAAGAGAGTTTTTTCCTGACTTCATTCTTAGGACTGCTTGTCAAAGCTCTCATTTCCTGACCCAGTACTGACCCTTCTCTAGGATGATTGACAGTGGGAACATCCATTCCCTTCAGGGGGAACCCCACCCCCACCCACAGGGGTGTGGTTTGACGTACAATAGTTTGACATAAGCGCATTCCCTGAAGTCCAGGTTATTTGGTCTTAAATAACACCACATGTGGAATATCAACAGCCCTGGCAACTTTCTTTTCCGTTTCTTCTCATCAAGGTTCCAAAACGTGGTTGTCTAGCCTCATCTTAGGCTATCTGGCTATGTAAGAATTCACTTGACATGTTTAATACTTGCTGAGAACAGGTTATACCTTTACTTAAGGATCCAGGGAGGAAAAGTTGTGCTTAAGGAGAACTGGCTGAGATATATGAATCGTAGTAAGTGTGGTGAAATTTTCTCTGGATTTTTCTAAACAGAAAGTATTAGAAGGAGGACCTGCTGCTTTTGAATCACATATACCCTGACTCTAAAAGAGATTGGTTATTGCTGATATATCTGAACAGAGCTTCTAGAATGACTTTGGATTGCTCAATGCTGTCTTGGAAACCCTACTGAACGGCAATTTTTAGCTTTTCTTTTCCATTTTAGAGCTTTTGTATGAGCTTTAAAAATAACCCAGTTGTGCTGGCTGGAAGGCAGTTTTTCTGCGAAAGATTTTCTAGGGCTTGGAAAGCAGAAAGAACAATGAATAGAAAACACTTGCTGTTTATTGAATTTAATAAATGTGCTTCATATTTGTATAGGCTAAAGGGCATTTTCACATTCATTGTCTCAGTTTATCCTTGTATCAGCCCTGGCATTATTATGGAACATCCCATTTTAAGAATTTGGAAAAGCCCAGAGAGATTAAGCGGCTGCAAAGTAGCAAAACCAGGTCTCAAACTCATCTTTTGGCTCTAAGTTCAATTTTCTATCTCTGGTTAAAAAATGTTTGAGTTCAAGTTAAGGATGGATCAAGAGCAGGTAATGTGCCTGAACTGTCTTCAAGGTCTATGAAAGCACTATGAAAGTACAGTAGGTCACTTTTTTGGCCTCCATCTTCATAAAATGCCGAAAGAATTATCTAGACCAGAGCTCCTATCCAAACCTCTTTTCTTTTTGCCACTCGCTCTTTCTCTTCTTTTTCCCCTCTCTTTTTCCCTTCTCTCATTTATTCCTCAAATAATGGCTTTCTTTCCACTTCACTCCCACTGGTTCGACTTGATTTTTAAAGGACTTTACTAGTAACATCCCAGAATGACTCAGTGCGAAGGAAACTGCAACAGATGGAGAGAAGGAAGCGGAGGAGGGGGTGTGGGAGGAAGGGGGAGCTGAGGGCGAGGGCAGGTGTGGCGAGCAGCTTAATGCAGACACACGAATTTCTACATCCAGACTGGTATTCCGAGATATTCCCTGCTGCTCTGGAATCTCTGCAAACACAGGGATTTGTCTGGAATGACTTTGCAGCTCCGCAGGAAGCTTGCTCAGCGCCAGGACTCAAACTGTTGAGTGCCGCTCAGAAATCAAGGAAGGGGGCACTCTCAGCCTGGCATGTGTTCACTGCCCGGGCCTGGCAGTGCCCATTTAAGCTGGGAGGGGGCCGTGGAGGCTGTGCATGCTCCCATTTGATTCGAGGGCCGAAAGTAACCTCACAAAGACAGCAACGACCTCTTTGTTGCCACTATGGTGAGCCACACCTAAAATATCCCATAAAGCCATTAAAAAAACAAAACAAAACAAAACAGCCCCGTTCTTAAAAATTTTTTTTCGGGATAGAAACATTCATGATTTTACTCAATACTTTATATTTTCAAAATTCTTTTTAATGAGAAGAATCAGCATCTTTCCTGCTGTAATTTAATTCTCTTTCCTCTTTTTTCCTGAGTGGCACATGTTTTCTGAGGGCCACGGGTAGTGTTTCTGTCTCATGCTGGGATTGAGACCTACGGCTTTTGAGTAAGAGCAGCTATCGAGAGAGCAAGAGAAGGAAAATGTGGATGAGTGGAGTCTCTGGGAAGTGACGTGCAGAGAGTCTTACTTTAGTCTGCATCCTTGTAAAGAAGGGCACTGGAAAGGGTTCAGGAGCCCGGGGTCAAACCACCAGAAAGCACGGTTGTGCTGGGGAAATCAACCGGAAGGCCATACTGGGCTTTCTGCAGTCCAACACTGCCCATAACCTCCCTGTGCCAGCACTGCTGCCCTGCCCTCCCTCCAGATGGCCGCTCTGTAGATAAACTCTTAGATACAACTTGGTAATTTATATTATTTCTGTAGCACTTATGAACGGTGGCTTTAGAGGATTCAAGTTCTGTATACTACTTACTAGCTGTATTAGGGCATTTCAGAGAAACAGAACCAGTAGGATCTCTCTCTCTCTCTCTCTCTCTCCCTTAAACTGTCAAGAAATTTATGTTAAGGAATTGACTCATGCACTTGTGAGGCCTGGCAAGTTTGAAATCTGTAGGGCAAGCTGGCAGGTTTGAGATTCAGGTAAGAGGTGATGTTGCAGTCTTAAGTCAGAAGGCTGGAAACTCAGACAGAATTTCTGTTGTAATCCAGAGGCAGAAGTCTTTCTTCGGGAAACTTCAGCATGTGCTCTTAAGACCTTCAACTGATTAGACAAGACCCACCATATCATGGAAGAGTAATCTCTTTTACTTATTATAATCAACTGATTATGTGAATCACATCTAAAAAGGCCTACACGGCAACATCTAGGTTAGTGTCTGGCCAAATAACTGTTCACCACAGTCTAGCCAAATTTACATAAAATCAACCGCTACTCTACTTTTAACTTACTAGCAAGTTACTTAACCTCTTTAAACTAAGTTATTATTTATTTTCCTTTTGTAAAATGGAGGTAACGAGATCAAGCTTCGCCCAGTGCCTGGACAACGGATCAATGCATGTTGGATATATTATTATGACTGTTGCAAGTTTTTAAGTAAATTCATATCATGAGTCTCTTGGGGGTTCCATGTACTGGAAATCAAATAAAACAACCAGTTCTACTTATGATTTTTAATGATTTGAAGTCAGTCTCGATATTTACGTTGATATTTAGACATAACTGCTCATTGTTAAAAAATATGTATTAGCACATGCAATAGTATGATAACAATAAAGGTAAAATCACAAAAGGATGAAAAATCATCTACGATCCTGTTACCTTAGCAGAGCAACTCTGTTCATTTTTCTTTTATCTCTACCATCATCACCCACCCATGCATAAACACATTATTTACAGAGGTATATTTGGGGTGGGTCAAGTTTTTTCATTTTGCTATTTTTCATTTTGCTGATGTTATGCTAGCAAACCAGTCAAATGAATTGTATACTGGTTAAAAGTTACAGTTATCCTCTCTCATCCTTCCAAGGAGCCAGTGCTACTGGACAGTGTGGTCTCTGGGGGTGCTGGCTTGGCAGGAAAGCTGTCTAAATGTTTTGCATCCCACTGTTTTCCTACAAAAAGGGCAGTTGAAGGACCAAAGCTCATGAGTAGAATATAGATGTAACGTATCAAACTAGAGAAAAAGTTGATCCAGTTCTGCATTATTATGGAATCTATTTATGTCATTCTTTCATTTATTTAAAAAGTGTTGAGTTCCTTCAACGTGCTGTGTACCAGATACTGGGATATAGCCAAGCACAAAGCAAATCACAGATCTGTTTCCCCAGAGTTGCAGACTAGAAGATGAGACAGGTGATAAGGAGCCACAGAAGGGCCACAACAGGGTGGAACATCTAACTGAGGCTTGGCGCTGGGAGTGCGGCGAGGAAGGGGGAGGTGTCCAGGTAGATGTTCTAAACTATGAAGGATGAATAGGAGTTAGCCAGGTGAAGAGGGGAGAGGGTAGCAGAAAAAAATTGATTTTGCCAGAAAACTGAGTCTGGGTGTTTTTCTATTTATTTAGGCAAACATGGACCTCGGGTAAAGCCATGAGGGCTGTGTGTGCAAAGGCCCTCTCTCTGCACCCTGTAGTTTGGGGAGCTGAACATAGACTACTCAGGCTGTAGGAGAGATGAGGGTGAAAGGGGTCCACAGTAAGGAATTTGATCAGTGGGGGACGCTGAGATGTTTTAAGGAGGAGAGAGTGACATGACTATTATATTTAGGAAAACCACTTAGGCTACAGCATAGAGAATCAGTGATAAGGGCGAGACTGGTTACATGGAGACAAGTATGTCGTCACTGGAGTAATCCTGGTAAGAAGCAATAGGTAACAATAGCCCAGACGAGGAAGATGAATGGAATCAAAAGATATTTAGAAGATAGAAGGGCTAGAGTTGGTGTATGAGAGAGAGAGAGCAGTTAAGAATAAAGCCCAGGGGTGCCTGGGTGGCTCAGTCAGTTAAGTGTCCGACTTCGTCTCAGGTCATGATCTCACGGTCCATGAGTTCGAGCCCCGTGTCGGGCTCTGTGCTAAAAAAAAAAAAAAACAAAAAAAAAAAAAAAAAAAAAAAAAAAAAAAAAAAAAAAAAACCCCCATTCTACTCTGTCTCAAAGTAAATAAACATTAAAAAAAATTAAAAAGAAAAAAAAAGAATAAAGCCCAGAGCTCTACTATTCCATGACTCCATGTGCTTGACAATGAATTTTCTTTATATCAAATTATTTTATCTTTTTAAAAAAAAAATCTTTTTTAACGTTTATTTATTTTTGAGACAGAGAGAGACAGAGCATGAACGGGGGAGGAGCAGAGAGAGAGGAGACACAGAATCGGAAGCAGGCTCCAGGCTCTGGGCCATCAGCCCAGAGCCCGACGCGGGGCTCGAACCCACGGACCGTGAGATCGTGACCTGAGCTGAAGTCGGACGCTTAACCGACTGAGCCACCCAGGCGCCCCAAATTATTTTATCTTTAAGGGCAATTTTTGTCATGTCATCTAGTCACATATTCTACTATGACATAGAAGGCACCATGCACAGGAGAAAGAGTACTTGCCTGGAGGCTAGGTACAGGACTACCACAGCCCCCCAGTGTGATCCTGACTAATCATTTATCTCCTGGCAGGGAGTGTGAACAGCTGAAATATAGGAGAACATGATTATAAACTGGGCTGGGGCTTTGAGTTATGGCATATATACGAATAAATACATTTACATGGCACGTAGGTATACTGCTGAGGGCTCTTGTAGCTTGAAGAAACTGGCCCAGGGTTCTCCCTGCCCTAAGTCTTGCCTAATTAAACCAGGGAATGAGGAGAATCCACATTTTGCCATACCTCTAGCAAATTCAGGGCATACCAGTATGCTGAAGAACACCTTCCAGGAGGCTCAGGTGGGGTAGTTAAACTCGTGAGTCGGATCATCTGAACTAGCATCCTCATTCCACCACAAACTAGCTGTGTGACTCTGAGAGAATGATTTCATTATTGCAAGCCATAGTTTCCTCATCTGTAAAATGGGAATAATAAGAGTACCGTCCAACAGGGTTGGTGCGAAGATTAACTAAGAGAATGTGCATAAATACTTTATTAGGGTTCTTGAATGCAGAGTAAATGCTCCATATGTATTAGCCGTTATTGTTTTTTTAAAATTTTTTCACGTTTTTATTTATTTTTGAGACAGAGAGAGACAGAGCATGAACGGGGGAGGGGCAGAGAGAGAGGGAGACACATAATCGGAAGCAGGCTCCAGGCTCTGAGCTGTCAGCCCAGAGCCCGACGCGGGGCTCGAACTCACGGACCGCGAGATCCTGACCTGAGTCGAAGTCGGACGTTTAACCGACTGAGCCACCCAGGCGCCCCGCGTTATTGTTTTTATATAATCTTTCCATTACAGCATACAATTCAATGATTTTTAAAGTAAATTTACAGAGTTGGGCCAATCTGCATTTGGAACATTTTCACCACCTCAAAAGATGTGCTCATTTGTAGCTGTACCCTGTTCCCACTCAACCCCAGGCAACCATGGATCCACTTTGTTTCTATACACTTACCTTTTCTGAACATTTTATATGAATTTTCATAATATTCAATCTGGCGTGTCTGGCTTCTTTCGCTGAGTATGTTCTGAAGGTTCTTCCATGTTGTAGCATAGATCAGTACTTTGTCCACTGTGTGGGAAGACCATGTGTTGTCTACCCACTCACCAGTTGGTGGACATCAGACTGACTGCACTTTTTGGCCATTAGGAACGACGCAGCCATTTACATCCACATATAAGTCTTTGTGTGGCCATATTAACATATAATCTTCTAGCTCTAAGTGTCAAAAGCTCTAAGAAACGTCGAACTTGTCAGCAGGATGACTACTGAAACAGGCCTGATTCTTATCCTTGGGCAATAACTGTATTTTTGCCAGGATGTTTCAAAGAAACACAGTTATTTATATCCAACAAAGAAGTTTAACTTTTCAATTAAGAAAGAAAAGAGAAAAAACTTAGTTTTAACAAAAGATTTAGTCAAAAGCTGATCAAGGATGGGGTTTGTTATTCTTGAATTTTAATTAAAATTTCCAGAAGAGTTAGACACGGCTGCCAATCCAAGGGCTATCATGCTGCAGGGGGCATCCCTTCATTGGAATTGTGTGTCTGGGGGTGCCACTCACATGGGACACAATGGAGATCGTGCTGCTCGGAGGTGTGGGTCACAGGTGGCCTTACTGCCGGTTATGAGTCTAGGGGGTCTCCACTCTGCTCCTGTTCATGAGGCCTGTTCTGTTCATAGAGGGTGGTGCCAAGTCAGAAACCGAGTTGAGGCCCAGGATGCCACTGTGCAAGAGTGTTGTAGCTCTAGTCTCTGGGGAGTCCTAGGAAGGGGGCTGCTTTGAAGCCAAGGGAATCTCAGACTAGAATCGCAGATGGTGCTTTTGAATTGCTGATGGGGCAGCCCAGCAGCTCTGACAGACTCAGGCTGGAGCAGTCTTCTGCACATCCTCCTGTCCAAAGGGATCTTAAGCTGGATGCCCTCGGGCTAGTTGAGACCTTGAAGATTTGTTCTTGCCTTGGAATTGCATGCCTTTGTTTAGACAAGAGTGGGTTAGAGCTGCGGGGAAAATTTGGGGGTAAAGGAAGCCAACTGGGACATATGTCTTACTGGGACATGCGCTTAGTCCCGTCTTTCCCCGAAGAGCACTGGGCTGAACCCTCTGAGCAGAGAGTTGTGGAAAATTAGAGACGTTCTGTGGAAAGACCAAGTTAACGTTCAAGTCTCAGAATCTGATCTTAGGTCAAATATCTCTTGCTTTTGCCAGTAAAAAGAGCCCAGATGTTTTTCTATTTACTTAGGCAAACCCTTGAAACACAAGTTAGTGATATAAAACTTTACATTTGAAATGTTAAGAACCCATATTTGGAAAGTCACAAGCATAAAATATATGCTGTGAAATGGGAGGTCAGGATGGTGAACTCATTTTAGAACCATAGTTTTGACTCAAGAATTTTGATGGGGTCTTCACATTGGTTGAGCTTCTTGGTCCTAATATCATTGAGAGAATTAAATCATGATATTAAAACACTGAAACACTAATGCTTTGTTTTTATTGGCAAGAAGTAAAATGATCTAATACTAATGCCATGAAACATCAGTCACTTTTTTCCTGATGAATAAGATGAACTTTGGCTGCTTATGATAGTAAATTTAATAATGTCAGTGATTTGAACTGTTTCAATTCTAAATGTGCAGAAATGTGTTTTACTGCATCTCTCTCTCTCTCTCTCTCTCTCTCTCTCTCTCTGGTACTACTACCGTCAGGAAGTTTTGTGGCAAATAAACTCAAATACATAGATTAGAGCATATCATTCACATGTGCCATGTGTGTGCCAAAGTCTGAGTACCCACGGCAAGGCTCTCTCTCACAGGTGGTCTGAATTTGCCTCTAGCCGGTCCTCTAAGCAGATTCAATATTTCATAAGCACTGCTCCATCTCATGCCTCCATTATTGACACCACATGGAAGTCAGGAAATTGGTTCTTTCTGGGAACAGTTTGCAGAAATATGCAGCCTGTCAGCCCCTTTCTCATGGGTGCATTAACAGAGCGGCTCACCATTACAAGTAACGAACCTTCTCCAGATGTGTGTAGCAACTCAGCTCCAACTTTATCTTCAGTCCCGAAGATGGACTTGACAAGATGGATTATTTGTGGCCGTATTGTAATAACTTTGTGAAATCGGAATTCCCAACGATTGTAATGGAGGGTGAGGAATCAGCAGCAGAGGGACAGAGAATTTCTCCTTGCAGTAAACAATACAAAAGGACAACAACAATAAAAAGAGCAAATCAGCTGTGGCATTTTCCTGCCTTGGACACCATCTCTTCCAGACTGTTCTAATTCTTTCCCTTTTATGATTCTGTTTATGTTACACACATTAAAGTTAAGTCATGTCTTTAATAAGATGGAAACTGGAAGTGAGATTTGGAAATGACTGAATCAGGCTTCTTAACTTTTTTCTTCTCTTGGAGAGCTCAAAAACAACTGACAGAAAGGGATATACCAAAGAAAACAATTTTAATTGTCGGCTTCCATGGAAAATTCAATCCAGTCTTTCATTCATTCGCTTCCTAGCACAGAGCCAGCACACTTCTCTCTATACGGCCAAGGGCTTAATTTAGCTGACAAATTTCTGAAGATCGAACCAAGTGTCTAAAATAAAGAATCTAACTACAAATGATGCATATGATCTCTCTCTGTCACAAAAGATAGAAAGGTTTTTCCGGGATAAAATAATGGGGGATAAATTTCTCTGGCATTTTAGTAGCAGTGATGATTTCAAGTGAGTCTTCTCTTAAAGCGAGGCTGCATTTAAATCCTTCTTGTACGTTACAGGCCCCCTGGATTGATAGTTATAAAAACTGGGTCCTTTGGGAGTTATCTGTCCATCTCTAAGGTTGGCATACTTATTTGTTTGATGTAGATGTTCTAGATAAAATTCCTCCAGTCCAGCTGTTATGATTTAGCTTAATGTTTGTATGGAGGGATTTCCTTTGTCATCGAAGAGACGGAATCAAAACAGAATTAGTCATTCTTGCATCTTCTATTTATAGCAGAGCTATTATTCAGATGCATTGTAGAAGAATGATGTGGACAAAAATTTTTCTTTCTTCTTTTTTTTTTTCTTTTGGTAAACAAAACTTTTTTTATACTCTGTGGATTTAACTTTGGTTGCTAACTTAGACAGCACTTAACAAAAATATTACCGCTTAAATGAAAAACCACCCAAGTCATACCATTTCCATTTTCAAATTAAATATTTGTCAGTACAAAGTATGTGGGATGACCGGAAGTCATGGATAACTTACACAGAAGTGACAGGAGTAGAAAAGGTCAATTTGAAAAGTTGTTTTTATGGGTTGCTCATGATGAATAGTCCAAATCATGACCGTACTGAAACAGAATTCTACTCTATTTATTTAGTTGGATGCCAACATCAAAGCTAGTTCCCAGAGTTAGTGAGAGTCATGATTTAAGATATTTTTATTTAGGGGAAATTTTAATAAGTTAATTTGGGGTTTTTTGGAGGTGGTGAGATAGGGGTAGAGGCCTGAGAGGTCTGTATTGGGACAAAGGAGCACTTAGATAAATTGGTTATATAACCTGGTTGTCAGAACTCCCTGGACCACTGAGTTTTCTTATTTCCATTTTTTTTTTTTTTTTTTTTTTTGGTAGAGAGCTAACTGGAGAGGCATCCAGAATAGCTTTCTGGGTGTAAGGAGGAAAAAGGGAAGAGTTCTAGCTTTTTACTGATCCGATCTATATGGTAATTAGATGTGTGTCATTAAATAAGATGAAGTATGAGAAAACTGCCTTGTAAATTCTCAAATCCTCTACTGTTATTGTTTATGGCAGTATCCAAAGCTGCCTCTGTTATGCAGTAGCTCTCGAATCAGTGTTTGGCCAGTTATATCAAATCAAATCGAAGAGTAGTTGGACAATAACTATTCAAAAATACAAGTAGAAGGTTGAGGAAGTTGACAATTAGTGTTCTCCATCTAAAATTTCCCTATTAGCAGTGTTGGGTCAGCAGATGGCTTATTTTCACTGGCAACTGCATGGAAAAAAAAAATTGCTAGATACAAGAATAGTATGTTCCAGCAACAGGGTCCTGAAATTTTATTTAATTTTACTTTATTTTGTTTCATTTTAAGTTTATTTACTTATTTTGAGAGAGAGAGTGTGCGTGTGCACATGGGGGAGGGGCAGAGAGAGAGAGAGAGAGAGAGAGAGTCCCAAGCAGGCTTTGTGCTGTCAGTGCAGAGCCGGACGCAGGGCTCAATCCCATGAAATGTGAGATCATGACCTAAGCCAAAATCAAGAGTTAGCTGACTAAGCCACCCAGGTGTCCCTGAAATTTTATTTTTAAGGGTGTTGGCAACCTTTCAAATTAATGAATGGCTGCCAGGTGTTAAATTTGAATGTCACTCCTGGTGATTATAGGGTGAGTACGTGTTTGTTTCCTATGTGTGCGAAGCTTGCTTTAGCAGATCCATTATTTTAAGGAGCTCTTGAAATTGCCTCTGGGGGGATCAGAAGATCATACAAATCCAGTCTATAAACATGAGAATTCTCAGCTAAAGACAAAAATCAGCCTCCGTACAACTGTTCGTACATCTGGCCTGATCCTAGGAGTGGGGCTTCTTGATGTGTTGTTGGTGGAGATTCAATATTTGGTCCCCATAGTGTAGATAAAAGTTTCAGAAAAAAAAAAAAAAAAAGAGGTTAGAGTGGGAGAGAGCCAAAGCATAAGAGACTGTTAAAAACTGAGAACAAACTGAGGGTTGATGGGGGGTGGGAGGGAGGGGAGGGTGGGTGATGGGTATTGAGGAGGGCACCTTTTGGGATGAGCACTGGGTGTTGTATGGAAACCAATTTGTCAATAAATTTCATATATATATATAAAAAATAAAACTCAGACTGAAAAAAAAAAAAGTTTCAGGGTAAAAGTTCTCAGGCTATGAGTCCCCCCAAGGTATCCCCCTCCAATTATTCCAAATTCCAAATTCCAATTCCAATCCCTCCAATTATTCCAAAGCTACTTGAGAGGAGAGTAGGGTATTATAGAGACCTACATCGCCTTGGTCAGAGGATAAGAGTCTGGGCAGGAGGGAGTTCTCCAGGAGAGCTCACCCTGAGTGACTGGTGTGGTGTGTGTCATTCCTTAAGAGAGGATAGGATAGAACTAGAGGGGATCGGTTAGTGATAGCTAAGGCTCAAACTCATGTAATTCATGGGAAGAGCATATGGCAGCCAGTGGTAGCGATGGTGAGGGCTTTCTCAATCCCACCCAGAGGGAGACTTAAGAGGAACAGTGAACCCAGGCCTAGGGGATGCTATGAGAAGTTCATGGCAGCTATCCAGGCCTTGGAACTCTTAGAAGGGCAGTGTCATGTGGACCGCTGTCATTAGCCACAACAGTATGGCTCTGAGGTTGCCCAAATCATATCCAAGGAGTCCTCAGAAACAATGGGTAGGCTCTAATTTGGTGAGGTCAACAGCAGAGATCTCTGGGAAGCAGCATCCTTATAGTTAGAAGCTATGACACTTGTCAAGGAAGGCCTGTCTGGAAGCCTGGAGGAATAGTGACAGGGTCTAGATCCCTGTGAAGAGGTTCGGGCTAGGTCAGCTGTAGGCATCCAATCAAGAACATGGCTCGGGGCAGAAAGACTTGGTATGCAAAATGTGAACTGGGGAAGAAAGCAAAGTCATATAAATTGGGTAAAGTTTCAGCAGGGCCTCATAAGGAGACTGCAGTCAGCAGACTTGTGGGCCCCAGTGGTTCCCTTCAGGGACACAGGCTATCATGCTGGCAACAGCAAAGCTAATCCTAGGTCTTACATACTGGTGGGGGTTGGCCTGCTGATAGACCACCATGCAGGAGAGTTAGAACTTGTTTAGGGTCCAGCTGGGACTGCATATGCAGAGTAAATCTTTATCAACTGTAGCCGGATGGAGTTAGGGCAGGTGCTCTCGCCTTGGAGACAATAAAAGGTTTTTGTGATGCAGAATATCTAGTGTTAATGTGGAAAGCATTAGATTATTATCAAAGGCACATTTGTGATATTTCTGGGTGGCTCTTATACAAAGGGAAGTCTGATAATGTACCAGAATAAATCATGGGTTATTTATTTTGGGAAACATATGCTCTGAACCAGAAATTAGAACACATGGTGTGACAAATATGAGTATACTGATAAGGATAATTGGATAAGATACCTGCATTCAGGATTGTTTTGGAAAATAGGAGACCGTGTGGTCACCAAGATATGCTTTGCAGAAGGGCTTACCTGGAATAGGAGGGAGAGGGTTTGTGCATAGGAAAGTAATAGAGGCTACATGTGATGGTGCTTACAAGAGGACTTCAGGAAAGGGAGAGAGTTTATCCAGTGGAGGTAATCAGGAAAGACTTCATGAAGGTGGCAGCACATAGTTGCATTTTGGTAGATGTAAAGGTTTTGAACAAGGAGCTATAGGTATGAGGCCCTTTCAGGTGGAGGCACCAGGTGATTGCAACTAAATTTGGAAGCAAAACCTGTAGGAAGTACAACTTGTCGATATATAATTCTTTGGGAGAGTGAGATAAGGCAAGACTATAAATGTGGATTCCACTGTCTTGTGGATCATGTTGAATGGGAGATTTGGTGCTGTACCCTGGGCTGGGAATATAAAATGGGAAAAGTTGGGGTACCTGGGTGGCTCAGTCGGTTAAGTGTCTGACTCTTGATTTTGGCTCAGGTCATGATCTCACAGTTGGTGAGTTTGGCCCTGTGATGGGCTCTGTGCTGACAGTGCAGAGCCTGCTTGGGATTCTCTGTGTTTCCTTCTCTGTCTCTGCCCTTCCCCTTCTCTCTCTCTCTCTCTCTCTCTCTCCCTCCCTCCCTCTCTCTCTCTCTCTTTCTCTTTCTCAAAAATAAATAAATAAATATTTTTAAAAAGATGGAAAAAGTCAGGAATGAGGATGTGTTTGGAAGATGCAGGTTAAGTGGAAATTAATGTGATTATAAGTCATTCATGGAAATAGGTGAGATTAAGCATGTCCAGAAAGAGAAAAGAACTAAGGACAAAATCTTAGATTTTGGGAGGTATATGGAGAATCTGCAGATTTATTCAATTTAGGAGGAAACTCTGGGTGATTCAGCATTCAGGCAGCTAAGAGAGGATGGGATTCAAAACAAGTAAGGCTGAGAAGCCAGGGAAAACAAACATGGAGAGAAGACCATTAGAGTTGTTTTTTTAGTCCTCTGTAACCTCAGGAATGTAGTTTCAGGTGAACAGGGTTAGGGATAAGGGTCAGGATGGAATCCCCTGTAGAAAGGTTTACAGCAGTGGTTCTCAAAGTATGGTCTCTAGACCAGTGTCAGTATCACCTGGGAACTCATTTCTGCAAAATCTTGGGCCTCACCCCAGACCCAAAGGAAAACTCTGAAATTGGGGCCCAGCAATCACCTGCAGGTGACTAATGGCTGCTAACCTTTGAGAACCACTGTGTTATAGAAATTCAGGGAGAGACTGTTGAACCCTAGACCCCCCCCAAGTGTTAAATGTAATTGTTGAAGGATCTCTAGACCAAGGGTACAGTATTCTCAAGGGCTTCCTTATTTATCGTGGTGAACACAGACTGCATCTTCATTAGGATGGTATGATCTGAGGGAGAAAGGTCAGCCCTGCAGTTTGTTAATTTGCTGTCATTGGAGGCTTTGGGGGTCATTTTTCCTCCACGCCATTTTTGTGGGGAGAGTTGTGATGGTACCTTAAGCCAGGGATGGCAAACAGATTTTATCTTTTGTGCTACGTTTGATTAGGAATGATTATTTGGGGGCACCTGGGTGGCTCAGTTGGTTAAGTGTCAGACCTCAGCTCAGGTCATGATCTCACGGTTCATGGGTTTGAGCCCCACATCAGGCTCTGTGCTGACAGCTCAGAGCCTGGAGCCTACTTCGGATTCTGTGTCCCCCTGTCTTTCTGCTCCTCCCTTGCTCACGCTCTGTCTCTCTCTCTCTCTCAAAAATGAATAAACATTATAAAAATTTAAAAAGAGGAATGATTCTTTGGAAGTCTGTATTGAGATAAACTAGGAGACCACATCCACAGGGGAGAGAATCATAGTTAGCCCTGTCTGCCATAGGTATAGCAGGCAAGGAGGCAAGGCACACGTGTTATATGTGTATTTATATTTATATTTATATTTATCTTATTTATATTTATATTTATATTTATATTTATATTTATATTTATATTTATATATACCATTCCTGCCATAAGCCTTTATCAGGATCCCCAGGACATGGGATACTTTTGGAGGAAACAGAAGCCTGGGAGAAAGGTGCTCAGGAGGTGCTGATGCATGTGAAAGCATCTCATGGTTTTTCTGGAGGCCTACCATGTTGGCTTCTAATATATGTTCTTGACACTTGACACCAACAGGAATGGCCACACCTTGGAGAAATTCTAGGAAAAGTAAAAAATCTTTGGGGTTTAAGCAAAGGGAGGAAAAATGTGTGCTTGCTCATTAGAAACATGAGAAATTGTATAGTTAGGGTCTGCTGTTCTCTTCTGGAATCTACTTCTGGCCTTTTGTTTTGCTGCTATACAGACACAGCATCCAAATGAGACCGTGGCCAGGAACAATAGTAACTGTTCTGCAGGTCCTCTGGGCTCCTCAAGACATGGCAGAACAACCCTGTACCCAGGAAGTTTTGTGTATTCATCCACTTACATAAATAGTTAAGTTGGCTCACTGAGTGGTGTTTCTTCATAGAGGAAGTAGCCTGCTATCTTAATTACCCTCCTAGTTTGGGGAGTTAAGTCATTATACATATTTTTTTTGCCCTGCAGTAGCATAATGATCATTTTAAGACAAAAATCTTAGAGAATATCATGAAGAGTAATTAACTATGACACCTGGCATAAGGAAGAACCAAATAATGTTATATAAAGCATAAAATTTAGCCTGCCTTTGAGGTAGATATGAACAAATGTTTTTCCTATTCAAACTTAAAAATCTGAATCAGTGACAAGTCTTTGGGTTTATGTGGAAGATCATCCACTCAACTGGCAGTAGAAATAATGGACTTGGGACGTAGCTGGAAAAAGCATGGGACTGGGGGACAGGAAAGTGTGTTTTAGTTTTGGCTTTACTGTTATTTTTGTGTTTTTGAGCAAGTTCCATCATCTCTCCGGGTCTCAGTATCTGGATCTGGAAAATAAAGGGAGTGAGCAGAGTACTCTAGGAGGTCCGTTCTAGTTCTAGGATGTCAGTGGTATATCTGGGTTTGTTATTTATTTGATCTAAACACACCACTGTCCTGGACTCACTGGGTTGAATTTCTGGTCTTGTTACCAGTTCTACTTTCCCTTTTTGCCAGGGAATGTTTATTCTCTGGGTCCAGTGATCCGAGCCAATGTCTGACTCTATATTCCCCTAAACACAGCTCTGTGAAATTCTACCTGTTGGGAGAGCAAATAAAAAGTCTTTGTGGTATAATTTAAAATAAAAATGAACAATCCCGCTCATTGCAAAGGGTCATCCAAAGTGCTTGAAATTTCTTTTATTTACTCCTTTGGCTTAAGACATTCAAATCTTGCCTGTACATTAATTTATATTTCTTTGAGGCCATACTGTTTGAAATGCATTGGGTTAGGCAGAAAAGACCCAGTCTCTGCTTTTAGGGGCTTACAATGTAACAAGGACACTATCTGAAAGGAGTCACACGATGGTAACAGCTCCAGAGTTATTTCTGAACAAAGGAGTGACCACTGGAGGCAAAATTTAAACAAGTATGGTAGGAGATGGATCCCATTTTGGGATTCTGACTTTGCATCTGTGGTTGGGACCTACATGAATTATACACATATACTTTTTCCAATGCTGTGGGAAGTAAAGAAAAATCTGAATTCTCATTTGAAAAGAAATATAGTCTTCTTTATTCCATATTAGCTCAAATTAATTTTCTCTCTCTTTCAAGTAGAGATGCTAGCAAGCATGCTTTAGTGAATGTGTAAGGCCCACTTATGGAGAAAATCCCCAATAATTTATGTGCTACAGTGCTTAGGCACCCATTATTCCTTTAGATGTGCCTAATATACCAACCTTGCCCTCATAGTATTTATTTGCTTATGGAATCTTCATCCTGTAGGGCAACAATAAATTTCAGCCATGGCAACATTGCATTCTTAGTAGAATTCACATGAATGAGATGTCAGTGTATTTTGCTCATAAAAACCAGTTGGTAGAAACCAGGGCAAAATACTTAGTCATCAATAGTCTCGAGAGTGTGCATGTGTGAATCTTACACTCTGTGTAAGTACTAGTACTCACTGTGTACAGGTACTTATACACCATCGGAACCCAAGAGCTATTGAACCTTTGAGAGAACATCATTCTAAAAATTAGATAGAGGGGCACCTGGGTGGCTCAGTTGGTTAAGCATCCAACTTCGGCTCAGGTCATGATTTCATAGTTTGTTGGTTCCAGCCCACGTCGGGTTTGTGCTGGCAGCTCAGAGCCTGGAGCCTGCTTCGGATTCTGCGTCTCCTTCTCTCTCTGCCCTTCCCCTGCTCACACACACACACTCTCTCTGTCTCAAAAATTAAAAAACAAACAAACAAACAAAAAACATTGAAAAATTAAAAAAAAATTAGACAGAGACTATCTTACATTTTTAGCTAGATTTTTAAGCATACAAAACAATCAGACTTAGGTTGGTGCCGGGGAATCTGCTGAGCCATATGGAGGCATCTAAAGGTATAGATTAGCCCCAGGGCTTCAGAAATAGCCAGAGTACATTAGCAGGACCCTGAAAGAACTTGTGCACTTGTAAACTTGGCAGGCCCATAGCTGTGAATGGTTGAGCCACACCAGATGAACTGTTGAGAATGTTGAGAGAGCCAGGGAAAGAACTGGGTTATTTCTGCCGCCTGAAAAAGGGAAAAAATAATCCAAATGACAGACATCCAACAGGATGGTGGTTCAGTACTTGGAAAGCAGTGAGACTGAAAACCACCTGTGGTTGGTAATGGAAAGCAAACATCTTTATTTATTTTTTTATTTTAAAGTCCTATTTTGGGCTTTATACCTCAAGTAAAATGCCAGGGGCACAGAGGTGGACAGTTGCTTATGTGACATCAAGGGTGAGTCCTTATGACTCATACAGAGTCCAGGGTCCCCGTGAACTAGAAAGAGTGAATGTACTGGACTCAATTCAAAGAACAGAAATTCAAAAGTATAATAGCTGGCTTAAGAAGACAGATTAAGAGGCCTAAATATGTTTGACTTGGATGAAGAACGAAAAAAGGGGATATAATAGCCTTCTGCAGGTCCTTGAGGACCTGAAACTCAAACTAAATAAGGAGAGGAATTGTTTGGGGTGGTGAACAGAGGCAAGCTATGCCTGACATGATGAAATTGAGAAAAGGAAAACTCAGCCTGAATGTCAGGAAAATATTTCTTATACAAGTTCTATAAATCTGCCAAGGGAAGTGGTAAAAGTCTTGTTATTTGAAATCACTCTAACCTAGATTGGAGAAACCACTCATATTTTTTAGTCCTCCCTGACTTCACCTTTTTGTCTATCTGAGAATATATTATTTCTTTGTTCTCACCAGTATTTGCAAGTTCTCTATATTAGATGTTCCTTGTGGAAATATTGAAGATATATCGATTTTTAATTTAATTTTAATTTAATTTTATTTATTTTAGAGAGAGAGAGAGCATGTGAGAGTTGGGGAAAGGGGCAGAGGGAGAAAAAGAGAGAGAGAGAGAAAGAAAGAAAGAAAGAAAGAAAGAAAGAAAGAAAGAAAGAAAGAAAGAAAGAAAAGAGAGAATATCAAGAGATCAAGCAAGCTCCATGCTCAGCATGGAGCCTGATGTGGGGCTGGATCCCACAACCCTGGGATCATGGCCTGAGACAAAATCAAGAGTCAGGCACTCAACCAAGACACCCAGGTGCCCCGATTTTAAATTTTAAAATAAATAATAAGTCGATTCACTGGGAAAAAAAATCACCCAGGTGCTTGTACATTTTCTCTCCTTTCAGAGTCCATTCCTTACATTGTTTTGTTCAAGCTTATTTGGTTACAGACTTTAGTTTGATTTTACATTTAAAGTTTATTATTTATTTATTTATTTTGAGAGAGAGAAAGAGAGAGTGAAGGGGAGAGAGAGAGAGAGAGAGAGAGAGAGAGAAAGTGGAGTAGGGGCAGAGGGAGAGGGACAGAGAGAATCCCAAGAAGGTTCTGTGCTGTCCATGCAGAGATGCAGGGTTCAATCCAATGAACTCTGAGATCATGACCTGAGCTGAAATCAAAAGTCAGTTGCTTAACTGACTGAGCCACCCAGGTGCCCCTATTTTTACTTTTAAAATGGAATTGCAGCAAGAGTAAGTTTCATTGCATACTTCAATGTACTTAGAAATAAAATGGAATTATATCAGGAATCAATAGCAAAAGGGAACTTAGAAAATGCACTAATATGTGGAAATTAAACAAAATTTTCCTAAATAATGAATGAGTCACAAAAGTAATCTCAAGAGAAATTAGAAAATAATTTGAGATGAATAAAATTCAAACAACACAGCAAAACATATAGGATGCAGCTAACATAGTGCTTAGGGAAAATTTATACCTATAAAGCCTGTTTTAAAAAGAAGAAAGATCTGAAGTCAATAACCTAATTTATCCCTTAAGAAACTAGAAGAAGATAAGCAAACTAAACCTAAATCAAGTAGAAGGAAGTAAATAACAAAGATTTGAAGGAAAATAAGTAAAACTGAGAATGGAAAAACAGTAGAAAAATCATGGAAGCCAGAAGCTGGACCTCCAAAAAGATCTACAAAATCTTTCTTAGATAAATCTTTAGATAGATGAACTAAGAAAAAAAAAAGAGAGAGAAGATTCAAATTACTGAAATCAGGAATAAAAGAGGGAAATCACTACTGACCTTACAAAAATGATGAGGATAACAGGGAATATTATGAACTACTGAATATCAACAAATTAGGTCATTGAGATAAAGTGGACAAATTCCCTGAAAGACACAAATTACTGAAATTGCCTCAAGACGAAATAGAAATTTGAATAAACCTATTATAAGAGATTGAATTAGTAATAAAACAACTTCCCACAAAGGAAAACCTAGAACAAATGGCTACACTGGTGATTTCTACCAAACATTTAAAGAATAACACCAATCATTCACAAACACTTCCAAAAACTAGAAGAGAAAGGCGCACTTCCTAATTCGTTCTATGAGACAGGCATTACAGAACAAACCATATAAAGATACCACAAGAAAAGAAAACTACTTATGAATATAGACACAAAAGTTCAGGAACAGGACAAGAATGTCCACTCTCCTCACTTCCATTTAACATTGTTTCAGAGGGTAATTAAGCAAGAAAGAGAAATAAAAGGTATCCAGATGATAAAGGAATGGGAAAATATATCTCTAATATGGTCTAGAAGGTGGACCTAAGGAATCCACTTAAAAACAAAAAAAAAGTGTAAGTCAAAATAATAAACAAATTTAACAAAGTTGCAGGATATAAGATCAATATACAAAAACCAATTGTATTTCTACATGCTAACAATAAACATTCTAGAAATAAGAGTAAGAAAATCATCTAATTTTTAATGGCATCAAAAGAATAAAACACTTAGGTATAGGTTTAACAGGAAAGTGCAAAACTTCTACACTGAAAACTATAAAATATGTTGAAAGAAATTAAAGAAGATCTAAATAAATGGAAAGATATCCCATAATCATGGATTGGAATACAAAATATTGTCAGGATGACAATATTTACCAAAATGGTCTACAGATTCAATGCAATCAATATCAAAAGTTCAGCTATTTTTCTTGGCAGAAATTGATAAACTGATTCAAAAAATACATATGGAAATGCAAGAGACCCAGAATAGCCAAACCATCATGAAAAAGAGGAGCAAAGTTAGAGAACTCACAATCTGTAATTTCAAAATTTATTACAAGGTACAGTAATTTAGACAGTATGGTACTGACATAAGGATAGACACATAGATCAATGGAATAGAATTGGGAGTCCAGAAATACACCCTTACATTTATGGTCAATTGATCCTTCACAAGGTGCTAAGAAATACACAGTTTTAGAATATGACACAAAAAACACAAGCAACTGAAGAAGAAAATAGATAAACTGCATTAATGTTAAAATCTTTTTTAAAATGTTTATTTATTTTGAGAGAGTAGTGAGAGAGAGACAGAGAGAGAGACAGAGTGCAAGCAGGGGAGGATCAGAGAGAGAGGGAGACACAGAATCTGAAGCAGGCTCCAGGCTCTGAGCTGTCAGCACAGAGCCAGATGCGGGGATCGAATCCACAAACCGGGAGATGATGACCTGAGCCAAAGTCAGACACTAACTCAACTGACTGAGCCACCCAGGTGCTCCAAGGTTAAAAACTTTTTTGTTAAAAGAATACCATCAAGAAAATTAAAAGACAACCCACAGAATGGGAGAAAATATTTGCAAATAATAAATGATGCCGGACTCGTGTCCAGAATATATAAAGAAGCACTGCTGTATTGTAATCGTTTATTAACTTATTAGTATCTCCAACTGGACTGTGGCTCTAGAAGGTCTACAGATTCTAAACCACCTCTAACAGGTCATTATAATCCGACCACCTCTAACAGGTCTGATATGGTATGGATGGTCATTAGGTAATCGTCAAATAAATGAATAAATGATGTGAGAACAGGAAGAGTAAACAATGACTCAAGACTGCAAGCGTAGGAACAAGGAGGTAATGGAAAAAATGGGTAGGGGCATCTATTTGTGGGAGAAAATGATGAACACCCACAGGCTAATTTCAGACAACAGGTGGGTACTCTAAGGCGGTACCCAGCCTTCCACGGCTCCTGTTTAGTACTGACTCTGATGTGGAAAATGGCCCAGCCCTGCTTACATTACCTATGCACTCCCAAGGACTCAAGATGTATATTTTCCCCAAAGGCAGCATATAATTTTGAGAATTGTGATCATTTTTTCCATGTTCTTTTGAAGGCTGTAAAATAATTTTAGATGCAATAGTAATTCTAGGTCCTTGCTTACTCTTGACCTTTGAAGTTTGATTCAAAACATCGCACACCTCCCAGCCCAGATGTTGGCAAGTTAATGATATATTGCTGCAGGAAAGAGCATGGTCTTGTTTGCATGAGAAGCTGGAAATCTTTGGTAATGTTATCTTACCTCGATTTTCTTTTTTGAGGATACAACTGAAATATACTTTTGTCGGTATAAAGGCAAAAGAGAAGGAATTAGGAAAAATAATGACACTTCCTAGTGTTTACAGTATGAAGCATTGTCTTGCGATTGGTGTGAGAAGTCTTCAAACCCATAGAGGCTCTTCTAGCCCAAGAATAAAGAGGATAATTTCCAGCTAAGTGCATCCAAAGGCTTTTTTTAGAGCATAAACTCCTTTTACCCATTGCTTACATCCCGTCCTCATCCTTGGTTTCGAAATGATAGGATTCGCATAGAACTAATTACTAAACCTGCCCTGCCAACCATTCTTAAAAGCCCTTTAGCTTTTTAACTGGCAAAATCAACTTTAAGAAGAATAATGTCTTTATAGGGAAGCAGTCAACAAATCTAGCCAATGCTATTTGGTTCTTCTTACAGTATACTGTGAGTCGTGATTTGTGTATATTTCTCGAGATTCTCTCCTAGGTGGAAGCATCTTGAGGATATGGGACAGAGATCCTTCTTGGCCCCTAATACAATGTCGTACATTAACTAAGTGCTTAATAACTATCTGTGATACGGATAAATTAATCTGTAGCAGCCTTCTGGTGCTGGTTAGCTGGTTATCATGCAGTGCTGGGCGTGTCCGGCTCAGTGAATGCTAGTGAATTACATGTAATGGCGTTGTCTCCTAACGTCTCCCTAATAATGATTTTTTTCTGGGGAAGGGCAGCTAATAATGCCCTGGAGAGTCCTAGGCACCTTCTCCTTGTCTCCTTAGGTGGGAGTGTTGTCTTCAGGCACAGACAATCCTGGGCCTGGCAGCCTTACTAGCTTCTCTGAGTAGGTGGAGAATCTGGTTCAAAGAGGTTGTGAGACGACACCGGAGCTTCTACCACACGTTGGTGGCAGAGTGGAGGCCAGACACCTTCCTGACCGAATAGCTGATTTCTTGGAAGCAAATACCAATAGCCAGCTTTTTAATGAGTGGACATTTTCTTACATGAAACTTGGCCTTTGCACTGGCTTCCTATGGGAACCTCTGCTTACAAATACCTCTGTTCTGTTCTTTTTTTTTCTTTTTTTTACGTTTATTTATTTATTTTTGAAAGAGAGAGAAAGCACGAGTTGGGGAGGAGCAGAGAGAGAGAGAGGGAGACTGAGAATCGCAAGCAGGCTCCTTGCTGTGCACACAGAACCCAACACAATGCTCAAACTCCTGAACTGTGAGATCATGACCTGGGCTGAAGTTGGAGGCTTAATCGACTGAGCCACCCAGGCAACCCCCCTCTGTTATTTTTAATAATAGTTTTCCAGTAAGGTTTCTTCACCCTGAGGAATCCAAAAACTCACACCCTGCTCTATTTAGTGTTCCTGCCATCTCCCCCTTACCCTGCTCAATGTAAAACTGCAAATAGCCAGGCAAGAGGGAGGTGCTGTTTCATCTGGGTGATTGAAGATATCATTCTTTCTTTCTATAATCGCCTAATACTTTCTCCTCTGCTCTGTAATCCTTGGTGTATGGCTTCTTCAAACTCCTAGAGAACCTTGCCGATTCTAAAATATATTTATTTGTGTTCTCAGTAATGGAGTTCTTTTGACTGGGAACTGTGACGAGAAAGGCCTCCCTCAACCCTGATTATGCATCGATGTTTACAATCAGCTCACAATATCATCACACCCCAGCTTTTCTATATAGCAATGTAATGACAAGACACATTGGCACGTTGGTTTAATCACCGCCCTCAACTGGAAATACATCCATGTAATATTTTCTCGCACTTTGTTTCCCAGAGAGTGCCAGACCAGCAGCCAGCACCTGCAGTGACTGGCAAGGTGTGCCTGGCAGCTTTACCAGCCAGATGCCAAGTTCTATCCTGTTCCAATAATAGCGTCTGGGTGGCAAGCTGGCTTCCTGCTCACATATAAATCTGCCACAGGCCCACGGAGTGCTCCTGGAAGCCTGGACTTGGATTGGCTGCTTACCACCCACCTCTGAGGAAGGGAGTGACTACCCCCGACTCTTCCCTGAGTTCTAGTAACTGTGTGGTAGAATTCCCTTTGAAGGTTGTATGCCTGCTCCTTTTGGTGATTTCTGTGTCTACCTGGACCACCTTGGTTCTACTCTTGGTGCCCTACCACCCTCTCATGCAGAAATGACCTCCAAATCACAGGCGATGCTTCCCTACCTCTGTCTTGTACGGAGAACAGTTGGAGCCTGAGTGCACCAGCCAAGTGGCGTTGGGAAGGCAGATGGCTCTACTTCATTTTTGGTACGGAATGTGTCGAAGGGTCTACCCTGGCCCCTGTGGATGCCAAATCAGCATGAAAAGTCTACATTTTTCAGTTGAATTACAGTGATTTTTCATGCCTAGTAAATACTCAAAAGAAGCATTCCTATTAAGTTCCTTTGCAAGTAGGCACTTGTCCTGGTAAGGACTTTCCCATTAAGGTAAGGACTTTACCATCTACTTTCCCATTAAGTAGATGGTAAATGAGGCTATTTCATAATTTCTACCACTGTTAAACTTTATGGAGATTGGGCAGAAAATAATAAGAAGTCTAGTTCTTTAGTAGAGAAGTATAAAGCTTTAGAGTAACTGGCCAGAGTTTGAATTCAGTTTCTATACTTATGAGAAATAATATAGATAATAATAATAATAATAATAAAATAGAGATAATTATAGAATATAGTAATAATATACAAAATAATCATAGAATAATATATAAATAATGCAGATAATCATAAACTTCGACAGCACCGTAATTGAAGATCAAATGTAAGAATGCATGAAATGCACTTAACACAGCACCTAACACAAAATTAATACTATTCAGTGCTTTAAGACTTTTTTTTTTTCTTTCTGGCTTCTTTCCAAGTCCTCACAATGGATCTGCGTTCACATTCTTCAGTGTTACTGGCAGTTAGCACGGATGGTAAAGAGTCTTAAGTAAGTTGGTTTGAGGTTGAACGGCCTTGCTTGAGTGACTGCAGAGGCCCATTTTACTATTGTGTAACTTAAATTTTTCAGCTTTGACCTCGATGACAGGTTTGTGTAACATGCTGCAAGTCCCCCTGTAATTATGGTTAGATGAAAAGAATATATGGGATAATGATATGACTTTTCCCCACCCCTTGCTCAACACTGTGGTATAGAAGGAAGAGGCCTCTTGAGAAAGCACTTTCGGAATGGTAAGAGCATGTGTGTTGGTTTGTCTTAGAACACAACATTCTTGGATTCCGCTCCTGGTGGACTTGGTCAGGCCTACTGGGCTGAGGTTCGCTACAGGAGACAGTTAGAATGCAATGCTATGCAAGCAAGTGCGATTCACGGCCACTGAAGATTTTGCAGAAATGTTAATGTTTGCGAAGTCCTCTGAAGTTCATATTTTCCATGCATCTGGAAATTCCAGTTGCCAAAATTGAATTGTCGCTCTTTATAATTTCCATTCCTTTATTTGGTAGCTAGTCTGGGACTGCTCTTAATTAAGGACTCATACCTTCCTTCCAAATTTCTTCTTTAACCAGGCTTTATTTGTCTAACAGACTGAGGGGTGTCCTGGATTTTTTGTTGAAATCTGAGAGTTTAAGTGTCTGTGCATTCTCTATCCTAGTCTGGTGGTGAGCCAGACACCATTTCTTTTCTTTTCACCCACTTCCTCAGTGACACCTTTAAGGGCAACAGAAGCCCAAATTAGAGCTTCTCGATTAATGTGCACACAAATCACTTGAGGTCTTTGTTAAATTGCTGATTCTGGTTTAGGGGGTCTGGAGTTGGCTTGAGATTCTGCATTTCTAACACGTTTCCAGGTGATTCCCATGCTGCTGGAATGTAGATCAAGAGCACATGTATAACTTCATCCTAGCTTATACACAAAATTCTGTAGGGATCCAAGTCTCCAAACATTTACTGAGACTTTCAGCAAATCTAGCGTTTTTTTTTTTTCTTTTTTTTTTCTCTCTGAATCCTCAGGTGGAAGTTTTGGATCATTTTATCTTTTGGCAATACTAAACACCGTAGATTTATGAAGCCCTACTGTAGATCTATTTCCCTTGATTAGTTTATATTACATTAATATTTATCATCCACGTAGAATTTCAATCCTCATATATGTAACTGTTGCTGTGACAAACAACATACATATAAATAGAAATGTTTAGTCAGCTGCAGTGACTCTCTTGAGGCTGTTTTGCTTTTGCTGGCCTTTGGATTTTAAGTTTCCTTTTGTTGATTTCACCATCAGATTCATGGCCTTGTCAAACTTAGTGATATGTATCACCTATAAGATACCAGTGGGGTGTTTGCTATTGGCACTTTCCTGGATAACTCTAAACTGCACGAAAATTGCTCTTAATCTTTTTTTGTCATCTGCTCCATTGTTTAATAGGCACAAAGAGCCAGCTAGGATTTCTTTGGTCATCTTGTGTGATTGAACAATGAACAAATAAACCCAGACAACATGGTTAAAAACATCTCCCCACTTCCTCTTTTTGAAAACTAGGAATACATCTCAGACCAGAGAGGAGATGGAAATTTAGGATATATCTGTTTGGAATTGAATAAAGTGACTTACAGCTTATCAAACGTCAACTCTTTTGGTTGAAAGCACAAATGATAGCATTGGCTAGGCTTTCCTGATTCTTCCTCCTTTCCTGGTTGTCTATTTGTAATTTCCACTTTATAAGCACTTTCCTAGATTATCTAAAATTAATAACTCAAGCAATTAAAAGTAGTTTGCTACATTATTAGGTTGTTTATTTCAGAACTTTCTTCTTTCCTAATGTAAGGGTTTATTACTATTAACTTCCCTCTTCGAACTGACTTTGCTGCATCCCTTTTTTTGGTATGTTGGTTTTACATTTCTGTTTGTTTCAAGATATTTTTTGATATTCCTTTTGAGTCCTTATTTGACCCATTTATGGCTCAGGAGTGTGTTGTTTAATCTCCACATATTTATGAAACTTCCAGTTTTCCTCCTGTTATTGATTTCTAGTTTCATATCATCGCAGCCAGAAAAGATACTTGGTATGGTTTCAGTCATTTAAAATTTTCTAAGACTTCTTTTGTAACCTAGCATATGACCTATCCTGGACAATGTTCCATGTGCACTTGAGAAGAATGTGTATTCTGCTGCTATGCATGCGTATGTCTGTTAGGTTCATTTGGTAGAAAGTATAATTCAAGTTCAATATTTCCCAACTGATTTTCTGTCTGGATGATCTAGCCATTATTGAAGGTGAGGTACTGATATCCTCTACTATTACTGCATTGTTATCTACTTCTCCCTTCAGATTTGTTGGTATTTGCTTAATATACTTAAGTGCTCCAAAGTTGGGTGGATACATATCTATCAATGTTACAGTCTCTTGATGAATTGACCTTTTTATCCTTATATTACCTTGTCTCTTGTTACAGTTTTTGACTTAAAGTCTATTTTGTCATGTATAAATATAGCTATCCCTACCTACTCCTGCTGTCTCTATGTTTCCATTTGCATGGAATATCTTTTTCCATTCCACTACTTTGAGCCTATGTGTGCTCTTAAAGTTGAAGTGAGTCTCTTATAGACAGTATATAGTTGGGTTTGGTGTGTGTTTTTAATCAGCCACTCTATGCCCTTTGATTGGAGAATTTGATTTACTTACATTTAGAGTAATTATTGATAGATAAAGACTTACTAATGCCATCTTGTTTGTTTTCTTGCTGTTTTGTAGTTTATTGTTCCTTCTTCCTCTCTTGCTCTATTCCTTTGTGAATCAATGATTTTCTGTAATGCTATGCTTTGATTCCCTTGTCTTTATCCTTTGTGTATCTACTGTAAGTGTTTGCTTTGTGGTCACCATGAGGCTTAAGTAAAACATAGATATAATAGTCTACGCTAATAACTTGGATCATGTACAAAAACTGTCCTTTTACTCCCCTGCATATTTTATGCTTTTGATGCCCCAATTTACACCTTTCTGTATCTTTTATCCATTAACAAATTGATGTAGCTATAGTTATTTTTAATAATTTTGTCCTTTCATCTCTATACTGGAGTTAAGTGATTAATACACTTATTATGGATTTGTATTATGGAGTATTATGAATTTGACTATATGCTTAACAGTGTACCTTATATTTCCATATGTTTTCATGTTCCTAATTAATGTCCTTTTATTTCAGCTTAAAGAACTCTTTTCAGCATTTCTTGTGAAGCAAGCCAGTGGTGATTAACTCCCTCAGCTTTTGTTCATTTGGAAGAGTCTTTATCTCTCCTTCATTTCTGACAGACAACTTTGCTAGGTATAGAATTCTTGTGTGGCAGTTATTTTCTTTCAGCCCTTGAAATATATCATCCAAGGGGCACCTGGGTGGCTCAGTCAATTAAGTGTCTGACTCTTGATTTCTGCTCAGTTCATGATTTCATGGTTTGTGGGATTGAGCCCCATGTTGGGCCCTGAACTAACAGCTCTCTCTATCCCTGTCTCTCTGCACTTCCCCTGCATTGGCTCTCAAAATAAATAAATAAACTTTAAAAAATATATATCATCCCACCCTTTCCTGGCCTGAAACGTTTCTGCTGAGAAATCTACTGGTAGCCTTATGAGGTTCCCTTGCATATGAAGAATTTTTTTTTTTTTCTCTTGCTGCTTTTAAAATTCTCTCTTTGTTGGGAGCCTGGATGGCTCAGTCAGTTAAGTGTCTGACTTTGACTCAGGTCATTATCTCACAGTTCATGAGGTTGAGCCCCACATTGGACTCTGCTGACAGCTCAGAGCCTTGAGCCTGCTTTGGATTCTGTGTCTCCTCTCTCTGACCCACCCCTGCTCACGCTCTGTCTCTCTCTCTTTCTCAAAAAAATAAACATTAAAAAAACCAAAATTCTCTCTTTGTCTTAGATTTTAGACAGTTTTATTATAATGTGTCTTGGAGAAGATTTCTTTGTATTGAATCTGTTTAGGGACCTATGAGTATCATACACTTGATGTTTAAATCTTTCTCAAGATTTCTGGATTCAAGCTTCAAGATGTTGACTTAGTAGATCTGAGGATGGCAATGATCAGTTTCCTTTGTTGATTCCTCTTCCTCTCTCTGACTTCTAAATATTAGAGTGTCCCCAGATTCAGATGTCTTTTCTTTTCTAGCTATGCTCACTCCCTAGATAATGTTATCTAGGTGCAGAGATTTAAATACCATGTACACACTGATGATTTCTATACTTCTAGGTCCAGCCTGCTCCTTTCCCTGAACTCTAGACTAATGCATTAACCACCTATCCAACATTTCAAACCTAGTATGTTTTGATTCCCTTCCAAACCCGTTTTTTCCCCCCATAGTCTTTTCCATCTCAGAAAATGCAGCTATATGCTTTTGGTAGCTCAGGTCGAATGCCTTTCTTATACCTCACATAAATATTGCTAGCAAATCCTTAACTTTCAAAACATATCCCAAATCTTACTACTCTTCATCATGGCCACTTCTCTATCCTGGTCAAAGTCACTATCATATCTCTCCTGGATTATGGCAATTGTCTCCTAATTAATCTCTCTGCTGCTCCATTCAGCACCAGCCTTCCAGCCTGCTCTCTCACCACCCTTTCCCTTACTTCTTCCACTCATGCTATATTGGTTCCTAATTCTTCTTGAAATACACCATGTATGTTCCACCCAGAGCTTTCATACCAGCTGACCCCTCTGGCTGGAAGGATCTCTCTTGAGATATTTGTACACCACACTCTCTCACTTCATTCAGGTCTCTTCTTAAGTGTGATCTAGCAAATAGAGGCAGCCCTGACTAACCCATATAGAATAGTGATAGCTCTACAACCCAACTTTATTTCTCTGCATAGTATTCATCCCCACCTGAGAGGTTTTACATTTTTATTTGTTTATTGTCTGGATCCTCCCATCAGATATAACCTCTAGGAAAGAATGACTTTTTTATGCCATCACTGAACAGGCACTCAATGTATACTTGTAATAGTTGTAGAATGAATGAATGAATGAATGAGAACTGTATTTCCCAGCAATGATTTTCTAAGCATAGTGTCTATTTCCAATTAGAAATTTATTGAGGTCAGATACCCTATCTTGTTAATTTCTGTACCTTATCAAATAAACATTTGTTGAGTGAATGAATAATTGTAGTGTAGAGGAAATACTACACACTTTAGAGAAAGGTAGCTGGGCTCAAATTCTGGCTTGGCCTTGGATTAATCATGTAACTTAGGCTAAGTGATTAGGTCTTCCTGAGCCATAATTTCCACATAAGGAGATAAAAGTTTTATTTATTTATTTATTTATTTATTTATTTATTTACAGGTAGAGAAAGAGAGAGAACGAACATGGGGAGGGGCAGAGAGAAGGCGAGAGAGAATCCCAAGTGGGTTTCATGCTGATAGTGAGGTTTGACCTCATGAACTGTGAGATCATGACCTGAGCCAAAATCAAGAGACAGACACTTCACCAACTGAGCCACCTAGGCGCCCCCCAAAGCTCTACCTATGGTTCTTCCAAGGATTAAATGAGATAACGTATTTAAAGTTCTTAATATAAAGACTTAACTATATTCGGAACTTAGCATATTGATGCTGATATTCTTCATCACCAATATTAATGTCTTCTCTCTTTTCCTCTTCATTATATTTACTTCCTACTTCACAGATTCTTTAAAATCAATGAAAGGTATTAACCCAAGCTCTGGTAACTGAGCTTCTCACTGCCCCAGGTTTGTAAAGTCTAGATTAATGGAAATCCTAGATTTATCCCAAAGACTCAAGTGAAGAGTATAAATGGCCACAAATTCATACTTTGGAGGAGCTTAAAAATAGGTCTAGAATATATTCAGAATCCACCTACTACTACCTCTACTTTTATCTCTTCTGTAGATTAGTGCAACTGGTTTCCTAGCTTTTGTCCTTGTGCTAACTCTACTCTAACTACAATAGTCTTCTTGCTGTCCCTGGGGCATGTTATGCATGGCCCATCCCCAGGACTTTTGAGCTTGTGATGTCCTCTGACTGGAATATTCTTTCCTAAAATACTTGTAGCACTCATACTCTTGCTTCAGATCTTTGCTCAAAAATTCATCCTTACAAAAAAGTCTTCCTTGGGCCCCTTTTTGTCAATTTCAATGCTTCCACCCTAGGAAGACACATGACCTTTCCCACTTTACTATTTTTTCCATAACGTCGTGTCATCATAGGACAAACTATATATTTATCACTCAAGAGTAGAACATAAAGCTCCATGAGGGCAGGGTTTTTGCTTGTTTTGTTCCCTCCCCCCCTTTACCCCAGTGCCTGGCACACAGTGGCTGATTAAAGATGTTTATTACATGAATTGGTAAATGAATAAATGAATGAATGAATAAGGGAAGAGGGATGGATAGGGGTTGCCTGAGTGTCCAGGTGGGAATGTGAACTGGAAGGAAGAGGGGTAAATTTAGAATACACATCTGCTTCTGTGTCCTCAGGCTTGGCTGGCTCAGAGGTGGCTCAGCTCCTGTCACCTGGCCCACTGACAGCTGACATCATAACAAAGCAATGTGCTGGAATGAGTCAGGTTCTGGAATGCTGGAAGACCTCCACGTGTCAGGGTGACCTTAAAAGTGGGGATCCATGGTCTCTTGTTGCATATTCCCCCCAAGTAATTAACTCAAGGCCAAGGACCCTCTCTGGTGTTGTCCCCAGTTCTCAAGGAACAGATATAGAAAATGGTGGGTTTCCAGAAACATCTCACTGGTAGAGCAGAGTTGACTTCTTTGTTTTCTTTCTGGATTATGCTTTTGCTGGCTTGAAGGAGGCAACTGGCTGTGTAGGTTTAAAATGTTCCTTTAAGGGTCTACTATATGTCGGAGAGCAAAGGAAAGAATTAATTAAGCAAAGTAGAACTTGGGAGGTGATTTGACTGTAGTTAGTCATCATCTTTAACCTTGGTGCTTTCATTATGCTCAGGAAGCACACTCTCTGGGTCACTTTGTCTTGTGGTGGCTCACTCGTCATGCCTATCCCTAAAGGATATGGGCAGTTGGCTTAGATTAGCATTGTTGGACTGCTTCCTTCTTTGGAGAGTGGGCTGGAAAACTTCTCTGCTCTCAGAGGTGCCTCTGGGGGTGAGAAAGATGAATCAGATTGCAAGCAAAAACCAGAAAGAGGGATGGGGTGGAGTTGGGGAAGAGTCACTTCCTAACTTAACGTGACTTTCCCCAACCCTGAAAGAAAGTCTTGGGTGGTTTTTTGGAATGAGTAGCAGCTGAATCTCTTCTGGGATTTTAGGCCCAAATGGGCAGTCTCTCCCTCTGTGGGTCCAGCCTCTTCTGGAAACCCCCTTCCTGGCCCAGCTCCCATTGAATGGATGCTGAGAACACCACCTCCCACTCTTGACCCTTCAGCCCAAGGAGTGGTGGCATTTTGCTTCTTTGGCTCATCTTGAGGAAGTCTTGCCATTTCCTGTTTGGATTCCCAGCTTTTCCATCAGCTATGTAACCTGTTCTATGTATCAATTTCCTTTTGTTTGAAAGATACAGAATGGGTTTTGTTTTCTTGACTGCACTCTCACTGGTCTGCTCAGTTCAAACTGTTTTTAAATTTGTGAAGATAGGACTACTTCTCACATTGTTTTTGAGTTTTAAAAAATGTATAAAGCTTAAAATATTCACTTTGATCTGTACAGATGTATACATTTATCTGGTCATGTCTTTGTTTAATATTTGTATACCACTCTATGGGTTTCCTGAACATGGGCACTGGGACACTGGTTTTCTGTTGTAGGTTGAAAAACCAGAGAATGTGCGAATGGTTTTTTACTTAGTTTCCCACTGTGTCATCAAATATCTGCCGCCAACCAGAGGTACAGGTTTTTTAAAATTGCATTTAACTTCTCTGAGCCTCAATTTCTTCATTTAAAGAAAAAGGAAGTTGTATTTGATGGGTCATTTAAAAACTTTGATTTAGCCTCAAAACTCATTTTTAAAGTACAATCTGATCTGAACCTCAACATATAAAGTAGGAGATCCTAAGCTCTCCTCACTGACCTCCAGATGATCTCACCTTGTCTCCTACCGCAGGCCTGAGTTCTCACTGTCCAGCGCTGGAGTACAAAATGATTAAATAAAGAGTACTCACATTCTGCTCTATTTTTGATTTTATGCTTCTTGAAGGAATCCAGAGACTTTGTTTCTCAGAATTTTATTTTTCAGTTTTAGAACTAAGATATAAAAAACACCAAACATTTTTAAGCTTGATTTTTACCTATCTTAATTAATTTACCTATGTCATCTTCATTATTTATCTTAATGCAAACATTTTTTAGCCTGATGTTTACTTCTCTTTACTTATCTTACTGTGAAGCAGAAAATCCCATGTTTCCTTGGAAGATCTAAGGTTTTGTTGGAAAAAAGTGCCAATAGAAAATTCTCTTATTAAAAGAAATAAAACTGGGTCTGCCCTCCTAAGAGGATATTCCTGTTTCCTAAATGCAATATCCCACAGACACAGTCAGGGCTGCCTGATTCCCTGGCCCTCATGCTCCTCCTCCTGCTAAGACAACATCTTAGCCTCGCTCTGCTCTCCATTGCACTTTGGAGAAATCCTATGCTGGGTGGAACTCTCAGGGGCTCTAGCTCAATACTCCCGTGACTTAAACTCAAGTTGTCGTTGCCGGAACTCTGCCTTTGGCTTTGCTCCCAGTTTAGCGTATCGTGGACACCAATTTCCCCTTAAACTCGATATTGAGGCAAAATCCACCTATTTTCCTGTGCCTGGTTTTCCATCCTGATTACCTGCTGAGAGTCCTAGCCACATCAGACCTGCTTGCCAGTTCCTCCCCAGGACTGGGCACTGCTTCCTGTTCAAAGCTCTTTAATGCTAATCACTTTTAATCAGAGTCTCGAATACGTCCTATTTCAGGACACTGGTATGCACCGTCCACCTGCCAGGACACCCTGTTAGATCTTGCTGACAAGGCCCCCCTCATGGACTTCTTTCTTAAAGAAATCAGTTATCTGTTATCCGTTTGGGTGCCCTGAATATTCTGCCAGTCTGGGCTCCCTCACTCTCCCCAAAGGCGGTCTGTTTCTTCATTACTTGTGCCTGGATCTAGGTCCTGTCCCATTATGGTCCCTATGGTTCTACCCTAGTTAAACTTTCCATGTCTAATCTGGGTCAGGAGCTAGTACTAGTTACATGAGACCTTTTGCCTGTCATAAGATGCAAATCCTTTCTGGGTCCAAATAATCTTATTTCCCTCTCCACACTATTATGCTTCTGTTAATCACATAATTATTGAATACCAGGTGCTAGAGGATATGAAGTTTAATAAATAAGTGGCCTTTGGGAACTGATAGTCTTGCTGGGAAGAGGTTTTAAACAACTAATTGTAACACACTATGATAATGATTGTGCTCTTAGAGCACAGAAGAAAGAAGTCCAAATACAAAGGGGGGGATAGTGGTGGGGGAAGAGATACTTTCAGGGAGCCTTGAAGGATTAATAGAAGCTCATCACTGGTGGATACCAGGGAGGAAAATCCAAGCAGAGACATCAAGACATGTTTGAGGAAGGTGGAGTTAGTGGTTGTGGGTGTGGCTGTAGCACCAAAGAAATGAAGGTGAAAAGGTATAAGAGGAAGGCCAAGGGGTTTAGGCTGCATTGTTCAGCAATCAGAGTTAAGGGAGAGTCTGAAGTAGCAGACTGTCACAATTGTATTTGCATCTTATGGAGATTCTTTGGAGGTATCGGTTGGAAGGAGGTGAGACCTGAGGTAAGAACACCAGTAGACAGGCTTTAATACAATAACTGAGGCAAGAAATAATACGTGCTTACGAGGAAAACTATCAGTGGAGATGGGCTGGAGTGGGCGAAGATTTGAAAAGTGTTTATGAAGTAGAATAGACAGGATTGGTGATCAGTTGAAAAGAAAAGTGAAGAGGGAGCTGCTGAAATTAACTCTCAGAAACCTGGGAGCTATGGAGGATAACTCCCAAATGTGTGCTTGGGGAATTGGGTAAGAATGGGGATACCATTCCCTAAGATGGGACTGCAAAGGAGGTGATTTTGGACATGTTCTGTGAGAAGCATCTGGGGGATGCCAAGTAGAGATGTTCCATAGACAGCCCACAGTCTGAAAATCACATCCGGCTCAAGAAAGACTCCTTGGCTTCAGATTAATTTGGAAACTGTCAATATATACAGGATGACCATAAATCCCAAAAACATAGACAATAATATTTTGTCGTGTATTGTAATATAGTATTGATAAATCATTTCTTATGGATTCACCTACATTTCCAGACTTTATGGCCATCCTGTTGAAATCTGTTAGAGCCAGATAGAATATATAATGTAAGAAAAGAAAGGGATTGAACCTGGAGTCCTGGGAACTACAGTATTTATGGGGCAAAGGAGACTGAGAAGAAACAGAGAGGAGGTGAGATTTAAAGCCCTGAGAAAGCCCAAGAGGAGAGTGCTACTTCCACTGAGATGGAAGGGAAAGTGGTGAGATGAGTAAGAATGTGCAGATGTCAGCCCAACTTGCCATCAGACTCCTTTAAACCTTTTCCCCCAGCGGCCAAAAGTATTACTTTCTCTAGAACAGTGGTTCTTAACTTTTATAGGGTAACACGTTCTTTGAGAATCTGATGGAAGCCACGGACCCTCTTCCACCCATGAATAGCAGGAATGGAATGCAGTGTTATGGGGTCACAGAACTTCTGAGCCCAACACCCAAGAATCTCAGGTTAAGACTCCTGGTATTTTATAAAACTGCTTCTAAATACAGAGAAGGTCTTAGTTTCCCCGCATTTTGGGGAAACAGAGGTTTATTTTCTTGTGAGACAGCAGAAGAAAAAGAATGAATGCTACACAGCAGCATGATGTCATTAAGTTTATCAAAGCCCAAATGATTTTTTTTTCTCCCATTAGAGGGAATTTTTTTCCTTTCCTTTTTTTCTGTTGTCTCTTCCTAGACAGCTTAATTGTTTTTTTTCTGAGCTGAAATTGACTTTACCTTTCTTTGCATAGTTATTGATTGTTGCTACCATAAATTGCTTCAGCTTGTAAGTCTCAGCCACAGAGTTTTCAGAAAATTTTTAAAATCATATTTCTTCTAGAGAACATTTAGAATCCTATTTTCCCCCAACAGATGTAATGCAGTTTCTTTATATTGCTCCTTTTCGTTTGACACTGTGATCATATCTCCTTTAAACATTCCTTAATTTGGGCTCTCTTGGCACTGTGCCCTCCCTTTCTGTCTCTGTCCTCTTTGTTATTGTTTTTAGGTCTCTTTGTTGACTTATTTGTGCAGCTAAGGGCATCTTCGAAGGCTATGTTCTTAAGTGCTTTGCCTTCGTTTGTTTTTTACCCACTCCTTTTCATTTAGTTAATTCTAACAAACATTTGAGTGGGGACTATGTTTCGTGCACTTACTCTTATAACTGCAAAAATCCTCTCTGAGGATTTATGCCTCCAAATTGTGCCTCTAGCTCTGACATGACACAATGACATAATTCCCACGCTGCCACCACGTCACTTCAAGATGTCCCAGCTCTGCTTCCCCTTCTAACTGGCCTTTCTTACAATTTCATTTTTCCATGCCAACCAGTAGCCTCATCAATTTTCAGTTTCTCAGCCTAGAAGTTTGGAATGTTTTTAATCTTTGATCATACCAGAAGTGAAAAGCAAGGCAAAACTACCAAAACTCTGTTGAAAACTCTGTGACCTTGTTAAGTTCACAAAATAAAACACTGTTTTCCTGCTTATTGATCTTTATGATCAACTTTATTGATCTTGTACTTTTAGTGATTCCCCTTTTAGTCCTGCTACTTTTCTGTCTTTCATCATTTTCTTTCTTCTTTTTTCATTCTTGTGTTTTAGGTTCTTCTGTGTCATTATTCTGATCTCACATTGCTCTCCCTTATATGCTTTTGTACATTATATACTTTTGCACTTATCATATGTGTGGACTATGTCCAATAGATGTCAATCTATTATTTTGGATATATTTCACATGTTGATAATTTAATATCAGGCATTGAAATTCTCCACTTAATATCTAGATTATTTTTTATCCTACTCTCCTTCAATATCATCTGGTTAAGCTTGGAAAATTTCAGATGGGAAAATGAAAAAGGTCAATGATATCTAGCTATAGATCTTCTTGTCACATCCTAAATTTTACAGTTTTTATGTCACAACTCAATTTTTCTTCTCCTTGGTTTTATGATTCTCACTGTTGGATTATGGCAAAGTTGACATCAGAATCATACTCTGAAACTTCCACACCAAACTGAGATAGCAGTGTCCTATTCAGCACAATATGAATTTGCAATCATAAGAGGGACAAACTTACGAAAGGTGACAAATGGGCTAGAGGTGAGTCAGTGTCTATCACTTAATTTGACTTTTGGCTTTTCACTAAACCTTTTTTTCCATGAGGGTGTTTATCATAATAGACATATGTTTTCAATGTATCAATCAGGAGGGTGTGTGGTCTTGTTTATTCTTGATTAAAAAGCCTATGTCAAATAAAAATCATTTCAAAGTTCCAGTAATAATTGGAGCAATAAGATGGTAAGGGGTAATTAAAGGATGTGGCTTTCTTTCAGAAACAAAAAAGAATCTGGTGACCACATGTACTCTCCTCCTCTTCTTTAATAAGTGTGCTGAAAGATGTCAGGGTTAGAAACTATGGAGATTGGAGATACACCAACTTCATGCTAATATGTCAGACACAAGTCCAAATTCCCACATTGACTACATTCAGGAATTTGCACCTGGTGATGCTGTATGCTAACCAGCAATGTGCACATTTCACACTGTGATGATGCCTAGTCATAGTGGCACTGGTAGTATAGATGTCTGTTCCCCACCACCCCGCCCCCCACTTTCCTCCCCCCCGCCACATCTTTTAAATGGGAAGTATAGTTGCTTACCCTTCCCATTTTGAACTCTTGGACTACAAACCATAAATTACCCAGGTTATTGCTCATGAATTGTGGCCATTTAAGGACTTTCTATTTCAGCTGGTTTGACTTGGAAAACTCAGACCATTGAGAATGAGAAATTATCCTGGGGACAAAATGTTTTTACTATACACAGTGCTGTTTTCTTCTTTTTTGCAAAAATTTTGTTGAGTTTATTGGCCAGCATGAAAAAAAAATTCCAATCCTTTTGGTCAGTACTGAATGATTTGATCCCATGTCTTTGTGTCTTTTGAGAGTTGTCCAATGGGTCCATCATAGCACATTAAACAGCTGCTTCTCTGTTCTATTTTGTACTTTATTGGTCAATTCCCATTGGTTTAGTTTCTGTGCCTTTAATAGGACTGTCTATTTAGATTAATAGTCATGAACACAGTGATGTGGTGATAAGGACCATCTTCTATTTAGGGTTTGGCTAATTCAATTGTACTTGAAAAATGTCCTCTGAGATCTACTTTAAGGAAACAAATAAGAAAGAATGTGATAATCTATTATCTTAGCCATTGAGAAAATTAGATATGTGAATAAAAAAGTAACTCAGGAAAAAGATAAAGTATGCTCTAAATGTGGTATAGGAATAAATGGTGTGAGAACAGCAAAGGTAGGTGAGGGCAGGAAGTATGTATTCTTCCTAAGATCCTTACAGGAAAGGTTGATGGTAAACTGTCACCTCATAAGTGGGGAAAGAATGAAGGGAACCTTAGTTTCCTCTTTAGAATAGAACCCTTTGCCTATGATCAGTTGCTTATTAGGCTACTAAACTACAATGCTTCTGACTAATTATTCTTCTAATTGGCTACAGCACACTTTTAACTAGGGTTTCACATTTATTTCATCTAAAAGAACTTTAAGAAATTGCTTAAGTAGTCCCTGAGGCCAGCACATGCTTTTATTTGAGATGTTTCAAGATTGATTATCTGACTCATTAGAGAATAAATATGAATATTCTTAATGTGAGTTAAGGACTGTGTTCTAAGACTTTTTTAAATTTAAATTTTAGTTAATATACAATGTCATATTGGCTTCAGTAGTAGCATTCAGTGCTTCCTCACCTTACATACAACACCCAGGGCTCATCACAAGTGTCCTCCTTAATGTCATCACCCATCTAGCCCACCTGTGTTCTAAGACTTAGATGTTGCCTCCTTAATAAATCATGCTTCTTCATTGTACTATTTTTGAGTAGAAAAGATGCTGATTCTTCTTTTAGATGTGTGAAGATGAAAGGTCATGTTCCTGGAGTGGGAAACTAGATGCAGCTCAGACTCCAATGTTAGATCTTGGAATGAATGCGTCATACCAAGGGGGTCAGGCTTTGTCTAAACTGACATGTTGGTGGATGAGTTACTTAAACTCTTAAACTCAATTTTTCCATATGAAAAGTTGAGATAACATATTCCTTTGCAGAGATTAAAATATATATTATATATTATTGGGGCGCCTGGGTGGCGCAGTCGGTTAAGCGTCCGACTTCAGCCAGGTCACGATCTCGCGGTCCGTGAGTTCGAGCCCCGCGTCAGGCTCTGGGCTGATGGCTCAGAGCCTGGAGCCTGTTTCCGATTCTGTGTCTCCCTCTCTCTCTGCCCCTCCCCCGTTCATGCTCTGTCTCTCTCTGTCCCAAAAATAAATAAACGTTGAAAAAAAAATTAAAAAAAAATATATATATATATATTATATTATTTGGAAAATAGTAGATGCTCCAAGAACTATAGCTCCTATTACAACAACAGCAACAGTAAGAACAACAATGATAAATAACACAGAGTGCTTACTATATTCCAGATGCTGTTCTAAGAGTTTTACATGTGTTATCTCATTTAATCTTTGCAACAATATTATAGGCTACCCATTGACTCCATTTTATAGGTAAGGCACAAAGAGTTTAAAATATCTTTCCACCTTGTTATTTGTCCACAGTGAAGCATAGTATCAAAGATGCAATACTATATTTATTCCAAAGATTTTCTTTGGAAGCAATGTAATGAAACATTTTAGGACATGATGCCGATAAACAGAACTTGGAAAATCAAGAAAGTTCTCAATTCTTTCCCTTTGCTCAGCTAATCAATTTTCAATTCATGCCCATTGAGAAGGCTGGTATTTTAACATTTGTGGACATGTTTCAGCCTCAACTGCTATATTCTGATGGTGAACTGTCTTTTTCTAGGAAGTACACTGTTTTTGTAAAACCTAATAATACCTGGAATTGCTTGTTATTAAAGAATCTGTTTAGAATTTTGAGGAGAGGCAAATAGAGTGACTATTGACTGATATTACAATTTGAAAATTATTTTAGATGTTTGTGCTCATTATTATACACAAATGACATTTAAAACTATGGGCCAGTGCTCCTACTGTTTCTTTCGTTACTTAAAAAAATATAAAATGGGGCGCCTGGGTGGCTCAGTTGGTGAAGTGTCCAACTCTTAATTTTGGCTCAGGTCATGATCTCTTGGCTCATGGGTTTGAGCCCATGTTGGGTCCACACTGACAGTGCAGAGCCTGTTTGGGATTCTCTCTCTCCCTCTCTCTCCGCCCCTCCCCCACTCGCACACATTAGCTCTCTCTTTCCCTCTTAAAATAAATAAATACACTTAAAATATATGTAAAATAAAACAAGGAAAAACAAAACAATCTGGTTTAGAAGTGAAGTCATAAGGCCATTACATAGTTGCATTTTTTTTACTTGTTTTTATTTTGTTTTCTGTTGAAAGAATAGAATAAAAAACACATTTAAAAGTCAGGCCATTCTGCATTTGGCAAGGAGCTAGTTTAATTAGGTAATTATCACAGTTTCTTTCTGTTCTTCAGAATCAGTTTACAGCCTGAAGCATTTAAAATTTCTTATCATAAAATTTAGATAGGATCTGTTTTTGGGAAGAGTTTGAGAAGGATTGGTAATAATTCTTCTTCGAATGTTTGGTAGAATTCACCAGTGAAATCATCTGGTTCTGGACTTTTGTTTGCTGGGAAGTTTTTGATTACTGATTCATCTCCTTGCTAGTAATCCCTTTGCTTAGGGAAATTAAGAAGGAAATTCCATTTATAATTGTATCAAAAAGAATAAAATACCTAGGAATAAATTTATTCAAGGAAGTGAAAGGCCTGTATATTGAAAACTATAAGGTATTAATGAAAAATTGAAGAAGACACAAATAATTGGAAAGACATTTCATGCTTATGGACTGGAAAAATTAATATCGTTATTAAATGCATTAAAATGTTCATACTACAAGCAATCTACAGACTCAATGCAATCCCTATCAAAATTGCAATGACATTTTTCACAGAAATAGAACGAACATTACTAAATTTTGTTTCAAACCATAAAAGATCCTGACAGTCAAAGCAATCTTGAGAAAGAAAAACAAAGCTGGAGGCATCATGCTCCCTGATTTCAAAATATATTACAAAGGTATAGTAATTAAGACAGTATGGTACTGGCATGAAAACAAACACACAGATCAATGGAACAAAATAGAGAGCCCAGAAATAAACCCACACATATATGGCCAATTAATTTATGACAAAAACAGCCAAAAATATACAATGAAGAAAAGATGGTCTCATCAATAAATGGTGTTGGAAAAATTAGATAGCCACATGCAAAAGAATGAAACTTGACCACTATCTTCCATCAGACACAAAAATTAACTCTAATGGATTAAAGACTTGAACATAAGACCTGAAAACATAATACTCCTAGAAGAAAACATAGGCAGTTAGGTACTTGACATGGGTCTTGGGAATGATTTTTGATTTTGACACCAAAAGCGAAAGCAAACATAAACAAGTGGGACCACATCAAACTAAAAAGCTTCTGCATGACAAAGAAACCATCAACAAAATGAGAAGGCAGCCTACTGAATGGAAGAAAATATTTGCAAACTATGTATCTGATACATAGGGGGCTATAGGGGGCTATAGGGGGCTAACATCCAAAATACATAAAGAGCTCACACAACTGAATAGTAGAAAAACAAGCAATCCAATTAAAAGTGGGTAGATCTGAATAGACATTTTTCAAAGAAGGCATACAGACAGTCAATGGGCACATGAAAAGATGCTCAACATCACCAATCATTAGGGAAGTGCAAATTAAAACCATAGTGAGCTATCTCCTCATACTGTTTAAAATGGCTATTATCATAAAGACAAGAAAAACAAGTGTAGGCAAGACTATGGAGAAGAGGAGACCCTCATGCACTGTTGGTAGCAATGTATATTGGTACAGCCACTATGGAAAATATTATAAAATTTCCTCAAAAAATTAACAATAGAACTACCATATGATCCAGCAATGTCACTTCTAGATATTTATCTGAAGAAAATGAGAATGCTAACTTGAAAAGATACACACATCTCATGTTTATTGCAGCATTACTCCCAAGATATACAAACAACCTGTGCTTATCAATGGCTGAGTGAATAAAGAAATTGTGATGTGTGTGTATATATAATGGAATGTTATACAGCTATAAAAAAGAATGAAATCTTGCCATTTGTGACACTATCATTGGAACTTGAGAGGATTATGCTAAGTGAAATAAGTCAGACATGGAAAGAAAAATACTGTATGATCTCTCTTACACACTGAATCTAAAATAAACTATAACCCAGCTCATAAAAACAAAACAAAAACATTTAAGGAGTATTCTGCAGTTGTCAAGGAGCTACTTTAATCAGGTAATGACCACAGTTTCTTCTTGTTTTTCAGAATCATTTTATAGTCCAAAACATTTAAAATTTCTTACCATAAAATTCAGATAGGTTACTATAGCTTCCATAGTTCTATAGCAACTAAGCACATAAATATTGTGATTAAGATAATAGAAAATATTAATGATAGTACAAAGGGATTTATCTAAAAAAATACTGAGAAGTTAGATACACTTTCATAAAATTCATTAGTAGTTATAGTGAGTTTTTATTAATAATAATGTGCACATTTTTGATGCCTAAGCAATTAAAATTTTTTAACATTTATTTATTTTTGAGAGACAGAGTGTGAACAGGGGAGGAGCAGAGAGAGAAGGAGACACCGACTCCGAAGCTGGCTACAGGCTCTGAACTGTCAGCAGAGAGCCCCATGCAGGGCTCAAACTCACAAACCACCAGACCATGACCTGAGCCAAAGTCAGAGGCTTATCGGACTGAGCCGCCCAAGTGCTCCAAGTGCATTAACAATTTAAAAGTCTCACTGGGAGTGAAGAAAATGAAAGGTTTGATCTAACATTTCCTGAACGTTCTGGGTACTATAACCATGGAAACTGTAATATTGTAATACAACAATGTTAATAAACTAAGTTAACAAAGTAATTTGTTTCTGATATGTAGTGTACTGATGATAGTTTGCAATATTTGGTTCTTCATTTCTTTGCTTTGACAGGTCAGAAGTTTAGCCATCTCAAATGAGTTGTTTCGTTTGTCATGTTTTGTGGGTGGGGTGGGTGGATTAAAGGACTCCTAGATACATTGTTTCTTGGGTATTGGAAGTCTAGGTTGAAAGAACTCATCTGTCTTGTTAATTACAAATGCACCGCCGGTGGAAGAGGGGTTGGCAGAGGCCAATTTGAAGAAGGATCTACTACACTGATGTTTTGCTGACATTTCAACTACTGAATTTTACTGCAGAAGAAAAGGTCCAGGCGGTGTGATCCTGACGTGTTTGAGGGGAGCCCCCTCAATTCCACAAAAGCTTGTGTGAGTCTAAGGTAAATGCTCTTGCCACTCAAATTCTTTGAAGAAACAAAACAATAGCCATACACAAGATTACTATCTGAACTTAAATGCGTTATAGGCAAGTTATATGTATCTATATGCAGACAAGATGTATATTATCTTGCTACTTTCAGATTTTATGTTTCAAATTATTCTACATAATTTGAACCCAATGTGGGGCTGGAACTCATGACCCTGCGATCAAGAGTTACATGCTCCACTGACTGAGCCAACCAGGTTCCCCACAATTATTCAAGGCTTTTAATTTTATTTTTAAACCAGCTTTAGTGAGGTGTAATCACATAGAGTGAAATTCCTTTTTAGGTATACAGTTCAATGATTTGACAGATGAATACAGTTGTGTATCCACTATCACAATGAAGATACAGAACATTTCCATGACCCCATTAAGGATGCTTAATGCCTCTTTGTAGTCACTATCCTCCTCCTATCCCCAGACCCTGCTGATTTTATCTCTCTTCCTATAGGTTTCCCTTTTCCAAAATAAACCTGACATAAATAAAATCATGTAGGGGCTCTGGGTGGCCCAGTTGGTTAAGTGTCAGACTCTTGATTTCGGCTCAGGCCATGATCTCCTGGTTTGTGAGATTGAGCCCTGCAGCCGGCTCTGTGCAGACAGCGTGGAGCCTGCTTGGGATCTTCCCCTTCCCTCAAAGTAAATAAACAAAAATTAATAAAATAAAATAAAATCATGCTGTGTGGGAGGCTTTTCTATTTTCATCATGAAAGCTAATATAGTCCCTGCTCCTTCTGCCTGTGCGATGCTTACATTCAATTTTTGACTGTTTTTGTTTTGGGTGCCCAGAGAGCCTAGGAGAGGCAATGAAAAAGAGATAAAAACAAAAGGGATTGTTACATGGGAGTTAAGAAGAGTGGTATCAATATGAGAAATGAATGAATGGAACACATTTCTTTTGTCTGCTTCCACCTGTCGATCTGAAGCATAATCTAGAGCAAGTTCAAATTCTGGAAGGAATAATGACATGATGACAGCTGTGTGACAGGATGACTGTTTCCAACATCACACACAGGGGTTCAGAACACGCATATCTGTGGAGATGTGTGAAGATGTACAGCACTTATGTGGCCATGGCTGTTTCCCTCTCCCACTGCAGACATTAATGATCGGTCAGGACTCTGATCCCAACATGCAGCCTCCAATCCTTCTCGGGACAGCATTCTTGAACTTACTATTTGTGGATCAGAACTGTCAAAAGAGATGAAACCTATTGCCACTCCAGAGGCTTATGTTTAAGGACATAACAGTTGTTAATAAAGCATCATCGGGTGAGGTGAGGTTTTTGGCTGGTCTTAGAGACAGAGTATTTTGAATTTATTTGGTAGCAAGACCCCCAGCAAGATCTTGGTAGAGTCTATCACAGAAATGCTTTCCAAGGGCATTATTTGAAGTATGATATAACATTGCTTTCTGTAAATATTTTGCAAGCTTTGCAAACATACAGGATAAATTTACCGAATCCTAGAATTTTTGTTTCTTGTTTTCTATTCACAGTCATTAAACATTCATTTGTTAAATGGTTAACACATTCCATTACTCTACAGAATTTATATTTGTACCACCACAATGTTTCAGAGCAATTCAAGATTAAATTAATGTGACAGGTCCTATTTATCAATATGGCAGCCCAACTGTTGGAGGACAAAGGATGATTTACACCCGTGTGTGTGTGTGTGTGTGTGTGTGTGTGTGTGTGCATGTGTCCATACACATCTTGCATAAACTTGTGGGCTCTGCTTTGGTATTTCTTTAAAACTGGAGGATTCCTGATAAAATAATCTTCTAAATACCTCAACATATGGTTTGAATCATCAAAAAGAAAAAAAAAAACACTTGTAAAAGCACATAGAGGCACCCAAAAACACGTACATCTTACAAGTCAACTCCCTTTGTAGTCAATGTAAACCATGAAAGACAGTTATTTTGAGTCAAATTCCAACATATGTATATTTTCAAAGTATCTTGCTCACTTGAATTATGAGAGGTGCTTCAAGTAAAGACAACATGGGAAATTCGCTATACTTACACTATGTGCTTATAATTAGAATATTTTCTGGCCAAAGGTCAAAGCTATTTTGAATGCCTGTGTTGCTATGGATTTTGTTTGTCCTAAGAGTTTGTAAAAAGGAATAAGAGGGGCCAATCATTTCATATGCTTACATGTTCCTGTGACATGCAAGGAATTCCTGTGACATGTCCATGGAATTGGACATACTAATATGAATAAATGATAATTAAATGCAAAATGCAGTCGATGACAAAGATGTTAGTACTTTCAATATTTTTTTGTGGTAAAAACATGAAACTGCCCAATTTTAGACGTAGAGAGGCCTCAGAGGTCATCATCTAATCTCATTGTGCAGATATGCACACCCAGCAGCAGAGTGGGTGTGGGAGTTGTTTAAAGTCACCCAGTTAGTTAGAGCAGACTTGTTGGTAGAATCCATGTCTGAAGACTTGTAGTTCTATGTCTTTAGGCATTTACTTATTTTTGGTGTTTTTTTTTTAAACTTCACACTTGAAAGTTCTGTAGTCATTGGGAAATTACTTCAGTGTTGACAGTGCTCCTCCCTGGGCTGGCAAGAAGAGCTAAGGGATGGTGAAGAAACTTGCATTCATGATTTCTGTGGGGAGCTGACATACAGGGACACCGGGGGTGACTTTAAGAAGGTCAAAGCCAGGGAGGTTGGAGAACCCAGGTGACTTCTTTCTATGAACATATCACTGCTCGCTTGGAATTTAGTCATGGAATGGCCAAAATTTTTTTTTTTGAAAAAAAAAAATTTTTTTTTAATTTATTTTTTAGACAGAGAGAGACAGACCATGAACGGGGGAGGGTCAGAGAGAGAGGGAGACACAGAATCTGAAACAGGCTCCAGGCTCTGAGCCATCAGCACAGAGCCTGATGCGGGGCTTGAACTCACGAACCGCGAGATCATGACCTGAGCCGAAGTTGGATGCTTAACTGACTGAGCCACCCAGGCGCCCCTGAAAAAAATTTTTAAGGTTATTTTTGAGAGAGAGAGAGACAGAGACAGAATGTGAACAGGAGAGGGGCAGAGAGAGAGAGGGAGACACTGAATCCAAAGCAGGCTCCAGGCTCTGAGCTGTCAGCACAGAGCCCGACGCGGGGCTCGAACTCAAGAACCATGAGATCACAACCTGAGCTGAAGTCGGACGCTTAACCGACTGAGCCACCCAGGCGCCGCATGGAATGGCCAATCTTGTTCTGTTACCCGACATTGTCGATACATGTAATTTCCTTTTCCATGCATGTTGTCTTGTTTATGTGGCACAGCAGGGATGGCCACTGCAGAGCCAAAAGGCTGGTGTGGGGACAACTATGAGAACTTCCTTGACATCTTCAGCATCAGTTGATGAGTTCTGTGAGTCCGGAAGAGGGGTGGGTTGGGCAGATCCAGGAAGATATTATCTTGATGCTGTTATTGTGGTAATGTTTTTACATGCCTCTCTCCTCTTTGTTGACCTGGCAACCCCCTATTCGTCATTCAAGACTGAGCACTCATGCATGTGTCTTCTTTGAGTGTCCCCAAGACTACCTTTCCCCTTTCTCCCTCCTTTGTGTTCTGTGTTTCAGAGAGATATATTTGAAATGAGGTGGATGATTTCTTTTCTTTTTTAAGTTTATTTATTTACTTTGAGAGAGAGACAGCATAAGCAGGGCAGGGGCAGAGAAAGAGAGGAAGAGAGAGAGAGAGAGAGAGAGAGAGAGAGAGAGAATCCCAAGCAGGCTCCACACTGCCAGCACAGAGCCAAACACAGAGCTTGAACCCACACAACGATGAGATCATGACCTGAGCTGAAACTGAGAGTCGGATGCTTAATCGACTGAGCCACCCAGGCTCCCCTGGGCTGCATGATTTCTGAGATCATTTCCACTATTTAACATTTCCTAGTCCTTTTGACTTTCAGGTCAGTACAGACACTGCAGCTAGAAATAGCTGCTTGGAATGTTTAGGAAGAGACTTGGTGAGTCAAGGCCTCTCAGTTTTCCTTGCCTTCCAGCATGGAAAGAACATGGAAGGGACGTGATGTTCTTGCCTGCCTTGGGGAGATGCAAATGCTCTGAGAGCACAAGAGCTAGGAGTAGGAGAACATAAACGGCAGAAACTTCCAGCTAGAGTCTGAGACAGGGACCGAAGAACACCAGGCTGGTGCTCAAGGAACCATGTGGAACCAGATGCACCTCCAGGCACAAGATGAATCACTCCACTTCATGGAGAAAATCCACAGCCCTGAGGTCCTTCCTCCCAGCCCCCAACAAAGTTATGCAACTTCTGCCCAGACACAACCTTGAGAGAAGGAGAATGAAGAAAGACATCCTGAGAAAAAACACTCAGCCCTGCTGCAGGGTTTGAACTTTGAATTAAATGAATATTTAACCTACTATCAATTGCATTAGACCAAAAGAGGCTGGGATAGCTTTAACTGACAAATATAAATTTTTGTTTCTTTTGCTATCATTGGACATGTGAATTTGAGGGCAAGATGAGATCTACTAGAGATAATAAAGATCATTCCTTTTTAAAAGTATGTCTAAGCATCGGGTAAAGTTAACTTGTCCATCCTCCTTCCCTATCACCACCAGCCCCAAATGATGTTTTAGAAAAAGATTTAGTGAGTAAAAATAGGATCAACAAGCCTAGATCTGAAGATTACATAAGGAGACAGTTTCACAAAGTCTTGGACATTGTCTTTGGGTGTCTTGAGTGTGTAGCCTGTCCTCTGCTCTAGCACTCATGGCTTGGGGACACCTTCCTGGTACGCTTGCCAGACTTGAGTCCCCAGAGGAGAGGGCCTTGCATGTCCCTTGAGCCTCTGCCTCTTCTACAAACACTCCATTAATTAGGGACACAGAAAATGTCCTTCCCTGGGGACGCTTCCATGCTCCTTGGTCCTTTGCAATATCATGGTGCCAGTCTTTATTATCTAACACTTGAAACCAAAATTCTCTTGGTTTCTATGTGCAGAAGAACATTTGATAAACCTTCAGGGTAAATAATGAGAAGTGCAGGTTAGCTGTAGACAAGGCAACAAAAGAGATCGATGGCTGGTTCTGTACTTGAATAGGGCCATGGCTGAGGAGATGGGGCAAGGGGTAAAGGAGAAGGAGGAGCAGCTTGGACAGACAAAGAACTTTAAAGAACATTTTATGTTTGCAGACTGCCATACTCACAAAACCTTTTGTGAGTGTTTTTGGCTGTTTGTTTGGTGTAGAGATCATGAAAAGTGGCTGATATTCTTACCTGGATTGGAAGATGAGAAGATGATTCCCAACTGGAAGGAGTTCTGCAGGTGACCTTGGGAACATAAGGAAGCCAGGAACTCACAGAAATTTGGGGGATGGCACTGGCCTTTGCACAAATGATGGAATCGGGGTTTTAAGACAATCTTATCTAGATTTTAGACCAGCATCTGGATTACATTAATTGAAAGTCTCGGCCAAACCTAATACCTCTCCCTTCTGTCTCTTCCCCAATCTCAGCGAGCTCTTATTTCGGAGGCATTTTAAGTTTTCATTCCTTAGGTGGAGCTGTTTTCTATTCTCTTCAGAAAACATGGAGGGAAGGAGGAGGGCCCTCATTCTCTATTTGGGTTTCTCATTTCCAGGGTGGAGCCACTGGCTGGTTCAAAGAAAGATACATGAGAAACAGAAAATTCTCCACACAGGTCCCTATCAAAATCACATTTTATTGATTTGGCAGTGCAGCTATTATGTGTGCAAATATTGAAAGAATCCTCTAACTGAGGGGCTGAGAGTTGTGATTTTAAATCTGGCCATCCTTTCCTCATTAAATATGTGTGTCTAGTGCACACCTTCGCCAACTGCTCAGTGCCTGGATCTCTGCAGATTTGATTTTTGCTGCAACAAAATACAGTGGTTCCTGGGACTCTCCTAAGCCTCTGAAGCCAGTATGTTGCATTCCACAAAGCTCTCACTATGTTACATTGTATCCACTGTTCTTCAGTGACACTGTGCTATAATAAGGACTTCTTTCACTTACAAAACAAAAATCCAAAATTGAGAGACCTTAGGAAAATGAGAAACTTCTTTTGACTCCAGAGTCCTGCTTTCATGTGTGGCTGGACCCAAGAACTCAAACTGCACTGATTTTTGAATTAGTTTGTTACATACTTAGAGCTGACCCGAAAATATACATTAAAAAATCCATCACAGTATTTTCTGCCTTTCTCTTCCATTTGCTTATCTTCCTGTTTCTCCCACCATCTATCTATCTATCTATCTACAATTGGTATATTGCCTATGAATAGGTTTTTCTCTCTCTCTTCTGCTGGGTGGAATTACTCAGGAGTCTGCTCACCAATCTGTAAATCAGACAGATGGCCCAACTGGTTTAGAGTCTGATATAAATTAAGCCCCACTAAAATGCATTAGATGCTGATGCTGGTGCACCCAGGTGCTGGTAAAAAAAAGTTTTCCTCCCAGGAGTTGTGCAACTGTAGCAAATAACCAAAGAAGGAGAAGATGAGACACACAGAGAGCATTTTATTAGTCAAATGCAGCTTTGTGCCTTCTGGCTTTGTAAATGAATTTCTCATGGCAGATAAAGAAAATCTGTCACTTAAGTAACCAAAGCAGATAGCACATGCCGAATCACTCATCCAGCTGGTCTGAAATCTGAGGCTTAGAGCCTGCCTGTTTTGGTTTGAATTTCCAAGAGATGCAAGTTTAAAATGTTAAAAATTTCATCTGGCTAACATTCCAGGGGAAGGCAGCCCTAAATGAAGCTTTCACTATAATCCTTTCCTTTTGATTTTTAATTGTAGCAGATATAATACGTGCAAATGTTTAAAAGCATGTATACACAATTTAAAATACACAGCAGTGTGTCCAACACCTAGATAAAGACATAGAATATTACCAATAACTTAGAAGCTTACTCTGTGTCCCTTGCCAAAAATCTCTCCCACTTTCTCCACCAAGAGGCAACCACTGTCTTCTTTGTGTTAATTCTTTTCTTGTTTTTTCTTGTTGTTGTTTTGGTGCCTATTTAAGCATCCCTATACAATATATCAATTTTGCCTGTATACGAGCTTTAAATAAGGTGAAATAATACTGATTTACACTGATGCAAGTAGGTGTAATTCAAGTAGGTGTAATTCCTTCATTTTTTCACTACTAGACAGAAGCCCATTGTCTGAATGTACAATATATTTATCTATTCTATTGTGATGGGCATTTGAGACAATGCTGTTGTGAGTATTCTTGTCTCCTGGTGCATACTTTCAACTGTTTCTTTTGGAGTTGCTGAGTTATAGAATGCATGTGTTCTCTTTTGCTAGGTAATGCCAGCCTACTCTCCCATAAAGTTGTTTGGTATTAACTAACGTAAAAATGTGTGCCAATCTGGTGTGTGTGGAATGATATTTTATTATAGTTTCAGTTTGCTTGTGCCTGAGTTTTAATGAGGTTGACACTTTTCTCTTTCTTTCTATCTACACATTTTCCTTCTTTGTTAAGGCTTATGAAGCACTTGGATTGCCTCTTCCTGTTCATGTATTTGACTTATTTTTCTATTGAGTTTTCTTGTAGGACTTTATGTAGTCAAGATACTAGCCTTTTGTCAGTTATATGTACTATCCGTGTCTTTTCCCAATATGTGGCCTATCTTTTCATCCTTTTTATGGTGGTTTTGGTTGAATAAAAAAATAATTTCATAGTAGTCAAATTTATCATTTTTCTTTGTATCTTTATATACTTCGTCTTTTTGTTTAAGAAATATTTCTTGGGGCACCCGGGTGGCTCAGTAGGCTAAGTGTCTGGCTCTTGATTTCAGCTCAGGTCATGATCTCACCATTTGTGGGATTGAGCCCTGCCTCTGGCTCCATGGTGAACGTGGAGCCTGCTTGGGATTGTCTCTCTCCCTTTCTGTCTGCCCCTTCCCTGCTCACACTGTCTCTCTCAAAAAAAAAAAAAAAAAAAAAAAAAAAAAAAAAGAAAAAGAAAAAGAAAAAAAAGAAATATTTCTCTAACCTGAGGTCATAAAGGTTTCTCCTTATTATCTTTAAAAGTTTTATAGTTTTGCTAATCATATGTAAGACTTTAAACTACCTACAATAGATATTAACCAAATCAATTTTTTCCTATATGAATAGCCAATATAGTCCATCTTTTCTTCACAGATCTGCCATGCTTAAACCTAAATTGAATCTCAATTATTTTAATAATTCATTGGTCTACCTGGCTATCCTTGCACCAACATCCTTCTGTCTTAATTAGTATGGCTTTATATTGCTTTGCTATCTGATAACAAGACCACATACTTTGCTATCATCAGGAGGGCCTTAGTTTTTGTTCACTGTTTATTTAGTCCTTTGTTCTTTCGTATACATTTTAAGAGAATTTAACTGACATTTCATTGAGAATATGAATACATTTGGCAAACATTGAAATCTCTATTATGTGTGGTATCTTTTTTTTTTTTTTTAAGTAGGCTTCACACCCAAGGTGGAGCAGAGCCCAAAGAGGGACTTGAACTCCTAACCCTGAGATCAAGACTTGAGCTGAGATCAAGAGTTCAACGCTTGGGGCGCCTGGGTGGCGCAGTCGGTTAAGCGTCCGACATCAGCCAGGTTACGATCTCGCAGTCCGTGAGTTCGAGCCCCGCGTCGGGCTCTGGGCTGATGGCTCAGAGCCTGGAGCCTGTTTCCGATTCTGTGTCTCCCTCTCTCTCTGCCCCTCCCCCGTTCATGCTCTGTCTCTCTCTGTCTCAAAAATAAATAAAAACGTTGGAAAAAAAATTAAAAAAAAAAAAAAAGAGTTCAACGCTTAATGGACTGAGCCACCCGGTGCTCCTTCATTACATATATTTTATCTGTCCATTCATTTAATGCCTCGCAATGAGTTTTATCTATAAAAGAATATCTTTTGTTGGATATATCTCTACATAGTTAATATTTTGTGTTTTTGTAGCTATTATACATGGTAGCTTTCTAAAAGTTACATTTTCTTTCTTTCTTTCTTTCTTTCTTTCTTTCTTTCTTTCTTTCTTTCTACATTTATTTATTTTTGAGAGACAAAGTGAGACAGAGCATAAGTGGGGAAGGGGCAGAGAGAAGAGGACACAGAATCTGAAGCAAGCTCCAGGCTCTGAGCTGTCAGCACAGAGCCCACATGGGGCTCGAACGCACGGACCGCAAGATCATGACCTGAGCCGAAGTCAGGTGCTGAACCAACTGAGCCACCCAGGCGCCCCTAATATTTACATTTTCTAATTGATTATTGCAGTGTTTAAAAATGCAGTTGATTTTTTATATTGATCTCTAAAAATTTAGTTATCTTACCAAACTCTTTTAACATTTCCAATAATTTATTTAATGTATACTGTAAAAATATTGTATAAGTAGCATAATATTAAATATATTTTATGTTCGACCATCTTTGATTTTTAATTGGACCGTTTAGTACATTTACATGTATTGTGATTATTGATCTATTTGGGCTTATTTCCAATCGTACCATGCTTTGTATTTGTATTACCTTTTCTGTTCTTTCACTCTCTCTTTTTCCCCCCCCTCTCTCTCTCTCTCTTTCTTTAGCCTCTTTTGCCTTGAGGCTTCTCCTCTGTCTCCTTTTCACTCCCTTCATACTTAACAATTGTAAAGTTGATTAGCCTTACCCTCCTTCAAAATAAGGGCACATATTCTTAGAATTAATCATTTTGAATCAACTTTCTTATGTATATGATGAGTCCTTTCACTGTCTCTATTTATATTTTCTATTATTTTTAGAAAGCAATATTTTTTCTTCTTTAGGGACGCCAATTATACATAGAGTAGATATTACTTGCTAATCTTCTATTTAACCACTTTCTCTCTGATTATTTTTAGTTCTCTCTCTATGTCATTTTTATTATTTTTTGTTTTCCTATCTTTTTCTATTTGAAAATATTTTGCTTTGGATACCCTGTAATTTATTCTCCATTCCTGAGGGTTTTTTTTTCCTTTTTCTTCCACTTTTTTCTCACATTCAGTGAACTCTTGCTCCATTTCTTTCTTTTTTTTTGTACATTTCTTTGCAAAGTTTTCAAATTTCTGGTAATAAGTATTTTTTAATTACAAATAAATGTTTGAGACTATTTAGTTCCATTTAGAGAGTTGTGTTATGATTTTCTTCTGCTTTGTAGTTTTTTTGTGGAGAATTTTCATCAGGTGGAATGTTCCAATTTTCATGTCCTGTTTTCTTACTACAGCAGCTTGAAGAGATTTGCTTTTATTTCTCCTGTTTACAGATATTTTGTAGAGAGTTCCTAGTACAAGAACATCTGTCAATATAGTGAAGTGTGAGTTTTTTAATGGACAGCATTGTGGGCTGTTGGCCTGCCTTGTGATTCTCTTTTATTTGGGCAGAGTCATTACCTTTCTTCTCTGTTTTTTCTTTCACTTCGACATCTCAGAAGGGTACTTCCTATCTTTTTTCTTCCAGAAGTAATGCTTCTTCAAGACTGCCACCTCCATTTTAGCTGAATTTCCTGTAACTGGTGCCATGGCCAACACGTTCCATATTTGTGTTTACTATTTCAGAGTTTAGTGTTGGACTTTCTTTTTGTGGGAGGGATTTTGTCTTTGTTCTATTGATGTCCTCTATTCATCTCTTCCTTTCCCCAGTGTATTAAGATTGCTTTCTACTACTCTCCACACCAATTGTCTTGCAGTGACAGCAGGAAATCTAATATTTGATTTGGAATTTAGTATTGCAAATTCCAAAATAGTAATCCAAATAATTTTATTGGAATTTAGTACTTATTTTTATACTTGTGAGTTATTTGAAGTGTTCTCTGTGTCCTGGATCACGAGGGTTTATTTATTCTCCTTTTTGATCTCATGATTTTGGGGACAGTATGTGCCAAGATTTATGTTCAGGTAGCTGCCATTATTCTAATGTCAATCAGAATTACTGTGCATGCCTTAAGGTGAAAAGAGGCTCTCGTATATATATCATAAACACCCATATAGAAAATTGGACGAAGTCAAATTTCAAAGGGGAAAAGAAATCAATGGCCAATAAGTATATGAAAAAGAGTCAATCTCACCAATAACTAAATACAAATAAAAACAATATTATTTCCTCACTCTCAGAATGAAAAAAGTTATTATTATTATTGTTATTTTAAAGTTTTATTTATTTTCGAGACAGCGAGAACAAGTGGGGGAGGGGCAGAGAGAGAGAGAGAGGAGAAAAAGAATCCCAAGCAGGTTTTACAATGCCAGCAAACAGCTCTATGGAAAAAAGATAGGAAGTACCCTTCTGAGATGTCGAAGTGAAAGAAAAAACAGAGAAGAAAGGTAATGACTCTGCTTAAATAAAAGAGAATCACAAGGCATGCCAACAGCCCACAATGCTGTCCATTAAAAAACTCACACTTCACTATATTGACAGATGTTCTTGTACTAGGAACTCTCTACAAAATATCTGTAAACAGGAGAAATAAAAGCAAATCTCTTCAAGCTGCTGTAGTAAGAAAACAGGACATGAAAATTGGAACATTCCACCTGATGAACTCATGAACCATGAGATTATGACCTGAGCTAAAATCAAGGGGCCTAACTGACTGAGCCACCCGGGTGCCCCTTAAAAAATTATTTTTAAAGGCTTTTTTTTTAAAGTTTATTTATTTATTTTGAGGAAGCGTGTGTATGCACATGTGTGAACAGGGAAGGGGCAGAGAGAGAGGGAGAGAGAGAATCCCAAGCAAGCTCCATGGTATCAGTGCAGATCCTGATGCTGGGCTCGAACTCATGAATGGTAAGATCGTGACCTGAGCTGAAATCAACAGTCCAACACTTAACCAACCGAGCCACCTAGGCACCCCAGAATGAAAAAATTATTGAAATAATAAGATCTACTTTTGATAAGGGAGCCAGGAAATTAACAATCTCACATACTGCTAATGGTAGTGTAAGTTGGCACAATCTTTTTAGAGCACAGTTTTTCACACGTACAAAAAAAACTTTAAAAGGTACATATTCCTTTATCTAGTTACTTCACTTCCAGATAGTTTTGCAAAGGAAATAATTATTGAGTAACTAATGATATACGTCAGTTATTTACTGGGTAATATTTTTGATTTATAAAAATCTGTTATCAACCTAAATACTCGTCTACAAAGCCTTGTCTAACATTTGAAATGACGTGAATCTGTATTTGTTGTCATGAAAATAAATTTCTGATTCTATTTTTAAGTAAAAAAGTGTAATTACAAAATGAAATTATGTACTAATTATGCAGTTAAGTAAATGTTTACAAATTCATACACAAATACAAACACATACATAAACAAACAAACAAAAGTCTGGAAGGAAATACAACAAAATTGAACTGTGGCTATCTTGGCAGGGTGAGATTATGGGTTATTTTTATTTTCTTGTTCAAAATACTTTTCTAAATCATTTTCTTATTTAAAAACATTTGGCATGTATTACTTCTGCATCAAAAAAAGCTTTTTAATTAAAAAGTTATGCTGAATATCTTGAGACCAGCACCAAATTATACTGATCCAACTCGAGAACAATTTCTGAGGCAAAGATATCTATATCCCATTCAACTTTGAAATTATCTTAAATGGATCCTTAAGGCAACTTCTTGACCCTAATAAATCCCAGAAGATTCTTGACACATTTAGGATTTAGGATTAATAGTATGTCTCCTTTTCTCTCCCCACTCCCATTTTTTTTCTTATGTGAGCCAACTTGTTGACTACAAATATTGTTGGAAAGTGGCTACAAGCATAGCAGTATAATTTATCAACACTAGTACTTTCTGGAATGTACCAGAAATAACATAACTCTCACTTGATAGTAAAAAAATACCTCCCCAAAGAAATGTTATCTGCTGTGACTGTTTACAAGCCTAGATCTCTTTTCTTCCAGTTTAAAAAATACAAGCCAGCTAATCAACATTAACAAAAATAACTTAGTTTTACAACTAGCACATAGAAAAGTAGAGGGTGCTATTAAGCTTTCACAGTTCATTTCTAGATCCTGTCTTGTGGTTTCTTTCCTCTTCTATGGTGCACTAGGAGCCCCAGGTGGGAGTTGGGAGGCCACCTTCAGTCTAGCAGCTCTAAGGTGGTGTGAGACTTGGGACAAAGCATTGATTCTCTGGGCTTTTTTTTTTTTTTTTTAATGAAGCAATGTAGCAATAAAGAGTATAGGAGGTTGATGAGTGGATCTTTTAGATTTCCCCAAAACTCTAATATTCTGTAAGTCAATGAATTGCCTTTGCTTACCAATGTAAATTCTGTAATTCAGGCAGCTACACCTGTTTGATTTTGATTTTCTTTAATTCATCTTGATTTTGACTTAAGGCTAGTAATCATAAATCATTTTTAAATTTTTTTTTTTTTAACGTTTATTTATTTTTGGGACAGAGAGAGACAGAGCATGAACGGGGGCGGGGCAGAGAGAGAGGGAGACACAGAATCGGAAACAGGCTCCAGGCTCCGAGCCATCAGCCCAGAGCCTGACGCGGGGCTCGAACTCACGGACCGCGAGATCGTGACCTGGCTGATGTCGGACGCTTAACCGACTGCGCCACCCAGGAGCCCCTCATAAATCATTTTTAAATTACTTCTCATACATCCTCACTTATTAGAGTATCTTAAAGTTTTAAAATGTGCTTTCAAAATAGGTTTCAAATTTGTTGTAGTATACCATTTTCATATTTGCAAAAGAGTGAAATGTTCCTTTGTGAAGTAGAAGCAACCATAGAATATGTTGATTTCTTGCTCTGATAGTTCTTGCCAAGGGATACTGTGTGGGCACAGCCTAGTGTCTGTGTAATTTACCACTATGGGAAAGGGGGGGCAAGAAGCAGAAGGTAGATTTTCTGGTGAGGCAGCATCTTTTTAAGAAATGTACCTCCAGCGGAGCCTGTGGCTCAGTCAGTTGAGCTCCTGACTTTAGCTCAGGTCATGATCTCCCTGCTGGTGAGTACCAGCCCCGCGTGGGACTCGCTGCTGTAAGCACAGAGCCTGCTTCCTATCCTCTGTCCCCATCTCTCTCTGCCCCTCCCCCACTCACACTCGCTCCTGCGCGTGAGCGCGCTCTCTCTCTCTCTCTCTCTCTCTCAAAAATGAATAAACATTAAAAAAAAAAAAACCAACAAGAAATACATCCCCATTATCAGGCTGGAAAAAACCATAATTTCTTTAGACATAATTAAAAAATAATATCTATCTGTTTATTTATTGATTCTAGTTATTGTTATGTAACAGTATTTGTATAAACATTTTATGTTCCCTTTAATTATTCTAGTTGCTTCCCTGTGTACTTTAGAGAAGTCATCTGACCTCATTATTTTTGTTTTAGTTGTCTTTTAACTGTGAATGGGACAAGATGGTCTAAAATACCTTCTTACACCAAAATTCTTATCTAAATGTCAAAAACCAATGATATTGGTAAGAATGAATTTTTAGCTTTGTTCTTATTGCATATGTCTGTTGCAGGAGAATTAAAAAACAGGGATTAGAGAGAAAATGTGTCTATAATTCATTAGAATTATATATACATATATATATATATTCTATTCTATTCTATTCTATTCTATTCTATTCTATTCTATTCTATTCTATTTCTATTGTATTATATCACCCAGTGATAACCATTGTTAATATTTTGAGTAACTATGAAAGTTTGCATGATTTTGCCCATATGAATTGCAAAAATAGAAGCATTTGTAATTTTAATTCTATCTGCCTCCTGAAAGGAAATGTGAAACTGAATACTTTCACTTATATTTTTCATTGAGTTATAATTCACAGACAGTAAAATTCACCCTTTTTTAGTGTGCAGTTTTGGAAAAAGCATATAGTCATATAACAACCACACAGATCAAGATGTAGAGCATTTGTATCAGTTCCAAAAGTTCTGTCACGTCTTTTTGTCATCAGTTCATCCCTGACTCCCAGATTCTGGCAACAACCCATCTTTTCTTTGTCCCTATAGTTTCCTCTTTTACAGAATGTCATAGAGTATGTAGGCTTTTAAGTCTGGCTTCTTTCACTCAGTGCAATGCATTCACCCATCTTGTGTGTACCAGCACTTTGTTCTTTTTATTGTTGAGTATCGTTCTATTGTTTAGATGAACCACAGCTTGTTGATCCATTTACCAGTTAAACGGCGTATGAGATGTTTTTAGTTTTTGGTGATTATGAATAAAGCCACTATTGCAAACATTTGCATTCAGATTTTGGCTTGAAGATGTTTTCATTTCTTTTGTAGTTAGGAGAGGGCTGCCCAATCATACAGTATGTGTGTATAACTTTCTGAGAAACAACCAAAGGGTTTTCCCCAGTGAATGAACCCTTTTTCATTTCTAACAGCAAAGTATGAAAGTTCTCATTGCTCTGCATCTCTGTCAGCATCTGGTATTGTCAGGATTTTTTGTTTTTTGTTTTTTTTTTAAGCCAAGCTAATAGATATGTAGTGGTATCTCCTCATAGTTTAAATTTGCATTTACCTAGTGACAAATGATGTTGAGCATCTTTGAATGTGCTTCTTTGTCATCTATCTATATGTCTTTTTTTTGTGAAGTGTTTACATCTTTTACCTATTTTTTTAATTGGGTTGTCTGTTTTCTTATTATTGCATTTTAAGAGTCCTTTATATATTTTGGATTCAAGCCCTTTATCACATATTTGTGTTAGGAATATTTTTTTACAAGTCTGTGGCTTATTTTTTCATTTTTTTATAGTGTCTTTTGATGAGCAGGAGTTTTAGTTTTGATGAAGTTCAGCTTATCAACTTCTTTTGTGTATCATGTTTTTGTCTCATGTCCAAAAAATCATTGCCTAACCCGAGGTCTCAAGATTTTCTGCTATGTTTCCTTGCAGAGATGTATAGTCTTAGTTTTTACATTTAGGTCTATAGTTCATTTTAGGTTAGTTTTTATATATGGTATGAAGTATGGGTCAAGATGCATTCTTTAGCCTATAGATGTCCAGTTGTCCCAGAACCATGTGTTGAAATGACTATCCTTTCCCCATTGAATTGCTTTTGCAACATTCCATTTTGGTAAATAACATAAACCAGTAATTTGCATATACTGCCAATGCCAGTTCACAGGCGTCTATGGCTGGATCTGTTTTACGTGTCATATGTGTAACTGAGATGACAGACTATGTTTGAAGAGAATCAGTACCTCTTAGAGCAGGTTAATTTTAACATTTTTCTCTAGTGTATCAGCAGATTCTACTCTATTTTGTGAGATCTGCTTACAAGTTCTGGTTTCCATTAGAAAAAATATGTATACACACACACACACACATAACCATACACACAGTCTTTGCCTTTGGGTTCATTTACTCAAAGTTTTCATAATTTTAAAACCAAAACTAGAAGAAATCCCTAATCTATGAATATTTGGAATTTAGAATGCATTTTTACATAGGAATAGTGTTTGTCAATGATGGTTACATACCCAGGCTATTCCATAAATATTTGATTCATCCATCAAGAAGAAATACCATACATTTATAATAAAGAGAAGAACCGGTGAGTAGATGGAGGTTGTAGAGATTATGATGGGAACTTACTTAAAATATTTTCAGTATTACAGACATTGGTTCTCAAGTAGAACCATTTAGCCAAGAAAGTATGACTTTCATTTTTTTAATAGATGCAGTAGCATGATTATTGTATACGTTACTCATGGTGGCATTGGACATGATATTCATTAAATGCCCACTATGTGCAGATAGGTAGTAGTGCTTTTCTTAAGTTATTTAAATTAATTTCATTTCCATAACAACTCATAGTAGGCAACTTATCACCATTTTATAGTTTTGAAAACTCAGATTTAGAAAGCTTATGTAATTTGCTCAAGATCTCGTAATTAATAAGTGGTGGATCTGGAATTCAAATCCAGTTGTGTCTCACTCCAGAGCTCACTGTTCCTTGATGATTAAGGTGACCTCTCGGCTAGTAAAATAAGTGAGTGGAAGAGACATTTCCTTTCAAAGAGAGAGAGGGTGGGGAAGAATAAAGGGAGTTAAATGAGATGGATGTATATAAGTAGAAAAGCTTGTTTGAGGTAGGACTGAACAACTTGGGAGTGATGACTGTAAAGAGATGAACATGTTCTGCCAAGAAAAAAAAAAGAAAGAAAGAAAAAAAAATCCTTGAAGAGGGAAATAGGATAGGGCATAGGAAAGGGATGTGAAATAAACGAGTTCCTGTTTCTGACCACTAGGTGACACCATTGACAGAAAACACCTCGGTTGCAGTCTGGAGGTGGTGGTAATGGGGGTTGCATGGGGAGCACCAGGCAGGGAAGAGGGGAGAAGGCGAGCAAAAAGATTGTAGGGGGAAGTGGCAGTCCATCTCTATAACGGACATTTGAAGCAGCCAGGAATCATGTCAATCACATGGAGAATGCCTTAATGAGAAAGGGGTATAGCATATGGCCTGTTCAGGTGTCACTTTTAATCTAAATGTGCATCACTGATATATCTGACAAACACCAAGTAGGGAGCCAGGGTAAGTGTAGGAGTTAAGAGCACAGAATCTGGAGTATGATGCTGCCTCATAGGTCTGCAGCCTGACGCTGCCACTACTAACTGTGTTATATTACACAAGCCACGTAACCATTGTGAGCCTCAGTTTCCTTCTCTGTTACATGGGTATAACAATATCACCTCAAAGAGGTGTTGTGAAGATTAAATGAAATAATAAGGTAAAGCACTTATTATAGTGCTTTCCTCAAAGCTCTTGTGAAGTGCTATCATTGTTGTTCCTGTTGCTATCAGATGGAATCTCTAAAACAATGACAGCTCAATTAAAATCAAAGGTGAATAATTTAACTCAGTTCAAACAGTAAGAGAGGCTTTTTAGTTAATAGATTTTTTTTTTACTTTTGTTGTGTGTAAACAAAAGGTTTGTGCTTGAGTTAGCACCGTATTTTCACCTCCAGGATGCCTTTTAATTTCATAAAAGAAGATAAAAAGGTTGTATTCTTGAACATCTTACTAAGAAACCACACAAATGTTGTAATATTCATGGTCAGTTCCAGGCAAAATTTCAAGACGAAATTCATCTTTGAGACCTGCTCAGCTCTCACGTCCATCCATTTTGGTGCATCTCATTCTCCATTCCCTTCTCTCTGCTCCCCTGACCCCTGACTGTCTCTTATCCTCTCCCCAAGCTTCCAGTGATCTCATTCTGATCTTTAGCTGCTCCCAGCACCTGTACACTCAGAATGCTTTTCCTCTTACGTCTTCCCACTCCCAAAGTTGCAAAATTACTTGTTCTGCATTCTCCCCATTCATGTTCAGCCAATCCCGCCAACTTTGGCAATCAAAAGTTGGATTTGACTAATTCATAACAAATTGAGAATGAATGAATACTCTTACCATCCCCAGGAATGTTTGCACTTTGTAAATATCTTGTTACCAGAAATAGATCTACAGTTGATGGCATTTCAAGTCCTATGAGAAAGCTAACAAGAATTGTGAGCTCTGTGAATGAGAGTTTAGGAGGGGAGGGTCATCCTTAAATCACAGCATTTAGGTGGCCACCAAGGAAATACAGATGATTGAAAATCACCAGAAACTCAGATATTTTTCATTTATTCAATACATTTACACATTTCAACTTCTTACCAATGTTGCTTGCACTTAGAAAACTAAATTCTCTTTACTCTCTTTTTATTTCTCTATTTTACCATTTTGCAACACTCTTCGTATGGCAGAGGCTCCAGATTACTCTCCAGTAGCCATTCTCTTTTCCTTCCAAAGTAATAAAACCCCTAATCTTATGGCCATCAGAATAAAGGCTATATTCCTCAGCTTTGTGTGCAGCTGGGAGTGGTCATGCATTTACATTTTGGACAATAGGATGCAAGCAAGAGTGTTGTTTGCAACTTAAGGGAATATCCTTAAAGGAGACGACTTACCCAACTCCTTCCCTTTTCTCCTTGCAGTTGGCTGGAAGGCAGATATAGAGACTAGAGCTCTAGACACCATCTTAGATCAGGCCACGGAAGTCCATTTCCTGGAAGTGACATAACAGAAAGTGGGAAGGAGCCTGGGTCCCTAATGACTTAATCCAATTACTATGCCAGCTTTGGACTGCTGATCTCTGGAACTGTGACATAACAGAGAGAACTCTGTGTGTTTAAGCCACTGTTAATTTGTGTTTTTATCACATGCAGGTGAATTTCATTCTAGCTGCACGTAGCTAGTAGGAAGTTATGGTTGAACTAAACAACCAGCTCATGAATAACTGTGAATCCATGAAAGTATAACTCAAATTCACGAAGACAATTTTTGTAGTTAGTATCTGTCATACACAGCCTAAATCTCTTAGCAGGGGAATCTCTGATTCCAATGATCTAGATTAGAGAATGGCACTGTTCAACAGAACTTTCTGTGATAATGGAAAGTTCTGTATTAGGGTTATTTCTATGGAAGCCACTAGTCACACATGGCTATTAAACACTTGAAAAGGGGCCTTTGTGAATGAGAAATGGAATTTTAAATTTTATTTATTTGTAATTAATTTAAACTCGAGTACCTACAGGTGGCTTATGGCTACTTCATTGAATAGGATGGCTCTGACTCCCAGTTTGACTCATACTCAACGCATCCACAATTTTCCTTGATTTGAGCTACATTTTAAGCAAGGAAACTGGATCTCCAAAATGACCAATGGGTTGGTGAAGCCAGTTACAGCTAACTGAAGCTACTTCTTAGAAAAGTAGAGTGAGCATCAAAGAAAGGTTAAAATATCCCTTGCCCCCACAATAAGGATATGCCCAAATATATTTAGATGCTTCACACTACGTTGTTATAGAATCTTAAAACATGGAAGGTTGAAATACAGATGTTTCTTTTGGTAGCAACCATGAGAAACCATAGGTGGTGTGTGGTTGACCCTTGACCTTGTGCTATTGTCTCAATGACCCTACTGATTTCCAGGCTCATTCATTCCCGCATTTCTGGTGAATAAGGTCTCTTTCTGGTACCTCAGGTGTTCACTGAGATTACCGGGCTCTGCCTACAGGTGGCACAGTGTGAGCACGGCTATTTGTTCCGGAGCCGTTTCCATTCCAGTCTCTTTACATTCTTTGTAAAACTGTAAATGGCTAAAACAAATACCCTTTGCTGTTGGTTTAACTGTCATGCGTTCTATCAACAGCCCTCACAGCCAGGGCTGTTATTAGCAAGGTGGACCCTGCTTATTTTCTAATTCTGCACTAGAAGCACAAGATTTGTAACAGCTGGTGGCGGGAAGCCGGGTGTCTCGGTGTTTGTGTGTATATCAGGGAACCTGCCCTTAAAGAGGGCTTTCGGATTTAGAAAACAATGCTAGAATTCCAAAACAAGCCCAAGATCTTCATTCAGAGACCACACCTATTATAGTAATCCCCTCTTATCTGTGGGAGATACGTTTTAAGACCCCCAGCTGATGCCTGAACTGCAGATAGTACCGAAGCCTATGTATACGATGTTTTTTTCTATACATATATACCTATGATAAAGTGTAATTTATAAATTAGGCACAGTAAGAGATTAACAACAGCAGTAATAAAATAGAACAATATTACAACGATTATAATTATAATAAAAGTTATGTGAATGTGCTCGCTCTCTCTCACCATCTCTCTGTCTCAGTCCCTCTCAAAATATCTGATTGTCCTGTACTCACCCTTCTTCTTGCGATGATATGAGATGATAAAATACCTACATGATGCGATAAAGTAAGGTGAGTGACGTAGGCATTGTGACGCAGCATGAGGCAACTGCTAACCTAGTGATTAGTCAGAAGGAGAATCATCTGCTTCTCCACCGCAGTTGACCTTGGGTAACTGAAACGTCAGAAAGCAAACCTGCTGATAAGGGGACGACTGCCTGGGGCGCCTGGGTGGCTCAGTTGGTTGAGCGTCCGACTTCGGCTCAAGTCATGATCTCATGGTTTCTGAGTTTGAGCCCTGCGTTGGGCTCTGTGCTGACAGCTCAGAGCCTGGAGCCTGCTTCTGTGTCTTCCTTTCTCTCTGCCCCTCCCCAACTCATGCTCGCGCTCTCCCTCTCTCAAAAATAAACATAAAAAAAAAGAGGGGACCACCGTATGTGTACACACACACACGGAGTTTGTGTTGGATGTGTTAATTTTCTAAGCCAGTGGATTTCCTGGTTTATGAACTATTTAATAAAGGAGTCTCCCTGACTTTCTGCTTAGATTCTAGAGATTAATGCTTGAGAGATAATAGGGAGGTGTATGAGTGGCTCTGGTTATCTTCTAAAGGCACAGAAACATTTATGCATTGACCTTTTTTCTTATGCATATCTTTTCCCATCCAGTCCAAGGGTTGACTGTATAGCTCAGGGCAGGTCGTTTTTTGTCACTACGGGTGAGGTACCACCTGGAAAATTTCTGTTCCTTCTGTGGGCTCAGAGAGTTTTGGTGCCATCCAGATTTAGTGACTCTACACATCACTTCCTACATGTGTGATTTTTGGCAATTGTTTAACTTGTTGGTTTCTTTATCTTTAAAATGTGGGTAATAATAGCTCCTGCTGCATAGGGTCATTATGTGATTTAAGTGTGATAATGGAACTTAATGTGGTTAGTATTTTCCATGCAACAAAGTGTTCAATAAAGATACAGGTATTACTAATGTACTGTTTCAAATTAGTGAACAAATATATCATCACTCCTTTTATTAAAAAGCATTAAAGTGCCCACTTACACATATTCTAATTCCAATCATGCATAGTTACTGACATAGACCCATACAAATAAAAAGTATGTAATTTGAACTACTTTCATACGATCTGTAATTCAAATCAGGTTTATTTTTGTTTTTGGGTTTTTTTTTTGTTTTTTTTGAGGTGGGAAATGTTGGGGGATGCTCGGTTAGAAAATCACTTCACAGAAGTAAGTCAAGGCTGAAGTGTCAAAGGGGAATTCGTAGTTTTGAATGAAGACAAACCAGGTCAAATGCATTGTTAAATACTAAGAATGTGCAGTAATTCACTTTTCCCCTGGAATATTAAATAAAATCCAGCTTAACTGAATAAGGACACACAAAAATCCGAAATCATCCATCTAAGTAGGGTGAGAGAAAAACTTGCCCAGAAAAGGAATTAGTGTTACACTGGGCCCTGGAAAGCAGGAAACAGTGGAGGCAGAACTCTCAACTGGGACCCGGAGGACTATGGGAAAAAAAGTTAGCACAAACTGTCAGAGTAGGTTCAGGGTCAGTCTGGATGTTGAATGAATAAAAGGAACTGATGATCAAGGAATCTAGCACAGGCCCAAATAAATGTTGGTTAAATGAAAAAATTTTGGTGGCCTACTACTAGATTAATATTAATCAAAACTACCATGCCCTTCCAACACGATGGCTTAAATAATGTAAACATTTATTTTTTCTCTCATGTAATAAAGTCTTGAGATAGAGAACTCATGGATATTTTAGTGGCTCCATGAGGTTAGGGATCCAGTATCTTTCCAGCTTACTCTCTACAATCCCTATGAAGTGGTCTTTGTCCTCACGGCCCAAGATGGTGGCTAGAATGCTAGTCATCATAACCATGTTCTAGATAGCAAGATGGAGGAAAGGAAAAGAGACAAAGAGCACACACCAGCTGTCCTTAAAGGAAATTTCCTGGGATGTGTCACATAACAGTTTTGTTTACATCTTACTGGTCAGAATTTAGGCACAGGTCCTTAGCTCTAAGGTATGCTAGGCAGTGAGGTCTTTAGTTTTGTCAAGCACAGTCTGGAGTTCCATTATTAGAGAAAAGGAGGAGAATGGATATTAGGCTAGGCAACCAGAAATCTCTAGTAGTATTCATTCAGTTTCATCCTCTATCCTTACAGAACCTAGATTTTCCTTTAGGGACTTACCCCTCTTCCACTGTGTGTTAAGAGAGCAGACTTGAAATTTGGGCAGGATTGATTTTGCTTCAAGCTCCACAGGCAGACCCTGCTTGATTAACGGCAGAGAAGTGTGACACCTCTACTCTTTCCGAGAACTTGTATTAATCATTTTCTACCTGCAAAAGAAGACAAATCTGCTAAGTGTCTGACCAAGGAACACTTTCTACTGTCAAAGCAGTGAGATATACATATTATAACATTATGTTTATTAAATTCATGTTTATATAATATATACCTATAATACATAATATATATATCGTATCTTGACATTATATCCTTGACATTGCTGTTTAGTAGGATCTGATCTATACTGTAGGCTTGGGACCAATGTGTATTGTTCCCCTTCTCTCTCTTTTTCAAATGGGATTTAAAAAAGTTGCAGTTGTCTTGTTTTCTCTGCACCATTGCATATCAAGTATATTGATGGAGGTTACTTCATCACTTGGCCATGTGTCAGTGGGCCATGAGAAGTTAATGCAAGATTTGTCAGAGTAGTCTGGCCATTTAGCCACAGTTCTTAGGCTTGGAGCTAGATTTAACTACTTGGGGCATTGTGTCATGTCCCATTGAGTGAATTCATTTTACATATGTGTGGATGATTTTGAAAGTACAGGTAGAGGGAGGTGAATATGTATGAATTTGGGTGGCCAAAGGGGTGGACTGTGGAGGGCATTCATTGGTTGCTTACTTAATACTCATCCCCCTTTTTTCTCCTTCCTAACACTCTCCAGATTTTCATTTGAGTAACGACTTTTCCACCACTGTGTTGCAGCTATAGAGAATGGGGTAGGTTGATTTGAGAAAATTCAGATAATCCTACCCCACACCCCCACATTTGGCTTAGTGATAGGATCAGGTACCCAGGCCTGAGCCATCCAGGGTAGTTGTCAGTTCCCTAACCATAAGATAGATTCATTGGTGGTCTAATAAGCACAAAGCCCATAATTCTTATGTAATGATTTTGACACTGAGTCAAAATTCCCATCCATCTTTCTCTTTCTCCCTCTCCTCTTCCACCTTTCTCACCATGTTTTGGATATAAACAAGGAAGCTGAAGCATGAATTGCTACTGACAGCTATCTTTTAACTAGGAAATGAGCCAGTTGAAGAAACAATCTGGCATACAGAAGAGAATAAATCTGAAAGAAGCAGAACCAGAATCCTGATCAAACCATACCCAAAGCTCACATTACTGCTGGCCTTGTCACTTAGTCAACCAATAAATCCTTTTTATTGTTGGTCAATTTGAATTGGCTAATCTGATACTTGCCAAACTGTATCAGCCTAAACTGATACATGGATAGATAAAGAAATGAACCAGGTATTACACAGAAGCTTGAGGTCAGGTTGAAATCAGGGACTCAAACCAGATATGAGGTCCAGAGTACATAAATGGTCCCAGTGCTCTTTGAATAAGAAGCTATACTTCGAACAAGAGTTCTTTATATAACAGAATCTAAAGGTAGTCTTCCCAGGGCTTGGTCGACAAAAGTTCAAAAGCTCAAAGTGTAGCTGTGTTGCAAATTATTGAGTGGGCCAGTGCAGAGAAGATTTTCATAGGAAAACTTGGCATTTAGGCTCATTCTCATGCTAGGGATACCTGTCTAATATTCAAAAACTTTCATAGAAGGTGTTAAGAGAATAAAGAAATAGTAAAACAAAAAAAAGAAGAGGTAATCAATCAAGAATCAATTATTCTCAGAAAAGACGTAGCAAAATATTATGGTTAAGAGTATGGACTTGGTGTTCAAACCTGATTTTTTTTTTAATGTTTATTTGCTTTTTTGAAATATATATAGAGAGACAGAAACAGAGTATGAGTGGGAGGTGGGGGGCGGGGGAAGGGGCAGACAGAGAGAGAGAGGAAGACACAGAATTTGAAGCACGCTTCCAGGCTCCATGCTCTCAGCACAGAGCCCGATGCAGGGCTCAAACCCTCGAACCACGAGATCATGACCTGAGCTGAAGTAGGTCATTTAACCGACTGAGCCACCAGGTGCCCCCAAACCTGATTTTTTTAATGCCTGGCTCTTCCACTGACTAGCAGCTCACCTAACACACTGAGCTTGTTTTTTTCATTTGTAAAATGAAAGAAAAATACCATCAACTTCTCTGAAGGTGGTTTGCAAATATTAAAGGTGATATTTTATGTGAGTTTGCAAATATTAAAGGTAATATTTTATGTGAGGCCTGGGACGTAGAAAACTTCAATTAGTGACAAGAAGTTGTTATTTTTCATTCATAGAACTAGGATCACACATTTTGGTAGAACTTCTGATAATCTGGGTGGACTGTAAGCTTTTGTGACTTTAGCAGGAAGGCTATCCTGGCATATTATGAACATTGCATTGGTGACCTTTGGGATTCTCTTGGTAATTTTATACTCCTGTTGCCAACTTTTGGGCAGGAAAGAGCCATCCTTAGAGTAATTCCTAATTTCCACTTGACTCGAGTCTCAATAGTTGCTTTACTGGAGTCACACTTGAGTTTTCTGGAAAGCAGATGAGAGCCAGTACTGAAATCACAGTGCCTGCCACATAGCCTCTCAATAAGTGCCATCTGAAGATCGGGCCAGCAAGTTGATCACTTTCCTTCAGACGTGACAATTAAAGGGTACTTTGGGAAGGGCACTGAAAGAGATAAATTCACCAGATTTTCTTATTGTTTCTACATTTTAAGACCTTTAGGCAGGAGTTCATTTATGGTCTGGAATGGGGTCTAAACTTCCTGTGGAAATGTCAAGTTGGCTATAGCCCATCTCGTCTAGAAATGGTTCTGCTCATGAACTGACCTCGAAGTTTCTCAGAGCTCCAGCCATAAGGAGGGCCATGGGTTAGTGGAAAGTTTCGCATTGTTGTTAGCACACTCTGAGGCCTAAGGCAAGCCATTTAACCTCTTGGTGTCTGGATTTCCTCATCTGAGAGCCAAGGATAATAATACTTCCCTACCTCACAGGTGTGTTGGGAGCATTAATTAATGTTTGTCTAGTGCACAGGGATCTGTGATGAAAGGCAAGCATCATTATTGTCGGTTCGCTGCAGGCAAGACTAGATTATAGTCCTCCAGATGGGTTGCATATGGGAAGTGGTTTTAGCAAAAGACTTTCCCAAATGAAATACAGGCTTTAAGGTTTGGGGCCACTTCAAAAGAAAAGGTACCAGTGGAACTTCATCCTCTCCTTCTCGCCTTTGTTGGCTCAGGTTTTACTATTGTGCAGAGTTACAAATCAGGATCAGAGAACTGTAAATTAATTTATGTGACAAGCGACATCTAGTTAGTTTGTTTCAGTGGGCTCTGCTCAGCATAGACTATTTAAGATTCGATTAAGTAGGTAAGGTTACTGTTGCAGAAAACTCTTTATTCCTTGTGAAGAGTGTGCATTGTATGGCGGCCAGTTAGTGGGTCTATCCTATGATAAGCAGGATAGACAAAACCATTGTGTTTTAACAGCACCAAGTGGACAAGTCAATTAGGCCAGAGTTTTCAATCTTTTCATTTTGTTTTAACTTCCTCCTCCCCACCCCCATTCTTTTAAAAATAGCCTTCCACACTAAAGAGCACTGGTATGTTCTTGAAAGCTTTTGAAGAGGACCACTTTGAGAAAGGACTTCTGGGAAAACAGAAAACAGGCTGTCTGGGTACATTAACGCCAAGGAAGAAGGAAAAAAATGTCTTTCTTGGGGACTAGACACATTTTTGTTTCCCCCAAAATTGGAAAAATTGATTCAATTAGTACATTGTCCAATTAAAGGGAAAAAATAACATTTCTCTTCCCATGAGCAGAAGTGTATTTTCTCTTATAAGTACAAAAGAAAGAAAAAGAAAATATTTTATTAAAATTGTCACCCCAAGTAATAGGAAAACAAATAGAAGGAATCTCGCTGTTGGTTAATACACGCTGCTGAGATGTCCTGGAACAAAAAGTCTAAGGCAGAAATGAAAGTGATGAGAGTGCCTTTAATACATTTGATTGAGTTACAAAGCAAGTGGCACATTCATTCATTATTTCAGCAAATATATACTTTTTAAAGTTTATTTATTTTGAGACAGAGAGCGCACATGTGGGGAAGGGGCCAAGAGAGAGGGACAGAGAGACTCCCAAGCAGTCTCCAATAATAGCAAGGAACCCTACATGGGACTGGATCTCAGTAACCGTGAGATCATGATTTGAGCCAAAATCAAGAGTTTGATACTCAACTGACTGAGCCACCAGGTGCCCCCAGCAAATATTTATTGAGTGTATTCTAAGTGTTGGGCATTATTCTGAATACTGAGAAATGACTGATAAAGAACACAGACAGGTCCTTACTCTGGTGCAGCTTACATTTCAGTGTGGGAGACAGGAATACACACACACACACACACACACACACACACACAATTGTAAATGCAGAGGGCTAAAATGAAGTGACAGGATAAAGAGGTTGGTGATGATTTAGTTTGGATGGCTGGAAAGCCCTCTCTGGGGGGGGGGTCGCTTTCAGCTGGTGAGGTCCCACAGTGGGAGCAAGCTGTAAGACTTAATGTTAGAAAACGACTTTGGTGTAAAGACACAGCCTTCAGTAGGTATGGGATGCAGCTTGGGATTCCAGCATATTCCTCCAGCGTGGTATCCAATTGTTTCTGCCCTAATATAGATTCCTCCATCTACTGTATATAAAGGAAAGTGGATTATGTTTGGAACCATCAAATTAGGATAGCTGGCTGTTGGGGTGCCTGGGTGGCTCAGACAGTTAAGCGCCAGACTCTTGATTTCATCTCAAGTCATGATCTTTCGGTTTCATGAGTTTGAGCCCCACATCAGTCTCTGTGCTGACAGAGGGGAGCCTACTTGGGATTCTGTCTCCCTCCCTCCCTCCCCTTCTCTCTCTGCCCCTCACCTGCTTGTGCTCTCTTTCTCTCAAAACAAATAAATACACTTAAAAAACAAACAAAAAGTATAGCTGGCTGTTGTTCTAGAAAGGATGGAAGACCAAGTCAGGAAACCTGGTTGATTCTGGTTCTTCTAATACCTTGCTGGGTTAATCATATAGTCTCTTCATACCTTGATTTCTGTACTTAAAAAAAAGGGTTGGAGAGGTCCTTCCTCTGCTTCCAGGAACAATATGGAATTATTATAAACGCTTGGTTTTCAGCAATCTATGATGATGATAAAAGAAAACATCAAAAATTTGAAAAATGCTTGTATCATTAGGTCAAAGATTTAATAACTGGGCAGACGCTGGGTGCAAAGTTAGCTATAATGCATATTTTTGTAATGAGTCTTTTTCAGTCCTTATTGCTTTTTTTTTTTTTTTTGAAAATGGGAATTTATTAAACCCTGGAGTAAGAGTTTTCAAAACATTAGAAAAGTAAATAATCCTTACTACTATAGTGTTTGTGGTTTTGTTACATTCAAATGTTTTCTTGCTTTCCCAAACTAGCAGAAATGAATAGATGTGAAATGTCTCAGAGTTTTACAGCTAAGAATTTCACTTGCGACCAAATTAGACTGCTATAAGTAAATTCAATAAATAAGTTTAGAAGGAATAATTTATACTCTAAAATCTCAAACTCTTTAGAAAGAATTAAGAATTTTCATAAAAAAGAATTTTCTTCAAAAATAATATCCCAAACAAATTTTGTGGGCAAGTGAAATTATGCACCATTTTTTTATATGAACACATAAAATAACACTAACAATATTGCCTTCTAGGGTGCTCAATGCTTTGCAAAACAGTTCCATGTCTCTTACTTCATTTGAGCCTCATGATTTCTTTGCAACTAAATTGGATAGAATTTATTATTCCCATTTCACAGATGAAGAAAAGGAGGCATAGGACTTGGGACCTTCCTGGATTTACATAGCTAGTAGTTTAAGCTAGAATCCAGGATCCTGAATCTGTCTAGTGTTTCAGTCATCCCAGCAGAAGTGCGCACGTAACCTGAGTTTCTCTTCTGTGTTCCACTGGTTTTTGTTTGCTTGTTTTTTTGTGCAGGACCCCAAAGTACTTCCAAGAATTTCCAGAAGACTTTGGGGCTGATGTGTGACATGTGAGCTCATGAACAAATTCGGGCAGCTACGGTGAATCTGCCAGTCTCATCCCTTCTCCTGCTGTCACCCTGCTCCTTTATGTCCTGCTTGTCTGCCATGCATAGCTGTCACTTTTGTTGGGCTACTCTTAGCTATTGCTATGGTGAGATCTTAGTTGTGCTGGGGTGTTTTCTTTGTTTTAGACAAAATCGGGGCAGAATGGTACATTTCACTCTTTATTTAACATATGGCAATACAAAACCAAGACAAGTTCTTTTTTAAAAAACATAATTTTTGTGGAGTATAAAATTTTTTAAATTGGCTGTTAAGGATCTGATTATTTTTTGCCTAACTAACATCAATCAGTAAACACACTGTTTCGTGTGATAAGCAACAAAGGACGTAAGACCCTGTGCCACTCTCCAGACCTTATGTTCTATTGAGAACACAAAATATTAAGCCTCTCGATTAGAATATAGTTCAAATGATTATGTGAAATACTTCGCAGTATCATTCTGAGACACTGCTGTAAGATCTGCTAAATACATCTGCAGGTCAAAGAGATGGAGGGAGGCAGAATAATCCACTTGAAGGCTATGGAGAAAAGATGGAAGCAACACAAGGGAATAACAAAGTTGAGTTTGGAGAGAAGAACCGGGCATAATTTTGTTCAAAATTTCACTCTTTATTAGCAATAAATTAAAATGAGGTGGTGCTTTTTGATGACTCATAAGATAGATGTTGCGTGAAAGGGTACTGGAATCAACAGGCACAAATACGACGGCCAAACATGGAAAAATGATCATAGGTAGAGCATTTGTTCCACTTGCCTTTTATCTTTTACACCTGTGTTTGAATTCATCCAAACTTGCATAAATCCTTTACACAGCTGTCGAAATTGCACCTGAAAAAAGGCTGAAGTAGTCTCAGACGGGCTAACATTTCATCATTCTGAACACTTAAACCCAAACAGGTTTAAACACTTTGCCAAACCCAAGGATAACGGGCTTCCCATTGATCTTTGCTCTGTTCAAATGTTCAACTGTGTGCCAAAATGTACACTGCAGACTGCATTGTAGAGAATCCCACTATTTTTGAACTCTAGAAAAGCTCAAAAATGCGGTTTTAAAGATGGTGGGAGGGTCTTCTTTGAAATCTGCAAAGACACATGTACTTTGATATACGTAATTAGAAAATGTACTGAATTTAATTTTTCTTTTCTTGTCAACAAATGGTCGGACATAGTGAATTTCTGGTATTTTTTCACTAGGCTGTTTCCGATGTCTATTCTGACTTCCACAATTTTATCACTTTTCGCTTGGACTCTATCATTACAGTTTTTAAAATTATAAATATATACATTGACATTATAAAAAATTCACACAGGGGCGCCTGGGTGGCGCAGTCGGTTGGGCGTCCGACTTCAGCCAGGTCACGATCTTGCGGTCCGTGAGTTCGAGCCCCGCGTCAGGCTCTGGGCTGATGGCTCAGAGCCTGGAGCCTGTTTCCGATTCTGTGTCTCCCTCTCTCTCTGCCCCTCCCCCGTTCATGCTCTGTCTCTCTGTGTCCCCAAAAAATAAATAAACGTTGAAAAAAAAAATTAAAAAAAAAAATAAAAAATTCACACAGTATAGAAAGAGAATGGAAAATATGAGTCCTCCTATACCATCTTTCCCCCAAACTCCCCTCCCTAGAGGTAAACCCTTTAATACTTTAATGTATTTCTTTCCAGGTCTTTTGTAAAATGCATTACTGTGTGTGTGTGTATGTGTGTGTAATTATAAATAAATGTAATCACAACATAAATGCTGTTATGTTGATATACTTTCCTTAAAATAGCAAAATTCATGACCAATTTTTAAAAATTTTGCCAGCCCAATGAGTGAAAGTCGTTATCTCTGGGTATGGCACTAGAGATGGGTGAGAACCAGATGCATTTAAACTATTTTCTTTAGGGATGCCTGGGTGGCTCAGTCAGTTAAGCATCCGACTCTTGGTTCTGGCTCAGGTCATGATCCCACAGTTCATGGGATTGAGCCTCATATCGGGCTCTGTACTGACAGCATGGGGTCTGCTCAGGATTCTCTCTCTTTCCCTCTCTCTCTGCCTCTCCCTCCCCATGCTCTCTCTCTCTCAAAATAAATGAATAAACTTAAAAAAAATCTATAAACTATTTCTTTCAACTTAATCCTACATTCTTTGCTTCCTTGTTCACACTACCAAAGATTGGGAAGTTTACTTTCTTACTTTTCTTTTAAGTTTATGTATTTATTTTGAGAGAGAGAGACAGAGAGAGTGAGCAGGGGAGAGACAGAGAGAGAAGAAGAGAGAGAATCCCAAATGGGCTCTGCTCTGGGGCAGAATCCATGAACTGTGAGATCATGACCTGAGCCGAAATCAAAAGTCGGTTGCTTAACAGACTGAGCCACTCAGGCACCCCTGGAAGTTTGCTTTCTTGATAAACATGGTGCCACAGAAAAAGTATGTCTGAAAGTTAACCTTCAAGGAAATTAGGGCTTGCCTTTATGGACAGAAGAGGGGAGAAAAGGAAATTTTATGTAGGAGAGCTTCTGTGAGCAAAGCCATAGAAAACAAAGTCCCTTGCTTGTTTTCTTGGCCCAGTCTATCCACGGCTGTGCTACAGGAAAGTTTGGACTGCCTTGCTGGCTGACATGATGCATAACTCCTCACTGAGCTCTCACTAGAACTGTATTCGCAGCTACATATGTGAATGGACTTCCCGTTTACTGTGCTTGCACACTCCTGCTTGAGTGTCTATTGCTCTTACACAAAAGGAACTCCTTTCTAGGGGAAGAGATGGATTTCCCTGAATATAGCAGAGGAAAGCCCGAGTGGGCCTGAACTTCATGATTCAATTTGAAAACAGCTACAGAGAGTTTGACTGCTGGGGCAACTTGACTGGAACCTAGCTGGCAAGATAATACCCACACAGCTGCAAGTGGCGCTCGTGGAAATTCAGTGGAGGGGAGAGGGTGGTAAGAGTCCAGAGACAAATTGGTTCAAGCAGAATATCTGTGGTGTGAGTAAGGTTGGAAACATGAGAAGGAGCAGAGATAGAGCTAATTCTAGGGTTGGGCATTTGGACCTGAGCCACGAGAAATTGAGAAGATCAGTCATGATGAAATGAAGTGACCTTCATTAGTTAGATCATCATGTGCTATTTCTTGTCTTTCAGCTTCAATCCCACCTTTCCCTATTCCTTTAGTGATGCTGGAGCAGGGACTCTGTAAACGATTTGGTTTTGCCAGCTGGCTCCCTGTGAGGCTCTGCCATTTGGGGATTCTAGACGGAAGACAAAACATTCGCTCCTTCCTGTTTCCTGTTTGCTTCCTGTTCCTGGGAGCATGGCCCCAGCTTCACTTCTTAACAGAATCTGGTAGTGGTACCTGATTCCAGGGCAGCTGTTCAATCCAATTAGCAGTTTTCCCAACTTTCACAGAACCTGCTTCTTTGCACTCACACTTCCCACCTGCCAGCCATTGCCAAGAAACACCTACCCCCTGCTCAGAGGTTTAGGGTCCCAACCACATAGGACATTCCTCTAGTTAGCAACCCTGGCCCCAGCCTAACAGCAAAACTCCTCAGATGTCTGAGTTTTTCAGCTCTGTGAAGCTTCTTTTTCTAAGTTTTAGTAATTCCAGTCTTTTCTCATTGATCTCACAGCTTTTGGAGTGGTAGTTCCTTCCTGTAATTGTTACCTCTCTGAAACCTTAAAGTTGTTCTCCTTGTGAATTTTCTGTTCTTTACTATTTAGTTAACAATTCTTTATCATATATAATTTCTGCTTCTGTACCAGAGCCTGACTGATACAGGCGGTCCATGATGAAATGTAGACAGGAGAACTCATGAGTTCCTATATCATCCAGGAACAGTGTGGCGCTTGCATTTTGTGGGGACCAAGAGAATTAAGGGGAAGAGGTACATCTGACAAGTTTTAGGTGGGAAGGAACCAACAGAGCTTCATAATTAGAAACAGGGAGCAAGGAGAGGGAGCTGTAGAACACACAAAGTTTGTATCCTGGTGGTGGAGAGAATGATGATGCCATAGAAAACTGGGGAAGGTAGAAAAAAAATGAGTCCAGGTACAGAAATATGCGAGTGGAGGTATTTTAAAGACATCTGGTAAAGTGAAACTGCAATTCAAGTGAGAGCTAGCTCAGTGGCCTCTGCAGTGAGGATGGGCACTGCGGCTGAGTTCCCCGGGGACATGCGGCTGGTGGGGGGGGGGGCGGGCAGTGGAGATAGGAGCTTCTGGGTAGCTTGTACAGAGGCTTAATGCAAAGTCTAGTGTGGGACCTCCTGCCCATAACAAGTAGGGATGGTGTCTTGTTCAATACCCTGGACAGGTTAAGAAGGATAAGAACTATAGGTCCACTGTTTTAACCAGAAGAAGGCATTAGTGATTATCTGGGATTCTGTTTTTGTTCACACAAACAAACTTCAGCTCTGATTGGGTTGGTCGAATAGAAGAACATCAATGAACATACTGATGGAATTTTTAAAGGTGGAAACAGACAAGCAAGCTACACAAACAGCCACTTTTCATGAGCAGCAGACTAGGAAGCCTATTGTCATCAAATAAAACACACAGCAAAGTTAATCCAGCACACATTTAATAATAGTCCCAGTCATGATTGTGCTACACTGTAATTAGGCACAGGTGGTAAGTAGTTCTTGTAAACTATTATAATTCATATTGATGAAAGTCAAGTTGGCTTTTTATACTTTCTCTCTTTGCTTTCTTAGTTCTTTATCTAACATGGATCTGTCAGCCATTTTTATTGATATCATGTACCGTCAATTAAAATCTGTTTATCAAACATTTACTGAGTTTTTATTATGCTCCAATTATTGTGCTGGGCTCTGGGTGATATAAATACGAGAACTTAAAGTTGAAAACTTTAATGTGAATCATACAAATCCTACAGAGTGACTCACATATGTTCCTGCATAATGAGCCTGTACTCTGTGCTCTCCATGGTTAAACATAGGTGACTTCCTCAGCGAGGCTTTCCTTCTTCAATGGACAACCTCACTCTCTCCACACCTGCCTTTTTCCTGCCCTCTGTTGGGCACTGAAGTACTCCCCATTCTAAGTTTCTGGGATGATAAAGGTCTAAACACTAGGGAACTCTGGGTCATGACCTTGGGGATATCTTGCTCAGGGGAGTAATAGACACATGGTAGGCTTAGGGAGTAGAAAAATACAGGGGGGAAGTGTCCTTTGCTCTTTAGAAAATGAGGGAAGGGAAGCTTCTGGGTAGCTTAGGGAAGGGAAGACTATGCTCAGGCTGGAAAAGTAGGAGGAAGGATTTTGCTAGGGGTGGGAACATGCTTGAGTAGGACATTTTCCAGCCAGTGGGATGTTCCTCATACAGCAACTTTAGGGGACGGACCCCTAGTAACAGGAGGGTGTAGTCTTGTACCTGTTCTCTTGAGTAGGACAGACAACATATTTAGGAAAGAGACTGAAGAACATTTCCTCTTATTCTGACCTCTAGGGAATCAACCAGGAAGGGTTAGGTGACATTGCTGGAACAAACAACCCTCAGATCTCAGTGGTGTAAGATTTATAAAGATTTATTTCTCCCTTATTCTGCATGCTCATCTTGGGCTGACTGAGCACTTCTCTCCATGTCATCCTTACTCAGTAGGCAAGCTGACAGAGCCAATACTATCTTCGGGTATCAGTGATTTCTAAGGGAAGGAAATCACATGCTAGTTATTACAGTTGCTGCCTGGAAATCGCATAAGTCACTTCATTCAAGTGTCATTGGCCAAAGCAAGTCACATGGCCATACCTTTCTTCAAGCTAATAGGAAAACCAGAAAAAAGAGAACTCTAAGTATCTTGTCTATAACACCTAGGCACTGAGCAATTAGTACCATCTGGTGATTCTTAAGAAACAACTGTCTGAATAAGAACACTGTGATTTTCCAGGGTCGCTGGAATAAGAATCCTCCACTGTCTCTGAAATGTCTTTTTTTACCTGCTCAATGGCACTTTAAATTCCTTTAATAGCACATAAAATTGTTACAAATATGAAAGGCTAAAAAATGTAATAAATTAATTAAACCCTTTCTTATCAAATTATAAATGTAGCATTTGTGTTTTATTAGCTAGGAAGGATCTTAAGGATTAGGAAAAGGAGATGCTGTAATGCATACAGGGCATCTATAATGCATCTGTAATGCATACGGGGCACTCGGGGTGCCTGGGTGGCTCAGTCAGTTAAGCGTCTGACTTTGGCTCAGGTCATGATCTCATGGTTCATGAGTTTGAGCCCCACGTCAGGCTCTGTGCCGACAGCTCGGAGCCTGGAGCCTGCTTTGGATTCTGTGTCTCCCTCTCTCTCTGCCCCTCCCTGGCTTGTGTTCTGTCTCTCTGTCTCTCAAAAATAAACATTAAAAATTATAATATACCAATATACTTTCTATCAGTTGTCTGGTTCAGGCCTCTTAGTAACTCAAGGTAGTATAGTGGATAAGAACATAGCCTTGAGAGCCAGACTGGGTTTGAATCCTGGTGCTACTACTTAGCATTTTTGTGACTTTGGACAATTTCTTAATTTTCTGTACCTCAGTTTCCTCACCTATAAAGTGCAGATAGTAATAGCATATATCTCAGAAGGTTGTGAGGGAAAGGACACTAGGGATCATAGAAGTTAAATAACTTGCTTGGGGAAGAGAAAGAGCCAAAATTTGCCCCACTTCTCTCTAAAGTCCATGTTCTTTCTCCTCCCCCATCTTGAGTGTTAGAGGACAATGTCAAAAGGAGAAAAAAAAATGGAGGCATGAAAGACAAGCTTTTCCAGCTCAACTTTGCCTTCACTTGGGTCCACGTGCTTTTCTGTTACGAATGGCTCTTCAACAGGAAATTGCCAGTGAGCAAAAATGATTGCCTTCCATAAAGAAGCAGATACCATTCCGTACGGTGAAGAATAATCTCTTTCTTTCTTTCTTTCTTTCTTTCTTTCTTTCTTTCTTTCTTTCTTTCTTTCTTCCACTTTCTTTCCTTAAGGTATAATTAATACATTGGTGTCAGGTGTACAATGCAATGATTCAATATTTGTGTATATTACGAAATGATCACCACAATAAGTCTAATTAACACACATTGCCATACATAGTTATAACTTTTTTTCCTTGTGATAGGAACTTTTTAAATTTTAAGATCTATAGTCTTCACTGACATGCTTTGGGCCAAAGACCAGTGGCTTGGAACGTCTATCAGCCATTGGTCAAGCCTTGAGGATTTTATAATCTTATGTGAATAAGCATAATGCTTCAAATATAAAATGGTTGGTCGGGGCACCTGGGTGGCTCAGTCGGTTAAGTGTCTGACGCTTGATTTTGGTTCAGGTCGTGATCTCATAGTCATGAAATCAAGCTTGCATTGGGCTCCATGCTGAGCATGAAGCCTGCTTGAGATCCTCTCTCCTTTTCTTTCTGCTCCTTTCCCCTGCTCAAGCTCTCTCTCTCTTTCTCTCAAAATAAATAAATAAACATTAAAAAAAGGAAAATGGTTTGTTGAAGTATGAATGATACATTTTCCCCTTGTGAAGAAAAGCCCTTGTGAACACGAGCAGGACAGTAAAAGAGCAAGATGAATTCAGTGTGGCTCAAATGTTAGGTATAAAAATTTAATGAATGGGATTAAAGGATGACCTTCTCATGATAAGTTGCAAGGAATCAAGAGATGTATGTTCTGTATTTTCGCCTTATTATTTTGAAGAACACTATTTATAGGGAAGAGCTACTACCTAGTGGTAAAGAGCAAATTCTGAAGTCAGAGAGACCTAAGTTCTGGATCTGGATAAATCCATGCTTTATCATCTGCTGGCTGATGATGGTCAGTTTTCTCATGTAAATGATAGAAACAATGACATTCTAGTTTCCCCCTATGTCCATGGCTCCGCATTGTGTAATGTGGGCTTTAGATGAAATTGGCTTCAGTCCAGATTTAGGAGTGGGTCCTGATTAATCTTAGCCTATCATTGCACTCCCACCCCTTTTCCCAATGATGGTGTTGGGGTACACAGATGATTCATGCCCCAGTATGAAGCTCAGTGTAAACAGCCATTTTTGTTTACTGATTCTGCGATGATGTCTGTCTCTTTCAGTGTGAATGAGGAAGTACTGAGTACTGCTGGCAACATTTTGTGATTTTGTGGAGAATGAACCTGATGACAGATCTAACACATGGAGGAGGACAGAGATGATGGAACCACAGAGAAATTGATCCAGAACACTGATCAACCCATGCCTAAAGACTATACCACCCCTGGACTTTCTAGTTACATGAACAATAAATCTTCCCTGTTTGTTAAACAAGTTTGAGTTATTTCCTACAAAAACCAATTTGTATGCTTACTTCCAGGGTGGTTCTATGTGAGTAAATATCTCAGCAGAGTGCCCAGTGAATTCTAAGATAGCATCCATCATGGCAGTACAATTATTATCACGTGATGAGAGAGAAGTGGGAGTGCTACAGATAATGACAGGCAACCAAGTCCTAGGGATAGGGTGGTGGTAACTTTAGATGCAGAGAATAGGAATTAAGAATAGAAACAATCACTTAAAACTTCCATTTCACCAATCTCTCAGGCTAATTACTAATTGGTTTACTATTTAATTGGTAAGTACAGCTATTAATTATGTTAGGAAATAAAAAGGTTTATAAATATGTAGTCTCATATATTCTATAATTTAGAGTCATGAATCAGAAGGAAGTCCATAATTTGATTGTCAATTCAGAGGGCCTCAGGACTTCGAGGAATGGAATGCAGGAGAGGTCTTAAATATTTGTCAACAGTTGGTTGAATAAGAAAGTAGAGTTACAAAAAAAACCAAAGCAAAATCAACTGAGATCACAAGATTGTTCTTCCAAAGTCCTTTCCTGAGATTCTAAGTGAAATTGGTGAGTACAGTCTTCAACTGTGATGGAATGTGGGGGCCGAGATCCGCTTTGCTGAAGCATGGGGTGACGGACTGCCCTGTGCCCATCTGGTAACTCCAGGGGTTGGAGCCTGAGGAGAGGGTGCTATTGACAGCCTCGGAGAAACAGGGAGAGAACGAAAGGGGGTGTGGAGAGATAATGAGCTCCGTTTCTGACATGTTTAGTTTTAGGAGGTGGTGGGACACCCAAGTAGAGATATTCTGCAGACAGAAAGAAATATGGGACTAAAGAAAGGGTGAGAGGTCAAGGCTGGGGCTGGAGGTTTGGGAGTCATCTGCATTCAGGTGGTAATTAAAGCCATCTGACGGGGAGCTTCCAAGAGGAGTGTGCTGTGAGGGAAAAAAAGCCCAATGAGCCTGCTGAAGGAGGGAAGGAAAAGAGGGGGAAGGCACTCCCAGGAGGTTCAGGAAAGTGAAGCTGAGAAGGGAAGGAAGAAATCTACAGAATATGGTCCTTACAGCTGAGGGGAAGAAAGAAATGGATGGACACCCATTTAAAAGCCTCACAGAAGTTGAAAACGTGATAAAGAGTAATTGGGCAATTGGATATTTCTATCATTTCATGAACACCATTTAGAAGGAAGCAGAGGTCATTTACCCTTCAAAGAACCAGAGAATCGTTGGTACAAGATGGATGATTTGGGGGAGGCTGAATTCTCAGGGCTTTCCTATTCTACTGAGAAAGGAAATAATATTTATCAATTGGGGGGGGGGGATTAATGAAGCCAGTCACCACTCTCAGTGGAAAAAAATAAATGAGAAATTCTCACTCATTAAAATACCATGAAGGTTATTGTTACAATGTGATTTTTACAAGATTTTTTTTAAGAGAGTTTTTGAAAGTTATAGGAAAGAGGACATGACAAGGGAGGATAGCCCATTGGGATAAGCGGTTCCTTAGAAACCTAAGTATTAAGAAAATTAATATAGTTAACGCTTATAAAAAATACTCTCTTATAAGTGTAAATGTCCAGTGAAGTCATCCACTGCAATAGTGTTGCTGAAACTGGCTAAGCAAACTGAACAATAGGAAAGGCTATAGGGTTATGGAGTAGAACACAGACATGTAAACATTTTTTTTCCAGCTTTCTCCATGACAGAAGTCAGTAGGGAGTCACATTTTTATACCCTGATATATCTTAATAATGCCAGGTGTGATAATCCACTGATTCACTCAATTCATAGTCCTGAAGGAATTTCACAGTGACAAAGAGCTGCAAATCATGTTCCTCTAATAGCTTGGCAAATTCCTTTCGGCAAGATGAACATTAATAATGGAGTGATGATAAGATCATTTCCTCAGGATCTCCAGAGCTGGTGTGTTGACTAAGGTAGTGCAGGGTGGCCAAGATGACTGTGCTTACAACTCTTGCCCAACCATTAAAGCAGAATACAACATGTTGGATCGCAACATTGCTCTGCCAGGTTTAGTACATAACCCCCAGCGGTAACCAATAACTGTTCCTTGGGAGGAAGGCAGCCATGTTTTTATAATGAATCTAAATGGTTGGGTGAGGCTGAATATGGATGCTTAGAGGGAGGGTTGGATTGGGGCCAAGAACAAATGGCTTCCTTACACATTAAAATTCTAAACTTTTGCTCCGAGGCATGAAGTTTGTTTTGCACTAATTTTTGTATTTATAATATAAGATAGCATTGATTTTCCAGACCCCTTTAAAATTCCATTAGTTGAATTTAGACTGCCTCACAGAGGTACAAGGAATGGCAGGACAAAATGAGACTAGTTGGGGCAGAGAAGGGGAGAGGTTGGAAGAGTAGAGTGGGGTAGGGGCGGGGGGGGGGGGAGGAGGAGGAAAAAAAAATCTCTGCCCACTCTTGAAGGTCACAGTAATCTTTGCTGTATTTCTGAAAGAACAGGCAAGGCAAGGAAGGAGATGGATCTAATATTTTCTGAATGCTTTTCATGGCCCAGGTTTAGCACATGTATGATATTTTGATATATAATAAGAAACATATTTGGTTTTGTCCCCATTTCTGACACAGAGTTCCTAAACATCTTGGAATTTCCTAAGTGATGAGAGCAACAAAGATGTGTTTTGTTATGTTAATGAAGTAACTTTGGACCCCACCTAAGGATGGGGACTGGTTGCCAAGAGAACCTACCTTTCGATTAGGGGGCTTAGAACTTTTAGTCCTGCCTCCCAAGCCCTGGTGAGGGGACAGGGGCTGGAGGTTGAGTTCAATCACCAGTGGCCAATGATTTAATCAGTTGTGAATATGTAATGAAGGCTCCATAAAAATCCCCAAAAAGGAGAAGGTTGGGAGAGCTTCCTGGTTGGAATGGGTGCTGGTAGTGTCACACTTAGACAGGAAATGGGAGCTCCAAGCCCTTTCCCCACATCTTGCCCTATGCATTTCTTCCATGTGGGTATTCCTGACATACTTTTATAATAAACTGGTGATCTAGCTAATAAAATGTTTCTGAGTTCTGTGAGCCACTCTAACAAATTACTCGAGACCAAGGAGGGTGTTGTGGGAATCTCCAGTCCATGGCCATATGTCAAAAGAACAGGTGATAACCTGGGCTTGTGACTGGTGTCTGAAGAGGGGAAGGGAAGACAGTCTGGTGGGACTGTGCCCTTAATCTGTGGGACACGACCCTATCTCTAGGTAGATAGTGTCAGAATTGAGTTGAATTGTAAGTCAACCAGAAAATATCAGAGATTTAGTTGGTAGTGAAGGAATCCCCCTTCCCCGGAGACACCCACCATCCCTCACCACCCACCCCCACTCACACTCACACACACACACACACACACACACACACATACACACACACACACACACACATTGGACTTAAGTGATTCAGACCCTTTATATGTCATTCATATAATTCTTACAATAACTCTTTATGGTATAAGCATTTACCCATAAATGGGTAGAGGCTTGGATTAGTGACTTGTCTGAAGTGGGAGCAGAAGAATCAGGATCCGAAATAATCCCTTTCCCTTCTTCTTTTCCTTCCAATATGTTCATACTCCTGTCTCCTTTTCTGTGTTTTGCCCTTTTTATCAGTGACTCACAGGAAAGAGCTTGAATTTCTCCTCTGTCTTGTCTGTAGCAGATCCCCTTGCGCATGTGTGCTAACTTGTTCAACTATATCTCACTGAACCAGCAAAGCAACATGACACACAGGTGGCAGTGGAGAACTGCAGAGGTGCCCAGGGAACCTTTTGTGGTTCCCAGTGATTTGCACACACTGGGCCACTCCCATGTCGGCACGTGTGGGGGAAACAACGTGCTCCTATATCTGACAATTACCTGGCAGAGTGTCAGGGCCCACATCTCAGACTGGAAGTTGTGGCTAAACTCCTAGCCCAGGGAGCAGTTCTAGAGTACAGGCAGAAACTGGTCAGATTCAGGACCAGGATAAGACCAAAATCCAGTTTTATGACTAAGTGGGTAAAGGAGTGGGGGTCGGGAACCTAACACCAGGATCCAGGATGAGGCTAGTCTAGCTGATCATAGGAAGTGGGAAGGATAATGAAGAACACAACGACATGAAGGCCAGGGGGAAACTGATTCCAAATTCTTGTTCCAAGGGGGGGAACCCTTAAAACTTGAGGCAAATTGAATGGAGAATGAAAAATCAGGAGGCCGTGCCTGTTAGCACCAGGTAGAAAGGCTAAGGAGTTTTCATGTGCCTGAAAGGTTTTCAAGAGTTTGAAACAGAGGCTAAGAAATATCTGAATTGGGCTAAATCGGGGTGTGTGTGGTGGCAGGGAAGGGGAGGTAGGTTGATTCTGACACTTCAGTTTGCCACCAGCGGAGTCCTGTTGTCCCTTCTCTGGCTGCCTTATTGGAGCATCCGTAGAGGTTCAATACAGAGAAAGGGGAGGAACGTTGCCTGTCCTGCATGCTCCTGCACCATAGCTCTCACCTGGTTCTCAGTCGGGGGTGGTCTTGTCCTCTGGGTGGGGTTGTCAGAGAAAATACTGGATGCACGGTTAAATTAGATTTTTGTTGAATGACATATAGTATTTGGTATACGTGTGTCCTAAATATTGCATGGGATATACTTCTACTGAGAAATTATTTGTTGCTTTTCTGAAGTTCAAATTCAACTAGGTGCCTTGTACTCACATTTGATAAATGTGGCAATGCTACATCCAGGGGATTGGCAATGTTTAGGGATATTTTTATTGCCATGACTGGGAGGGAGGTGCTGCTGGAATTCGATGCGTGGAGGTCAAGGATGCAGCCCCAAATGTTGGTAGTGCCATGATTGAGAGACCCTGTTCCAAGACAAGTGGGAAGGACAGTATCTTTGTGATCAGCTCCAGGATCAAAAACCCAACCAAAGTAAATTCACTTCTCTAGCATTATTTGTGTTTGTGTTAGGTGGAATCCTTACTTAGCTGCCAATTAGGATGGAGTGAGAGAATTCCATATTCTCCTTATCCCACCTCTGCCACTTACTGACTGCGTGATCCGGCATAAATTACTCACCTTTCTTTTCCCGAGTTTTTTCATGTGTGAAATGGGGAAAAATGTAATACGGACATCATTTTTGCGTGTGCTGGTGAGCACTGAATAAATTGTTACATATAAGCATATAAATAAATTGTTACATATAAAGTGCTCAAAAATAAATAAATAAATAAAGTGCTCAGGAGAGTATGTGGGACATAGAAAAACTCTCAATAAATGGAATCTATTGTTACTGTTCACTATTGTTGCTAATTTTAAAAAGAAAAGAAGGAAATCTCTCACTACTCTAAAAATGCTTTGAGTGTAGTACACAATCCTCTTCATTATTATTATTATTATTATTTGCAAATGCCTTGTTTTAAGGTTGATGGATAAAATTATAGAAATTACAATGAGTGAGTTTTTTAATTTTTTTAATGTTTATTTATTTTTGAGAGAGACAGAGACAGAATGGGAGTGGGGGAGGGGCAGAGAGAGAGGGAGACACAGCATCCGAAGTAGGCTCCAGGCTCTGAGCTCTGAGCTGTCAGCACAGAGCCCAATGCGGGGCCTGAGCTCACGACCTGTGAGATCATGACCTGAGCCAAAGTCGGACGCTCGACCGACTGAGCCACCCAGGCACCCCACAATGAATAAGTTTTTAGTAGAAGTATATCCCAAGTAAGTATGCATGGGTCATGCTCATGTTGTTTATTTAAAGTTCCAATATATCTGGGCATTTTTATATACTAACTGGCAACTTTATCCATTTGGGGATGGAGAGATCTATGTGTGCCCTTGCCCTGTGGTGGGCACACTTCAGCATTCTAGAAAGTTCTAGAAAGTTCAGCAGTTCTAGAAAGAGCTTGCAGATGGGAGCCGAAGATGTGCAAAGGCTGTTCCTCTTTAAGGACAACGTAGCAGAAGAAATACAAAGCTGTTATTAGTGATGTCATCTAATAGCCTTCTGACATCAAGCCCTGATGTTTCCTTCCACCATTATTTAAAAAGATATTTAAATAATCTACTTATTTAAAAAGGTATGGTACTGAAAAGAATCAACAAGGGTGCAAAATATTCTAGAAAACTACCCAGCGCTCAGACGATAACACTCCGATTCAAGGGTTTGGCAAAACCCTCCTTCATCTACTTGTTCTATAAAGAGCAGGACAGCAAACTTTCAGGCTTCGTGTACCATTGTTGGTCTCTGTCATGTATTCTTGTCCTGCTCTTTCTGCATCTCTTCTTCTTCCTTTTTAAAGCAATTCCTTAAAAATGTAAAAATCATTCTTAGCTGTGGGGCTGTACAAAAAAAGCCAGGGGCTGGATTTGGTCTGTGGACTCTAGTGTTTGGATCCCAGCTCTGATACCAGGAGAACATTAAGGTGGCATGTGGGGCTCTGATGTGGTGTGTTTATTCATAGCTATATTCATGGCTGTTATGTCTATAATTTATGATGGAAGGGAAACTAACATCTGATTGCAATTAATTAGTACTTATTTAGCATTTACTACAAGCAAGGCAAAGTTCTAAGTTTCTTATATGCTTTAGCTCATTTAAACTGAGACAGGGAGAGGTTAGGTAATTGGCCCAAGGTCCTTATAATTGGTGGAGCTGGGGATTTGAATCCAGGTAGTCCAGTTCTAGAGTCTGCATTCTTAGCCGTGAGGCTATGTTTTCTTTTAAGAGAGTAGTAACCCTTTTTAAAAAATGGATGATATTCTTGTCCTCATCTCTTTTCATTTTCCAAGTAGCCTAATATCTAAGATTTCAAACACACTGAAATGACCAACGGAAGAACACTCTTGTTTTACTTTACCTGCCAGTTGGCACATAAGGAATTTTCAGACTGATTGGAGTAAATCAAATGAGATAATGTCATCTGTGGGTAAGGATCATATAACATCCTAGTACAAGCAATGTAAATATACATATTTTGAGTAGTGAGGACTGTAGTCTAGGACTCCCTAAACAATGGAGAAATGAAACAGATTGGATTTCTTAGAGAAATTAAGTGGAGCCTAGAAATGAGGGTTTCATTGGATTTCCTAGAAGCAGGGAAGGCTTAATACACAAAAGAAAAGGGGACGGGTATCGTAAACCTCTTTCCCACTAAGACAGTATTATCTGAGGGGTTCCAGAGAATGATGCTATGAATATTCTCTCGCTTTGGCATCTGGTAAACCTGGAAATATTAACCAGGCTAAGCGGGGCAATTTTCTTGTTCTTTACTAACCACATCTTACAAGTACTCTTAGGAATACGTAAGAGGTTCAAAAAGCAGAAAACAATCGTGAGATAATAAAAATATATGTTGATCTCTGCCCTTTGGTTCCTGGAGCAGGACTTTTGAAACGCTATAATTTCCTGAGTGATAAGAGTGTTTTTTGTCTCAATGAGGTGACCTTGGGTGGGCTCCCAGATGGCTTTGGCTAGTCACCAGAAAGACCAAGTCGTGAATAGAAGCGTTAAAAATGAGTTCAAAGACAATTTAGGTGATACAAACTTTAGTTAATAATACTTCATGAAGTGGGCAGTCTCTGTTCCCAAGGGTCTAGAGAACTGCAAAATGGAGTGGAGGGCAGGAATCTTCGATAGGACAAAGAATAAGGAGCAAGTAGGAGAAAGATGGGAAATGGGGATTGACTAGATGTACTGTGTGTCTGATCAAGTGAAGCACTTCCAGGGACACCCCTGTTGTCGAAGTTTCAGTTTGCTGAGGTGGCACCTCAGGCAGAAGTGACTCTATCTTAGGTCTAGAAATTGATTTCAAAAGAACCTTCAAATTTTTAGCCCCACTTCCCTGTTCTCTTGAGAAATGAGAAGGGTTGAAAATAGGGTTAGTGATTGATCATGGAAGCCTCCACAAAAATCCCAATAGTATGGGGTTCGGAGAGCTTCCAGGTCGGTCAACACATCCATGTAATGGGATGGTGATGCACCCCAACTCTATGGAGACAGACGCTTTGCATTCAGGACCCTCCCAGACCTTGTGCTATGCACCTCTCCAATTGGCTCTTCATCTGTGTTCTTTATCATGTCCTTTAATAAGGTGGATAGATATAAGTAAGTTTCTCTCTGAATTCTGTGAGCTGCTCTAGCAAATTAATCAAAACAGAGAGGGTCATGGGAGCCTCAGATTTATAGCTGATCGGTCAGAAGCACAAGTGATGACCTGGACTTGGAATTGGCATCTGAAGTGGGGTGGAGGTAGTTTGGGGTGACTGTGGGATCTGATGCCATCTCCAGACAGTGTCAGAACAGAGTTAAATTGTCGGACACACAGCTGGCATTGGCAGAATTGCTTTGGTGTGGGAAAAACCCTCACACATCCAGCATCAGAAGTGAACTGCTCTGTGTAAAAGTAAAGGAGACACACAGAAAGAAAGAATTGGTTTTTTCCCAAAAACACAATAAATAAGAACATTGCTAGCTGAAAGATGACCTGTTTATCCTTCCCCAAGTTTCCAGACTTTGGATGTTCTTCCTTTGATTCATACTTGCTGGAAATGTGGAGTGTCTTCTGGCTTGTGTCCCACTATGTCTGCCTCCTACATCTACTTCAGGATCTTGACATGCCAATCCAGTGGGATTGCAATTCAGCATAGCACCTCATGCCTTTCTGGAACTCACAGGTCATTTCATGGTCTCTGGAATATCCTTATCTGGGTACTGGCTTCCCTTGATTGGGTTCAGGGTCAGAGTGCAGACCCAGCCTTTATGGAGGGTAAAGAGGCAACACCTTAATCTCTTTCCCTTACCAAATTCATCTTGTCTTTTCTCATTGATCAGACACCTCTTTCTTCTCTGTTTCTTCCTTTTTAATCTGAGGACCACATTTTCTATTCTGCTTCCTCCATAATATCGAGTGCCCAATAGCAGCAATCTCCATAAATTATCAACTCACTGTAATATATTTTTGGCCTTTTGTATTGAAATGAAACATAAATGCAGAAAAGTACATGTGATATGAATTTTGATGTGTGCTCTATTCATCACAAAACAATGTAATTAGCCTATTCCTCAACAGATGCTCTTTTAGTTTTACCTATTTTTACCCCTTTCTCTTCCAGGAGTCATTTGTGAACTCAGAAAATTTTAGAGTTGGAGCGTGTGTCTTTGGAGATTTTTTATAGCCCAATGTCTCTTCAAGTGATAGAATACAGTTTCAGTAACTATGTTTTCACTGAAGAAATGTTTGCTTTATTTCATGAATCACTTCAGTGGTTTAGCTGCATATTCATTATCTAATGATGTCACAGTCTCTTGGAAATGTGGGAAGCCCTTAGTTGGTCTATGGGGTAATTTTTCTCCTCTGGGTCTACCCCGTTCAGTAAAGCCTCCTCCATTTATCCTGGTTTTCCTTTCACAGAGGAGTGTTTAATCTTCAGCTTCTGAATGTTTTTGGTGTGCATGCGCCTGTGTGCATGTATGTGTGCTGTGTGTGTAGAGGGTGCTGGTGGGACAGGAGCATAAAATAACCCCATGGCCTTTCATGCACCTTCATTTGCCACTGGAAACAAATTGCATCGGAAGTGAAAGAATTTTGGACAAGAAAATTAAAGCATTACGATTTTGGTATGGCTTAATCAAATATAGAAGAGCTCCTGACGTTGTTGTTTATTTTTTTGTTGTTGTTTTTGTTTTGTTTTGTTTTTTTGGGTTTTTCTTTTTTGGTTAACTTATGAATCTATTCTTGCTTACTTTGGTGCCCCCATCTACATCATATACTCATTTCGGTTTCAGGTAAGTAGATCTACAGATATGCAGAGTAATACTTCTTTCAAACTCATCACGAACCCTGAAAAAAAAAGCGAAATGAAATTTCTTTGTCTTCAAGAGACTCACCCAGGGTATAGTAGTACCGTGCAAAGAGCGAGCACTCAATACATGCATGTAAATTTAATTTATAAGTAAAAGCCCAAATAATATTTTCAAGTTTAGATGCGGAGTGGTTGGTGGGTCTTCAGCCCATAGTGTTTGTCCAGATAAGATTGAACCACGGGGTTAGGGCAGCAGGAAGTGATTAATTTTCGTGGGCATTTAACATGTTCCTTTGAAGGAGATTGGCTTTTCAATCTTCAAGATTATATTTATTGCGATGGTGCTTCCCTTCTATGTTTAGACATGAAAGTGAAGGTCATTGTGGAACAGTAAACATGGGGGAATGACTTTGTGACAGAAGTATGTAAAGTATCTTGTAATTCAGTAGGAGAATCAAAGTCTGCTTCAGTTCTTTGTATTCTCAGGGATTCAGAAGGGATTAAGGTAACAATAGCTAGAACTGATGCAAGGGAGTAACTGAAGGATAGCATTCCTTGAACCTCAGAAACCTGGGTGAAAGGAATTGGGCAATTAAGGTCTTTAGGAAATCTAATGGGGTCATTTGTGAAAGCTGTCTTCATGGAACTTGGCAAACTGTCATCTCAGAGATCAAGGGAGGTCACTGGCTTAAGATTTGGGGAATGAAAGTGGAGTGACTGTTTCCTGCAAAGTAAGTTTAAAGACTCTTAACTCTTGTCTGACAGTAGCTACAGGGTTTTTTGTTTTGTTTTGTTTTGGTTTTTTTTTTTTTTTAAACAATATGGGGGAACTAAAGATATAATGGCTGTGTAAAGAGAGCTCTTTTCTAAGTTATATCATATGCAAAGAGCTTACATTTGTTTTCCCCACGCATCTACTCAATCACAATTATTCACAAACAATTGAAGTCAACCAATCACCAAATATTTATTAAACACCAATGGATGTGCCACACTGAAGATAAAAGAACAGCGTAAAAAAATTCTTAAATTAGTTTAAATTCTCAAACACATTCATACTATTACCAGTTTATCAAAAATCTTATGGGGGAGTTTTCCTATTACTTTAGGTAGGCATGGAGGAATTTGAAAAGGGAGAAAAGTATAATAATATTTAACCTAAGACTGTTGTCTGTTTTAAGTGGGGCTCTCACAAGGGGTCAAAACAAGGATGACAAAGGATCTGAAAAAAGAAAGTCATCTGAAGAGAGGAGGAGATAGGAGTTAGGCTGAGGGAAAGAATATTAAGCAGATTCATGCAAGTTGTTTGCAAATATCTGAAGGATAGTTTGGTAGAAGAATGCAGGTCTTCCTCTTTGATGCAGAAAATATGGGTAGGACTTACTGGGAGGTAATTAATTTTATACAGGAAAAGTTTTGATTAGACCTTGGAAGAGTCTTCACATTTTTACCAGTATGCAGAGATGCTTGCAGCCAGGGAAGGCTTATGATCAAGTAGCAATGTGTTGATAATTGTTTTTTAAAATGTGTTTTGCCTGCACCTGCACCTGAGCCAGTTCCAAATCTCTAACTGACTACCAAGCTTTCCCCTTGGGTAACTGCCAACAATCAAACAGACGTATCTAGAAGCAGACTCATTTATGCATACACCTCCCTAGCCTCCTCTCCACTTCTCTTTTTCCCTCACAAATGCCCATAATGTGTCTTCCTCCTGAGGCTTTCCTGACTTTGTCTGTGGTATCAACAATCTTCCAAGGCTTGGAGCACAAGCAAGCTTGTTGGAAGGGAAGTCGCCTGATAGCATTAGCGTAACCCAGATGTGGCGTGATGATTGCTGTCCTAGGATGGTGGAAGAGGCAAGGAAGAGGAGGCTTGGATGTGACAGACATTTTTGGGAAACACTAATAGACTGTGAAAGGGCAGTTGCAAAGAATGAATGGGGGAGAAGGCAGAGTCTAAAATGCCCAAGACCATGACCTGGGTGCCTGGGAGATTGTCCATCCCACTTACCAAGTCATAGGAAGAAGACATGTCAGGCATATTTTTGAGGGAAAGGAGGCAAAGGAGATATGTGCGTGAATGGATTTGCTTCTAAGCATGTTGGTTTGATTTTTGGCAATTGCTCAGGTAGAAAAACTTGGTAGTTAGTTGGAGATCTGAAATTGGCCTGGGTGCAGGTGAGCAGATGTGGAAAAGCACACCCACTGGAAGCTATTGCAGGAGATGGGAACAGAGGGCTGTGAGCTCCATAGTAATGATTACTTAGGGTCTTTTGGTAGTTTGGAGAGGTTCTTTACGTGTGTGTGTGTGTGTGTGTGTGTGTGTTGGGGGTGGGATGCTGCAGGGATTCTTATTTTAAAATTACACTATGGGGCACCTGGGTGGCTCAGTAGGTTGAGTGTCCAACTCTTAATTTCAGCTCAGGTCATGATCTCACAGGTTCGTGAGATGGAGTCTTGCGTTGGGCTCTGTGCTGATGGCGTGGATTCTCTCTCTCACCCTCTCCCTCAAAAATAAATAAATAAGCCTTAAAAAATAGTAAAATTACACTACAGACTCTGGAAGTTTCCTCTTTTGTTTTAGAGAGTAAAATCGCAAGAATCCCCAAAGCTCTAATTCACTAATCACAATATTCCAATGAAGTATTTTATTTCTGCTAGGGCACACCTGAAAAGTCCATACTGTTAATAATGTTTTTATAGTAATTCTTGCTTTTCACTCTTAACTCGTTAAGGGAAAACATGACTTCAAGAAAATCTTACCCTGAAAGACATCTAGCAATGAATACTTCTGCTGGATTGTCTGTGCTATGCAAAGGGTAAGCATCTGCTTCTGTAAATTATCCTCACAATTTCTCAAGAGAAAAGGAGTGACAGTTAGCCGAAGAGTAGCCTTTATCTTTGTTGTTTCTATCCATGGAAATTTGAGTGCATCATTTTTTAAGTGACTGGCAAAAGGCGTAAATGGAAACACATTGAATGTAAGTAGGCTATCACATACACATACTCCTTAATCCCAATTCCTATAGCACCTGGCTATAGCTCTGTCGAAAGGACTTTGAAGATTGAAACAAACTTATCCATAAAATACTAACTCCTCTTTTATTAGTATTACTTGGGGTATATCCCCATTGGTTCCTGTCATCTTAATGGAAGTCACATTCTCAGGATTGGAGCAGAAGTGTCGACTAAGTGTTGAGCAATTGAAAGCCATTGTTTATTGTATATTATACCTTGGGGACTGAAAAGTTCTGTTTTTCATGTTTCTGAATAATCACAAAGCTAACCACATTTCAATGAGTTGATTTACTCCTCAGCTGGGCAGATACAGCCACGCTGGTTGGATAACGATGGATTTAGAACAACAGGCACCTCCTTGCCAATTTCGTAAAAATGTGAATTCAAAAAGCTCCTGTTTTATCCCCAGAAAATATAAACATTGAATTCTGTAGTGGCAAGATTTCTCAAAAGTCTGCTTCAGCTACTCAAAATATTTATGAATGTGTATGGCTGGCCTTAAACTTGTTTTGAAATGTAATTCTTATAAGTTGTCATAAACAGAAGACTTTGGTTCAAGCATCATGTACTTTCAGGTTATCGTAAACCAAGCTAGAACTGTTTAAAAAGAAGAACTTTATGTTTGCAGCACAGGTATTTTTGTTTTCATCGCAAAACCTATTCCTAGCTCTTCAGGAAGAAGAGAAGCAATAATTATAAACTTCTAGGGCCCAGGTGGCTAAACTATAAAGACAGGGGATGAAGGTCTTTCCCCCGCCTTGTTATTGCAAAAAATATCTGCAAATGGACTTGTTAGACGTCCAGTAAAAACCATTTGGAAGGTAACATTCACTTACACCATTGGAAATGTTGTGGTTCACATCTATAACTACATGCAAGTATGAATTCAGAGGTGGCCCCAAGTGGTGTTTTTGATCTGAGCGGGAACACAGCTGCAGTGTGTTCTAATATTAGCCAAGAGGACCTGCTTTCTTAAAAGGAGGATGATTTAAGGCTCTATTTTTGTTGTTCAGCAAATGCTGTTAGAAGTGGCAGAAGGTTACCCTTTTCCCATCACCTTAATTCCAGAGATATTCACAGACCTGACATTAGGCTGTTGGCTACTCGTCATAAGACTTCTCTGTCAAAGTGAATTCAGCTGATGAGCTATGAACACGCTTACAGTCAGATAATAGATGAAAGAGTCTCAAGATAAACGAGGTGCTTATAGAAAACCTGGCCCAAGTTGTTTAAAATAGGATGGCAAAAGCCGTTAATTCTCGTCAGGCAGTTTCAAAAGGCAGTGGGTACTTGACTTCTTACTTATAGAGCACGTTATCTTACCTTTTTGCAAGAGTGGGGCCGCCGCTGTATGTTGAAAGGGAGAGTGTGCCTTTTTGAACTGACACTACCCACCATATTCTGAAAGAAGGGAAAAATTCCCCCCAGTACAATAAAGGACTTGCAGCCACCCTTACAGGTTAACATTTGACCAGGTTGTATCACATGAAATACTCTTGTTTTTCCACACTCTGTTCCTCTTTCTTTTCCACCCAGAATGCTCAAATTACATCTGTGGAAGATATTAACATGAGCATTGACAAGCTTTCTTTTGAGGAGC